>NC_064645.1:412842731-413152106 GCF_023864345.2 Schistocerca serialis cubense
ACTTGATCCACAGCTGATCAGTTTGTTCACCATAGACCGTGTATCATTGAAAGCGTTTGTCAGATAAAAATGTTTGTGTGGCGTTTCTTTAGTTATTTTTTTTGTCATGTGACGTTAGGAACGAATAAACCTATTGTTATTTAAACCACAACTCCTCCCAGTGTCCTGATTAACGTTACTTTTGCCATTTTTATTAAAGTCTTGGTTGTAAATGAAAAAGCAGAACCTTGCACGTTATGTACATTCTTTTTTGTCGGCGCACTACCTGACAACATAATCATGTAACAATAATCTTCTTCAATACTAATCTGTAAAATTAAATCAGGTCATCGAAAAATAGATATCGTAATTTAGTATTAGTACCAATATTATAAATCCGAAAGTAAATGTGTTACGTTTCCACAACTAACCCGCTGAGCCAATTTTAATGGTATCTGGTACGGAGATACTTTGTAAACCCTGAGGAAGAACGTAGGCTGGTTTAGGAAAAAAAAAAATGGTTCAAATAGCTCTGAGCACTATGGGACTTAACATCTGAGGTCATCAGTCCCCTAGAACTTAGAACTACTTAGACCCAACTAACCTAAGGACATCACACACATCCAAGCCCGAGGCAGGATTCGAACCTGCGACCGTAGCAGTCGCGGGGTTCCGGACTGAAGCGCCTAGTACCGCACGGCCACTTCGTCCGGCCATTTTTAGGAGGTGTGTAGGGAAATTACTTACTGATTTGAAAAATATTCCGCAAATAAAAGAAAAATATCTACTTTATCATGTTTTTAAAAAAGCTGTAATTGGTTGATATGTGCTATATGATATGATTCAGTCATGAATTTTTGGATTTCCGGCGTGCTGTTTTAATGACTGGAGAGCAATGTGTGTTAGACATTTTAATGTAGAAAATAGCCAAGGTTACGAAATTCAGTTCTTTTTCTTTAATTGATGACGGGTTTCGGGTATCAGTACCCACTCTCAAACAATGCAGGAAATACGCCATTTTCTCTGTTTAGATGATTTGAGACTGGGTTCAGATACACAAAACCGGTCATCAGTTACATAAAAAGAACTGAATTTCGTAATTATGGCAGTTTTAAACGCAAATTTATAAACATAAGGTTTATTTAATTTTCAGTGTGTTTAATTCACACTAGTTGTTGTATGGTGTACACCTTGTGTAATGTATAGCTACTTCAGTAGCAAAAATGGGTAGATGCGCACTCCTGCCCATGCACCTCTGTAGGCACTGCTCGGCAGTGACACTGCGCTTGCCAATAACACCCATGCATCGTCCTTTCGAACGCATTGGGAGGGGAGAACGCAAGGCTCACATCACAATCTATGTGAGGATGGCTCATGTTATTCCGCATACATTAGCATACATACCAATACCGATATGCATGTACAGTCATGTGCAACAGCTAGTTATATAATAGTAATAATAGAGCCCAAGTCCTTAGCGTATCAAATTTTTAAAACGGCTTGGGGGCAAGGTCCCATAATAGTAAATATTTTTATATTTGACAATAATATGGCTCAAATTTTCGACGCAATGAAGGAATTAAATTTTGGTTCACCTTCTGATGGACGAGTATCTTTCACTCTACTGGATCAGCAATTGGACGAGGCCTAGCAAACGACCCAGCAGAGTAGAAGCTCAGACTGTTTTGAGCAGAGTCAGCGAGATGCCTTGTTTCACTGCAGAGTAGGCTTCCAGGGTCGCAGTCTGCTCTAGAGAGAGTGGGAATTAGTCGCAGTCTCGACTGCATCGACCAGACCTCAGCTGGAAGCTGGGGAATACATTGGAAAGAGGGGGGGGGGGGGGGGGGAGAGAAGGTCTCGGGAGTACCGCCTCCCTGATTGCGCCACTTAGTTACCGAAGATCGGATCGACGGAATTAACGAGGATGTTAAGGAGCAGTGAGCCACGCACCGAGCACCGAGCGTCGTGATGGACGACGGCGCCGGCGTCCCGACGCCACACTGTGCCTGTGTGTCACATAGCTACCTCCTCCTCACATAGGCGTGAAGCAGCTGCGCTCTGCAACATTCTCTCTCTCTCTCTCTGTTTCCCTCCAACCATTCTGTCTCCCTTATTCCCCTGCACGTTTAACCACTGTTAAACTGCTGCCAAGTGCAAGTCTTGCCACATGGACGCCAACATTTCTGGGTACATAACCGTGGCGTTCAGTAAGTAAGGCAACACATTTTCCATCCCCGACCGATTTCAGTTGAAAAAATTCGGAATTTGTTGTAGGGAATTGTGGAATATTCCAACTTCTGTTCCCTAAAGCTCCAGCAGATGGCGGCGTTGTATGTGGCCTTCAAAATGGCGTCTGTAATGAATACGCGTTCCAAGAAAAGAGCTGTCATTGAGTTCTTTATGGCGGACAACCAGAGCGTCGCCGATATTCATAAGCGCTTGCAGAATGTCTATGGAGATCTGGTATGGGCCTGGTGTCTGTCATCATCGCAACAATGTCACGCAAACCTGTCAGATATCCCTTGTGCCGGTCGACCGCACACAGCTGTGACTCCTGCAATGTTGGAACGTGTGGACTCTCATACGAGGTAATCGAAGGATTACTACCAACCACCTCGCTGCTCAACTGGACGTATCTGTTGATAGTGTCGACACACTCGTTCACCCCATGGGTAACCAAATGTGCGTGATGGCTGGGTTCCTGGCTGCCTAAGACTGTGAAGAGTAACGGAGGACCACCTGTGTGGAATTTATCGCACGTTACGAGGCTGGTTGTGCCGGTTTCTTGTCGAACATCGCCGTAGATTATGAAACATGGGTTCATCACTTCGAACTGGAAACAAAACTGCTACCTCTCCTCCGCATAAAAAGCTGAAAGCCGCACTTTTAGCCGGTTTAGTCACGGTGACGGTCTTCTGGGAGACTGAAGGGGTTATTCTGTTGGATGTCCTCCCTCATCGTGCAACGGTCAGCTCGGAAGTGTACTGCGCTACCCTCAGGAAACTGAAGAAACGACTTAAGCGTGTTTGTCACTACAACAATACAAACGAACTTCTACATCTCAATCACAACGCAAGGCCTCACACAAGTCCTCAGATGACCTCATCACAGAACTTCAAAGGACTGTTTTTCTCTATCCACCCTACAGACCGGATCTCGAATCTTCTCGCTACCATTTGTATGGCCCAACGAAGGAAACACTCCGCGGGATGCAGTACGTGGATGATGGGGAGGTTATTGACGCGTCAGGAAATTGTCTTCGACATCGACCCCTAGAGTGGTACCAAGCGGTAGCACGTGCTCTCCCAGTGAGGTGGCATAAGTCCACCACATTGAACGGAGATTAGATTGAAAAATAGGCTTTTTGTCGCCAAAATAGTGGGGAATAATATGGTGTACTGTAACCCCGAATAAAACCAGTCTGCATTCAGAAACAAATGTGTTACAATACCTTTTGAACGCACTTTGTACATGTGAGCATGTATGCTTGCAAGGTGGTTATTTTCACAAAGGTGGCACAACCTGTTCTTGATTTACATTCATGATATAAAGTACTCATTGCTGAAAATAGGTTCACTTATTCTTAAAAATATAATTTCGTAAAATGACAGCAGTTAGTAAATATACATATCTTGCAGAAATCATATAGCATAATAGACTGGAGAAATTTGCAGTCGATGTAAGATTTAATAAATGGAAGATGTTTACTGTGTGATCGAAAGTATCCAAAGACGGATGTGGACATTAATATGAGGTGTATCCACTGTTTTGCCTTTATAATGGCTTGAACTCTGCTTCACGTCTTTTCAATGGAAAAATTAAATCACTATAATGTGGTGGTAAGACAAGACTTTTTACATAAAAGTGAATGCCTAACACTGAAATATATCATGGTCGGAGTAGAGATGAGCGACTGATTATTAGAAAAATAATGGCTGCAACACGAATTTTAGAAGTAAATTTTATTCTTGTACGATGATGTTCAATTTAAATATACACTACTGGCCATTAAAATTGCTACACCAAGAAGATGACGTCCTACAGACGCAAAATTTAACAGACAGGAAGAAGATGCTGTGATATGCAAATGATTAGCTTTCCAGAGCATTCACACATGGTTGGCGCCGGTGGCGACACCTACAACGTGCTGACATGAGGAAAGTTTCCAACTGATTTCTCATACACAAACAGCAGTTCACCGGCGTTGCCCTGTGGAACGTTGTTGTGATCCCTCGTGTAAGGAGGAGAAATGCGTACCATCACGTTTCCGACTTTGATAAAGGTCGGATTGTAGCCTATCGAGATTGCGCTTTATCGTATCGCGACATTGCTGCTCGTGTTGGTCGAGATCCAATGACTGTTAGCAGAATATGGAATCGGTGGGTTCAGGAGGGTAATACGGAACGCCGTGTTGGATCCCAACGGCCTCGTATCACTAGCAGGCGAGATGACAGGCATCTTATCCGCATGGTTGTAACGGATCGTGCATCCACGTCTCGACCCCGGATCAACAGATGGGGACGTTTGCAAGACAACAATCATCTGCACGAACAGTTCAACGACGTTTGCAGCAGCATGGACTATCAGCTCGGAGACCATGGCTGCGGTTACCCTTGACGCTGCATCACGGACGAGCGCCTGCGATGGTGTACTCAACGACGATCCTGGGTGCACGAATGGCAAAACGTAATTTATTCGGATGAATCCAGGTTCTGTTTACAGCATCATGATGGTCGCATCCGTGTTTGGCGACGTCTCGGTGAACGCACATTGGAAGCGTGTATTCGTCATCGCTATACTAGCGTATCACCCAGCGTGATGATATAGGGTGCCACTGGTTACACGTCTCGGTCACCTCTTGTTTGCATTGACGGCACTTTGAACAGTGGAGGTTACAGTTCAGATGTGTTACGACCCGTGGCTCTAGCCTTCATTCGTTCCATGCGAAACCCTACATTTCAGCAGGATAATGCACGACCGCATGTTGCAGGTCTTGTACGGGCCTTTATGGATACAGAAAATGTTCGACTGCTGCCCTGGCCAGCACATTCTTCAGATCTGTCACCAATTGAAAACGTCTGCTCAATGGTGGCCGAACAACTGGCTCATCACAATCGCCAGTCCCTACTCTTGATGAACTGTGGTATCGTGTTGACGCTGCATGGGCAGCTGTACCTGTACACGCCATCCAAGCTCTGTTTGACTCAATTCCCAGGCGTATCAAGGCCGTTCTTACAGCCAGAGGTGGTTATTCTGGGTGCTGATTTGTCAGGATCTATGCACCCAAATTGCGTGAAAATGTAATGTCATGTCAGTTCTAGTATGATATATTTGTCCAATGAATACCCGTTTATCATCTGCATTTCTTCTAGGTGTAGCAATTTTAATGGCCAGTAGTGTAATTCTTTTGGGTGTTACGACACGGCATATAAAACATATATACAACCGACATTTTGACGCTATCTTCTGTGATCCTCTTCAGAGCTTTGGTCGTATAGCGTTTTCACCGTTTTGTAATGAAATGGTGTAATACCCAGACTTTTAAATGTACGCAATCTAGTGTATTGTGTGTGTGTGTGTGTGTGTGTGTGTGTGTGTGTGTGTGTGTGTGTGTGTGCGCGCGCGTGTGTGTGTGTGTGTGTGTGTGTGTGTGTGTGTGTGTGTGTGTGTGTGTGTGGTGTAGTGCTAGGTGCAGGTGAAAGTTCCTTGTAAGAGCAGCTTTGACTCAGCCTGAGATCTATGTTTACTCTCTGGTTTTCCTGATAGATTATTCAGTTGTTTTGTTCAATTTCTCACTTGAATGTCACTTTGTGTTAAGGGTTATTTTGAAGCAATTAAGTTGAGTCTTACCAACCCGTAACAGTATCGATACGAATATCAGAGATAATAGAAAAATCATTTTAAACAACAAAATCATTAAGGCAGAAGGATTTAGAAGCAGAAAAATGAAAAACCGCGAACAATATGGACAGAAAAAATTTGTTTGATACTATTTCTAATAAGATGTATTGAGCCCTTAGAAATTCTAGTTGGACTGTTTATAACACGTCGGAGGAACACCATGGGCAAACCATATCCACTAGGAGCTAGCCGAAGAGAATGATGCTGGCTTCCCACATTGATTCTTATACTCAATGCCTCGGTATTGGA
Organism: Schistocerca serialis cubense; assembly: GCF_023864345.2. Classification (NCBI taxonomy): domain Eukaryota; kingdom Metazoa; phylum Arthropoda; class Insecta; order Orthoptera; family Acrididae; genus Schistocerca; species Schistocerca serialis. The sequence goes on from NC_064645.1 coordinate 412,848,861, forward strand.
ACCTGCTACGAATGGGATTTTCCGACTGTTTTTTCGGCTGTAACGGTATATATCTAAAAGCGTTTATGGTATACCCAGATATGCAATTGTAAGTACAGCGTTTGTAGTAGTTTTTTAACAGGTTTTTATTTCTGCTCTAGATCTTCCTTCTCAAATGCCTAAATGACTTCAGAGTCTACGTGTGTCTATGAATGGCTGTCTATTGAGATTAGTGGTAAACGTACTTCCCGACAAACTTCTCAAGTTTTGAAAAGAACTAAAACAAAAAATACTGCACTTGAGTTAATACATCTTAAATGAAAGGAAATAAAATTATTCACACCAACAACAAATCGTGATCTTCCATTATTGTATCACTATTAAAATAAAGGGTTGTCTTGTTCTTGCCTATTACATTAGAAAGACTGCACGGATATGGATTTCTGAGCACTGACTAACGACCGCCTCTCAAATTTTGTGTACTAACATTCTCAAGCACCAAGTCTTATAAACGTTCATATACTCAGTACAATATGCCACAATGAAATTAATACATCCCATGATACGAAACACTTATTACGCTGCCGCCTTAAAACAGCTTTGCTATAATTTCCACTTCACGATTCCTAATTATAGCGACAGAGGAAGGTAAACTCCCTAGAATGAACAGACATTAGGCTTCAACCATTCCGTTCAATAGTAGCAAAATGTTGTAAAACATCGTTTTTAGCCGGCCGGAGTGGCCGAGCGGTTCTAGGCGCTACAGTCCGGAACCGCGCTGCTGCTACGGTCGCAGGTTCAAATCCTGCCTCGGGCATGAATATGTGTGATGTCCTTAGGTTAGTTAGGTTTAAGTAGTTCTAAGTTGTCGGGGACTGATGACCTCAGAAGTTAAGTCCCATAGTGCTCAGAGCCATTTGAACCATCGTTTTTAGGGTCACTGATGCTTAGGGCCTATTAACTGATATAGTCTCTATACTAGCAAACACAATGTTCTAAGTAAATAATAGTCTTCCAGAAGAAAATAAAATACTTCTGTGGGTACTGGCTACGCTATGTGCAGTATATGCACATATATAGCATGTTTTGTAAATAAGTGCATAACGTTCTTAAGTAATAGAAGTTATATACCGATTTTGCGACTGTCACAGAAGTCTTATTTAGAACATACCCCTTTCGCTTTATTTCAAAGTATCTTCAATGTTCAGTATGACAGTTTGGTTTTCTTAAAAACCTTCCAAGATCGTAAACAGTTCTCAAGTTTTAAATTACTACTGTTAAACAGTATCAAATTACATATTACTCACGAGTTTTTGTTTAATACGCCATTCCTAACATTCGTCTACATATTTGTGTTCGATTTTGATCCACTAACACGGAAGATACACTGTGGCGATCAACCTTTGCAGAGAAACGGAAGGTTTCTTCATCGCTGAATATCAGCTTGGAGGCGAAATACTGATCCTGAAGTGCTTCCTGGCTTCTGATGTAATATTGAAGGCGGCGGCCATAATCTTCTGACTTTAATAATTGCAGGAGCTGCAGACGGTACGGTTTGAAACGCAGCCGCCGTCTCAAAATTTTCCACTCAGTTTGCTGTTGTATTCCAAGATCGTGGCTTACGCGAACCGTAAATATTTTGGGAATGCATATGAAAATTTCCCTCACTCTCTCCACGGCCGCATCTGGCACACTTGGTCGGGTGATAATTCTCTGTTTACAGTGACAACCAGTGTCCCTGAATTCTCGATACCAACGCCCATGTTTACATGGCGTCTCTTTTCCAGAATTCCTTCTGAAGGAACACTGTACTGTTGTAACAGAGCCGGCCGCTGCGACCGAGTGGTTCTAGGCGCTTCAGTCCTGAACCATGCTGCTGCTACGGTCGCAGGTTCGAATCCTGCCTCGGGCATAGAGGTGTGTGATGTCCTTACGTTAGTTAAGTTTAAGTTGTTCTAAGTCCAGGGAACTGACGACCTCAGATGTTAAGTCCTATAGTGCTTGGAGCCATTTGAATTTGTTGTAACAGATAAACATAACGCATAGTCCAACACGCAAAAAATCTTTTCTTGTTTTGTTGCCATTTTGTCAAGTCACTGCCCAGTGCACTCGTAAATCCAACTATTGAGTACAATGCTCACCCGGTGAGTTCACGGTTCTATGCGTGCTTGAATCGTATTTGTGATCGTAATAGTTTGGAAAACTTGTATGTCATTTGTAGTAGCCCTGTATTTTCGCTTTCATGTTGAGTAGATCCCTTACTCTTCGTATACGTTGTTTCGATGTTGCAGGATGAGATTGCCTTTGTTGTTGTTGTTGTTGTGGTTGTGAAAGCGTCTGTTGTTCCTCTCTGATTGTGATTACACTTTTCTTAAGGAACTGCATTTTCAATCGTTACCTGTAGAAATAAAGCTCTGGCGACATAAAAGTTTTCTGGGTATGGTACCGCGTCTTATTGTATAAAATTACAGCTGGAAAAACCAACGTTTCGGACACGGTTCCGACGGCCTTTTTCTGCGTCTACTGGTGCGTTCTAGCTACGCAGTGACCCTTATATTTTGTTATTACTGTTCACTGCGCATCCCATTACGTCATAATTTTAAAATGATAGTTCATTTCATTGGTCAGTTAAGGAAGAAGGAGAGGGAACTTTATTTTAATGCGTTACTGCGGTGGAGGGAGAGCGAAACCTCTGTTGTACATTGGCTCTTGTATTATATGCCATGACTAGTGATCTCCGGCGAATGAGAAGTTGGGTGCTGTTTACCAACTGCTGGACGTCGGCCGCGCGGCGGCAGTTACTCGCCGGTAGTGTTCGCTCCTTGGATTGACAGTGCTGTCTGTTGGGCTCTGATTGCTGGCAGCCAAGATAGGGAAACTCTGAGTCCATCCTCTCTACTCATGTTCTCAGGGTATTTAAGTATTTCGATGGCCTATCTGATTTTGCGTTTCGTCATAACCGGCTGCTGGGCCAACGCACAGGATTCGCTGAAATTTCTTTCTTTCTCGCAATCTTGCTGATGTTCTGCCACTGGAGATTTGTTGTGTTACCCTAGACGAATATAGCGCTCGTTGTTATTGGCCTGCCAGTCTCGCCGATGTATGCCTCTCCACATTCGCATTCCACCTTGTACTCGCGTGCAGTGTGTAATGCATCCACCTTGTCCTTAGTGGAGCCTAGCACATCCTGGATCATGCGACCACTGTAGAAGACAGGCTTCACTCCAACCCGGCGAAGGTGTTTGCCTATTCGGTCAAAAACATTTTTCACATAAGGTAAGCGCACTACTGGCTGCAGTTTGTCTCTTTCTTGCTTATCTTCGTTACTTGTATTCGTCGACAAGGCTGTCGGGATCGACCTATGGCTGTAGCCATTGGCTGGAAACGTTTTTCGTAGCCTTTTCAGGTGTTATGTTTTGAGCATAACTTAGGCGCTGCGCACGGATTGTCAAAAAACGGATGACTGAGTTCTTCTGCGCTGGGTGGTGGTAGGCTTGGGCGTGCAGATACTTGTTTGTATGTGTAGGCTTGCGATATATTCAGGGCCCCAGTGTGGCATCCGTTGTTCTGTGTACTTCGACGTCTAGAAATGGAATTGCACCATTCTTCTCCACTTCGAGCGTGAACTGTATCTTCCCGTACATGTTGTTCAAATATTCCTGATATTTGTGTAGCTCCGTTTCACCATGAGGCCATATAGCGAACGTGTCGTCCACGTATCTGAACCAGGAACTTTGGCGTAAAGGAGCTGAACCAAGGGCCGTTGCTTCAAAGGCTTCCATGAATACGTCGGCTGCCAGCGGAGATAGGGGAGACCCCATTGCTACCCCGTCTGTCTGCTCGTAGTATTTTCCTTGGCATTTGAAGTACGTTGAAGTCAGGCACAACTCAAGCAGGTCGCATATGTCTGGCGGGACACGCTCCTGAATTATGTGGAAATTTTCTTCTACTGGCACGTTCGTAAATAGTGACTTCACGTCAAAGATGACCATGGTGTACGTAGGTAGAATTGTTTCTACCTTTAGGCGTTCTATAAAGTGCGTCGAGTTCTTCACATAAGAGTCCGTCTTGCCAACTAGACGTCTTCATTTGCAGGCTAGGTACTTTGCCAAGTTGTAAGTAGGCGAACTGATCCCATTCACTCAAAGGATAACTTTTCTTATGTATCTTTGGAACAGCGTAAATTCTAGGAGCAATTGGTATTCTGGGAATAAGAACACAGAGGTCAGGCTCTCCCTCCACAGCAGTAACCTATTAAAATAAAGTTCCCTCTCCATCTTCCTTAACTGACCAATGGAATGACCTAGCTTTTTAAAATTGTGTCGTAATGGCATGCGCAGTGAACAGTAATAACAAAATATAAGGGACACTGCATAGCTAGAACGCACTAGTAGACCCAGAAGAAAGCCGCTGCAACCGTGGGCAAAACGTTGGTTTTCTCCAGCAGTAGTTTTATACAATATGACGCGGTACCATACCCAGAAAACTCTTATGTCGACTGACTCTGGCCGCGAAAGCCTACACAGTTACAAAGCTCTGTTGCCGGCCGGAGTGGCCGAGCGGTTCTAGGCGCTACAATCTGGAATCGCGCGACCGCTACGGTGGCAGGTTCGAATCCTGCCTTGGGCATGGGTGTGTGTGATGTCCTTAGGTTAGTTAGGTTTAAGTAGTTCTAAGCTCTATGGGACTGATGACCTCAGAAGTTGAGTCCCATAGTGCTCAGAGCCATTTGAACCATTTTGAACAAAGCTCTGTTGTTTTCCTGTTTCGGTCTCTTAGATCACCATCACAGGAAGAAAAGGCAAAAACCTAAGACGGAAAAGCAATTCTTCTTTTTATTACATGGTTCTAAAGTCAACAACACAGATTGTTACCTTGCGGATTTTCGAACCATCGACGAGAAAGATGATTTGCTTTTCACTCTGATGTTTTTGTCGTTTCTTCCCGTGATACTGGTCTGAAAGACCGAGCCGCTAAATAATGTTGATTTATTTATACAGCTGATGGTTAAAGAAGCAGTCCTTTAAGTATATGACGCCTTCAAAAAGTTACCTAGTTAAAATACTAATTTATGTTTGTCGACTGGTACACACAGGGTGTTCAAAAAAAGTGTAGGATGCTTTGAGAGGTGGTAGTATTCATCGAAACAACATAATTAAATCCAGTAAACATGAATCCGGAGACGCATACTTTTCTAGATAAATACGTGTTAATAGAAAGGGCTGCGTGGCTCTTGGTTGCGGGTAAGAGGGCAGTCGCTACTTTAGCGCTCCGTCAAACGTGTCGGCAGGGTATGATGATATCGTACTGCAGTACACTTCCTACCATTAGCTGGACTGCACTCAATTGTGTGGTTCGAGTCATGATGTATGCTACGTTAGTTTTCGTTGTGTTTATGTGCCTTATTGTACAGCACTGCCAACCCTGGGTACGTATCATGGAGTTTTACCTTCTTCCAAACGCGGTTTAACTTACGTGATTACTGCTATTTCCCTGTCCCTTCGTACAAAAAGTGTAGTACATTAACATTTTCTCTCTTCCACCACTTGTTAGCAATGGAATCCTACTACTAGATAAGTGAAATGGCGGATATAATATCTTGCTACGGTTTAGCAAATAGAAGTACCCTGCGAGCCCATACTCTCTACGCTGAGAAACATCCACAGCACAGAGTGCTCTCTCATAAGCTGCTCTGCAGATTTTTCCAGCGTCTGAGGGACACAGGTACCCTTGCACCTCGGAAGACTGACAGTGGAAGGCTGCTCACTGTCCACACACCTGACATAGTTGGGGGGGGGGGGGGGGGGGCGTGTGCTACGCTCGGTGGAAGAAACTTATGGGACCAGTGAGAGTCGATTAGCAGCAGAAGAAGCCGTGTCTCTTATCTGGGGGTACTTCATGAAGAATTGCTGTACCCATATGATCTACAGCGTGTTCAGACCCTAAGGGCACAGGATCATGATGGCAGACGGCGGTTCTGTCAGATACGTGCAGCAGAACCACTGTTGACATCCATGATTTTATTTACCGATGAGGCAGGGTTCAAAAGAGACGGTGTTGTGAATTTGCATAATGAGCGTGTATAAACAGACGTAAACCCCAAGAAATTCAGGAAAGAGGACGTCAACACAGACTCTCAGGGGGCAGGCGTACTTGACGATAGATTAATTGGGCCATATGAGCTACCACAAAGGTTAAATGGGACACATTATCTGCTCTTTCTCATTAATGTATTGCGTACCTTGCCGTAGGTTGTGCCGTTGCAGCAACGAATACCAACGTGGTTCATGCATGATGGCCCACAAGCGCAGTTTTGTCAAAATGTGCGCCAACATCTGTCGCAGATATTTAAGGACCACTGGAATGGTCGGTGGGAGTGGGGAGAGCACAGCTTGGAGTCAGTTCCCTAGACCTTTGGTTATGGGGGCACTTGAAGGAACTGTTCTACGCTACTCCAATAAGCGATATGAGGACACTACAGCGTCGCATCTTCAATGTGTTCCAACAGGTACAACAACAATCAGATATACTTCTAAGGGTTCGTCATTCGATACGCCGGAGGGCAGAGGAGTCCATTGTCATGAACGTATGCCACGTTGAACACCTCCTGTAAACACGTGTTTATCGTAGAAATTATGCATTTCCGCGTCCATATTGACAGGAATTATCTCAGAGAGTATGCATTTCCGGACACTTGTTTACTGGACTTATTTTCCTTGTGTCGGTGAGTACTACCACCTCTCAAAGTATTCGACGTTTTTCTTTAACACTCTGTATACCTACAAAACATGGAAGCGGAAGTATATTCCCGATCAGTGATCTGTAGTGCACTAAAATCGAACACCTACATGTAGAACAAGGCTGAGAATGAAGTATTAAACAAAATATCGTGACTAATAGTAGTAATTAAATACTTCTGAAAGTAGTAGTGAAGTAATAGAGCTAATCGGAACTGTTTACGATCTTGGCAAACATATTTGTTATAAAAAACACATTTTACAGTGGACACTGAAGATGCTTTAACTTAAAGCAAACTATCATTTCAGTTGAAAAATGCCGGTCGGTGTGGCCGAGCGGTTCTAGGCGCTTCAGTCTGGAACCGCGCGTCCGCTACGGTCACAGGTTCGAATCCTGCCCCGGGCATGGATGTGTGTGACGTCCTTAGGTTAGTTAGGTTTAAGTAGTTCTAAGTTCTACGTGACTGATGACCTCCGATGTTAAGTCCCATAGTGCTCAGAGCCATTTGAGTTGAAAAATATAGCATAATCTATATTACTTGTATAAATATGTCCACAAAAATGGTGCCAAAGACAACATCCATAAAATCTAGATTATTTTGAACGTCAAATAACATGTAAACTCCTTTTGTTCTACTGATTTTTGTCTGCTTCTAACTGTTCAGGAAACAACCGAGCTGGCTGCGGTGGCCGAGCTGTTCTAGGCGCTTCAGTCCAGAAGCGCGCGACTGCTACGGTCGCAGGTTCGAATCCTAGCTCGGGCATGGATGTGTGTGATGTCCTTAGGTTAGTTAGGTTTAAGTAGTTCTAAGTTCTAGGGGACTGATGACCTCCAATGTTAAGACCCATAGTGCTCCGAGCCATTTTTGAAACAACCGACTAGCAATTATAAAATTCAATTTATGTAAGATGTAATACAGCTCATATATTACTCAACAGCAAGCACAAGACACATTTACTAAGTAACAGTGGTGTTCAGAAAATCAATCGCAATGACTGTAACAAACGGTATATTGGTCATAGAGGCAGCGGTATAACAACTAGGGTGACTGAATACGAATGCATTTGGAGATTACATAATTCAGGCGCCACCTTTGCTGAAGAAGTGCTGAAGGAAGGCCACAGACACCAAGTCCATACAGAAGGGCTGCATACAGCCAACACAGGAAGAAAAGTAGGCGTGTCGGAAGCACTTGAGGGACCTGTAAATCCTCAACTGGGTCTGTGATCAATTATAGTTGAGAACGTCACCAATTTTAAGCTTCACATGACACAATAAACCAGCCACATATCCCAGACCGTCACAATGACACATACTTCCGCACAAAATTAAAAACTCTAGAACTGCGTATTGATTGGCGACTCCATAGAGAACTGCATATTCCTTACTTTTCTCACCTTACAAACTTCAACATTATAAGAAAAGTCTCGTAATACTGTAGTTTTGTGTATTTCAATGATGTGCCGTGTTTGTATTGTCCATTGTATAAATTGTAATTTTCGATGTAAAACATGTTTGTTGCACAGCATAGGTGACTAGTGCTAAGTTAGACATTTCATTAGTATCAAAGACCTCATATACGCACTATAGCATCATACCCATACAACCTGCAATAATGTCATATTGTGTATTTTATTAGTTACTGTCTTTAATATTGTATGCTGCGCAAAGTGTAATTTACAATCTTAAAAACATATTTCGTGTACAACATAAATGAATAATGCTCAATTTGACAGATTCTCGACCAATGTCACGACCACACGTTCTTTAGCATTATAACCATGCAACTTGTAGTACTGTGTTGTTCAAACATTTATTGCACCTGATATCGTCCACTGCGTGAAATGTAATTTAACGTTAAAAAACAATACAATGCAAAAACAACCAAAGTTGCAAATTGCACTTTTATGTACCTAGTGACAAGTTTCAGATTTGGATCCACTTTCGAATCTTCCAGATAATCAAAATGCTATTTAGAATATAGCGGTGACTGTGTTATTCTGATTACGATGCAAAGTTCCTCTGGACATGCATGCGTGCAACGGCTGTAGCTGTCGCAGTGCCTGTTCCTTTGGACATGCATGCGTGTCCGAAGGAACTTCGCATAGTAATCAGAATAACACAGGCACATGAATTTCGCATTTATCTGCCGAAACCGGGCAAACAACTTTCTAGTAGAACGTCTGACCTGTACGGGTATATACGTAATGGATGTGCGAGTAGAGGTCGTAGAAGCATGGTTGCCGACTTATGGAAGTTTGCGTCTGTCCGTGAGTCGTGAACGGATAGCCAAATGGCACAGAACTAGTGTCGCCGGCACGGTAGCTCAGCGTGTTCGGTCAGGGGGTTAGCTGCCCTCTGTAATAAAACATAATAAAACAATTGAGTGAACGGATCAACGATGAACTTCAACAGGTGTCACGTCTGCCCCGAACATATATATATATATATATATATATATATATATATATATATATATATATATATATATGAAGATAAAAAATGAAAAAAATGGTAAGGCGATCGCTCCCGGTTAGTGAGCGAGAAATCTGAGTTCGAGTCCCAGTCCGGCACAAATTTTCACTGTCGTCATCCCATTCTACAGCTGATGGCTGTACTTATTCGCAGCTGCGAAGTAATGTAATGTAAAATGGTATTTTACGGTCTGAATGGTTAGAAAATGGGTCCCAGACGCAAATATCCATCAAGTGAATAAAAGTTAAATTTTCGGCTTCGTCTGTTTTTCCGTTGTATTGATAAACAACAGTTGCCGCTCTGCATTTACTCCAGCGTGCTGACAGCTAAAACACAAATTTCTTGCGCAGCATTTGGTGGAAGTGGATTGTATCTTTACTTTATAATGTTTGTTTACTTAAGAACTAGTGTCCCTTGCGGGTATTAGTCTGTTGTTTCCTGAAAATGGTCCAATAAGCCAAAAATTAGTTAAAAATAAACAAAAATCGGTAGAACAAAAACAGATTTGTTATTCAAATCTTAAATGACGAACTTTTCTACGAAGCAATGATGCAAAAATCGATGAATAAAATTTAGAAGAGGTTCCGAACATTTATCAGTAAGAATACAGACGTATCGGCCGACGTACGTAAGGGAGCCGCACAAAGCAAGAATTCCTCCCGGTGCGAGAGTTAATTGCAGAACACATGCTGAATCAGTTATCTAGGGGCCCCGGCAGCTGTACGGCAATATATCTGCGGCTACCGAGCGGCAGCTAAGGGATTCTCGCCTGTATTTCACGGCGGCCGCACCGTGGCATTTCGATTCCGTGTACGCCGCACCGTAACGTCCATTCCTGCTTGGCGAGGCAAAATAAAAATAAGAAAAAAAACGCACCAAAAAAACAAAGGGAAGTGGTGAGAGAGCGCCAGGTCGTCCTTTCGGGCTCTCAAGCGACCAGACTGCAATTTTCGTGGAACCGTTTAAAATATTTATTGCCTGCGATGGGAAGCGGAGCCGGTGGCAGAAACAATCTGGACGCTACTCGGTCGCAGGGCGAAGCCAGGCCCTGAGGAACGAATACTGCGCAGCCGCATTAAATACTCACGCCGTAGGAGGTCGGGGTTGGGCGCTGAGTCGAAAGCCCACAACAGTCTGATGTGCATACTGAAAACAGTACAGTAAACTGCATGAATGTCTAAGGACACTTCTATTCGCCTGCGGAACACAGCTGCCGACAGTAGAACGTGTTTACCCGATTAATATCACTGTCCTGTGAGGGGAGAGGCACCACAACCGTTTTTCTGATTTATGGATGTCCAACCTATTGAATGGACGAGAGACTTCTGCTGATGATACACATGAAAAAAGTACCATCGCAGCTGTATCTTGATAATGTCTTTATTGTCTCACACGGCTAGTTTCGGATGCGGATTACCACCATCCTCAAGCCACACCACTGTCAAAACAATATTAATCTATTCAATGCATTGCATAGAACGCGATATCGAGTAGAAATCTAGCCCACATGCGCTAGTAACAAGGACTCCACAATAAATGCTCCAAGGAAATGTAATACTCTTTTGGCAGTGGTGGGGCCTGAGGATGGTGGTAATGCGTAGCCGAAACTAGTCGTGTGAGACAATAAAGACATTTTGAAGATGCAGCTGTGGTGGCATTTTTTCTGACCTTGGACTGGTCAAGGCGGTTTTGTAACTTTACCTTCCTTCGCTACTCTTACATGAATGCTTTGCAAGGCACACCTAAATGCTTGGCAGAAGGTCCACATAGCCATTTGGAACTGTTTGCATAGTTATATAGATTACTGTGCTTGGGGACACTCCTTTTCCTAGCGTTTTTTAGCTAATGCTTTCTTGGCGAATCCGAGTGGTGTCGGCAGGGCGGCTCCGCGAGGGACTTAACGGCACCTGGACATTATAACGGCCAAAAAATGGATATTTTTTCATTTAATAAAATTCTGTGATTCTTCCTGATTCTAAAAATATAAACATTATGTGTAATGTCTCATTATTTTTGGTTTCAAATGCTTTTCTAAAGCAGATGCAGTGCGCGAATATTTGTCACACAACTGTCAAACACAAAATGTTGCCTACAGTATCTCGTTATTTAATATCGGCGCCGCTATTCCCTTTTGTGTAATGTGCAATGACGAATATATCGACTTTACTATGAACAGCGATTTATTGGGAACGATCTTTCTATCGATACCAGTGGATTACTTGAGTTTACTAATGATTTTCGGGTATGTTTGTGTTGCAAGCTTATTGTTGTGACTGCTCATTTGAACCATTTTACATACCAAAACGCCAAAAACTATAGCCAATATATAGAGATCTTTCAGATTCTAAGCTCCTGAAAAATTGTTTACATTGAAAAAAAACACAAAATCTGAATGAAAGCTTCAGTGGTTGCATTTGGGTATGCTTGCCAAAAACTGTTGTTGTTTGCATGTCAACTTTTCAGATTGATGTGATGGAGACCATATATGTTACAATGATGGAGTAACAGGCAGATTAAAAAAACATGAGCAGACTGGGCATGAAGACCGGGGACAACATGAAAAGTGGCCTACTACGAGTGGACAGGCAAAGGATCGCTGAAGCCGAAAAAAAAAAAAAAAAAAAAAAAACAGCTTAAAGCGTGACAACGGAGGCCAGAACGATAAAGAAAAGAAAGAATGTCGAAGAAGATTAAAAGGACACTCAGAATAAACAAGATTATGGAGCTTTAAAGTCCAAATGTGTTATCATTGAGAAGAAAATTTCTTGGTGATCTTAATTTCCAGTTATCGCCATTTTTCATACTTAGCTTTCATTATCTCATCCAGTATGAAAGCTTATAAACATAAAATGTTACATGAATAATAATATAGTGCTTGCCTAGACAGTGAACCACATTATTGTTAACTATGTATCAAATGTTTTAAACCGGATCATGTCATATGTTCTTAAATTAATAGGAGAACAATTGACTTCTAAAAACTGGATCTTGTCGCATGTTCTTAAATTGTTAGGAGAAGAAATTGACTTCTAACAAACATTTTTTTTAAATAAGCGAAACAACAATTTGGTAAATATTCGTGTTTTCTGTTTCAACAAGTTAATTATTAAAGGAATAAATCACCTTCTATTTTGAATAGTTTGCAAGAACAGTACACCTAAAATAAAAGTTACAAGTAATTATGCACTTAAGATACAAAATCGGTATTAACTAGTCTGTGTATATTCCATAGTTTTTAAATGTTTTTACATGGAGATCTAAATATATTAATTATTTAGTTTAAGATTCATTCCAATAGCCAATAATGTTTTAAGCTATTACACTACTGGCCATTAAAATTGCTACACCAGGAAGATGACGTGCTACAGACGCGAAATTTAACCGACAGGAAGACGATGCTGTGATATGCAAATGATTAGCTTTTCAGAGCATTCACACAAGGTTGGCGCCGGTGGTGACACCTACAACGTGCTGACTTGAGGAAATTTTTCATGCACAAACAGCAGTTGCCCGGCGTCGCCTGGTGAAACGTTGTTGTGATGCCTCGTGTAAGGAGGAGAAATGCGTACCATCACGTTTCCGACTCTGATAAAGGTCGAATTGCAGGCTATCGCGATTTCGGTTTACAATATAGCGACATTGCTGCTCGCCTTGGTCGAGATCCAATGACTGTTAGCAGAATATGGAATCGGTGGGTTCAGGAGGGTAATACGGAACGCCGTGCTGGATCCCAAAGGCCTCGAATCACTAGCAGTCGAGATGACAGGCACCTTATCCGCATGGCTGCAACGGATCGAGCAGCCACGTCTCGATCCATGAGTCAGCAGATGGGGACGTTTGCAAGACAACAACCATCTGCACGAACAGTTCGACAACGTTTGCAGCAGCATGGACTATCAGCTCGGAGACCATGGCTGCGGTTACCCTTGACGCTGCATCACAGACAGGAGCGCTTGCGATGGTGTGCTCAACGACGAACCTGGATGCACGAATGGCAAAACGTAATTTTTTCGGATGAATCGAGGCTCTGTTTACAGCATCATGATGGTCGCATCCGTGTTTGGCGACGTCTCGGTGAACGCACATTGGAAGCGTGTATTCGTCATCGCTATACTAGCGTATCACGCAGCGTGATGGTATAGGGTGCCACTGGTTACACGTCTCGGTCACCTCTTGTTCGTTTTGACCACACTTTGAACAGTGGACGCTACATTTCAGATGTGTTACGACCCTTGGTTCTACCCTTCATTCGATCCCTGTGATACCCTACATTTCAGCAGGATAATGCACGACCGCATGTTGCAGGGCCTATACGGGTCTTTCTGGATACGGAAAATGTTCGACTGCTGCCCTGGCCAGCACATTCTCCAAATATCTCACCATTCAAAGCGTCTGGTCAATGGTAGCTGAGCAACTGGTTCGTCACAATACGCCTGTCACTACTCTGGATGAACTGTGGTATCGTGTTGAAGCTGCATGGGCAGCTGTACCTGTACACGCCATCCAAGCTCAGTTTGACTCAATGCCCAGGCGTATCAAGGCCGTTATTACGTTGTTGTGCGTACTGCTTTTTCAGGATCTATGCACCAAAACTGCGTGAAAATGTAATCACCTGTCATTACGAGTATAATATATTTGTCCAATGAATACCCGTTTATCATCTGCATTTCTTCTTGGTGCAGCAATTTTAATAGTCAGTAGTGTAAATCTCAGGATACTGATAACTACATACGATGACGTCCAGATCCTCTTAAGCACGCGTGCAGCTCAGATGCGAGCAGCCAGGGCCTCACTGTTTGTTGGAACTTCGTGTTATCGGGGCTTGTAGCTCGGAAACGTGTAGGTTGCTCACTGTGTTTTCACTGTTGATGTTAATATCGTGGGCAGAGCCTCCGCCTACTAGCGAGTTGTAGCTTTACCCTGCGTGAGCGGTAGAAGTCCATATTCTGGTGTCGGACATCAAGCGTGCTAATGCTGCCGTGGATGGTGGATGTTCCCGTATGCACTTTCTGCGTTTGCTTCGGCCTGGTACAGGGAAAATAGTGAGCGGAATTTTGATGGGCGTTAAGTGTTGGTCAGGAATCGCGAGACAACATCCTCCCCTGTACAGTCACTTGTGGGTGTCGTTTGTTATTTTCGTCACTGATCCGGATCGTATTACTGGCAGTGTTTTGCCGATGGCTTTGTGTGAATCAGCATCATGCCAACAACAATGTGTCTAAAACACTCATTTGAATTCAAGATGGTATATGTGTTTTGTTAAAATCTCATTGCCTGGTTTGCTTTTTAGTTATTATTTTCTTATCCGATACTAGCGGGCCAATCAGTCGCATGCCCTCATGTTTCTGTTGTGACTGGGGGTCTGCATACCGACTGTGGTTCACTTCTTATGTAAATTTAGTCTGTACTCTGTGTGTATGTGTTTTACAGTGACATCACCTAGAACTTAAATCTTTGCACAGTTCAGTGGACCTTTAATCCATACGGACACAGACTCTTATTAATTTAGTTTATGACGATTCCTTGTCCTAAGAATCAACGGCATTGTAGACATGCAGTAAGATGAGCCACGATCTCTGTTAGACACTTCACGTATCTGAAATGTACCATAAGGAATAACTTCCCGGCTGTTAAAAGTCTCCAGCCCTGATACATTCTCCACTTTACCACCGCGAGCTAGAGCCACAGTAACCCAACCATTACCATGTTCACTAGCATCAGCATTAGTAAGAGTAAAATTCAGTACGAATCCACAAAACAATGAAGGACCATGAAGAATAACTTGCGCACCTACTCCGCTCTTCTTAGTAATAGATATATTATCATTAGCTTTATACACTATAAGGCGCGTACGTCTTATCCTCCCTAAATAACGCGGCATAACTAGTCTGTGTGAAGAATCGTCGTAACGTAAATGAATCAGAGTCTGTCTCCGTTTGGGTTAAAGGTGCACTGAATTGTGCAAAGATTAAAATTGTTGGTGATGTCACGCATTATTATAGAAACTGAAATGAAGCACCTGCCCATTTCTTATTTGAACTTGAGAAAATAAAAAAATAAAAAATTACACGACAGCATAAAAGAAACCTATTGGATTATGATCAATGACCCCAATGACCCATCCCAAGTCATCCAGATACTGATTCACCGACAGACACTGACACCTCAGGGCGGGGGGGGGGGGGACCATGGAAATGGGGGGAGCTGGGCTCTCATCTTTGATTTATATATATATATATATATATATATATATATATATATATATATATATATATATATATATACATTCATTTGCTGCCAATTGCTACAATATATATATATATATATATATATATATATATATATATATATATATATATATATATATATATATCTTCATATGCTAGTGTACTAGTGCGGCGTTCTAGATACTTTGCGTTGCCCACTGGGCGTTCTAGTGCGACGCAACCGGAAGTTGATAAGGGACTCAGCTCGCTGTATTGATAATGTGTCTCACTACGAAGAGCGGAGTAGGTGCGCAAGGTATTCTTCATGGTCCTTCAGTGTTTTGTGGATGCGTACTGAATTCTGATGCTAGTGCACTTGGTAATGGTTGGGTTACTGTGGCTCTAGTTCGTGATGGTAAAGTGGAGATTTCATCAGGGCTGGAGACTTTTAACAGCCGAGAAGCTGTTGCTTATCGTTCATTTCAGATATGTGAAGTGTATAACAGAGATCGTAGTTCATCTTACTATATGTCTACAATTCCGTTGGTTCTTAGGACAAGGAATCGTCGTAAAGTAAATGAATCAGAGTTTTTGTCCGTATGGGGTAAAGATGCACTGAATTGTGCAAAGATTAAAGTTGTTGGCGATGTTACGCACTATTATAGAAACTTAAAACATTGGGTCTGGGAGGTAGGCCGAACTCGAGCCGTTGTTAGTGTTTGCTTAATTTATGTGTTTGTGACCTTTCGCTTGCCTGGGATTTCGTTGCCCGTAATTGTGGCTGGTGTAACACCTCATCTGCTTCACAGACGTGTACATTATTTTAAGTTCTCCGCTTTCTGTGATTACGCATATTAGTGAAACAGTCTGTTTCAGATCCATGTATGTAAAGTTAAAAGGCAAGAGTCATATTCACAGGTGGGTGCTGTTTCAGAGCCATGATGTAAAGTTAAAAGGCAAGAGTTTTATTCACAGGTGGGTGCCCTTTTTTAAATCATCTGCTCTTTATGAACATTCATGTTAGTAAACAGGAATTCCTTTCCGATGCTTCGCAGCCGTGTACGCAGAGTTATAAATTCTACTTCGTATGTAATTCATGTTTATTGACACTGAAGTCTGCTTCACAGGCATGCACATTATTATAAAATTTCCGGTCTCTGTGAATTTGCTTCGTAGGGAAATGGCAATTCCTTTTGGATGCTTCACATCCATATGTTAAACTTTCAAATTTTAATATCAATTTCCTCATCTCGTGATTGATTTTATTGCTGCAAAAGTGTGCTTTACAGATGTCAACATTGTTTCAAATTTCTGTTTCCCTTGATTGTGCAAACCAGTGATATAACAATTCCTTCTGCTTGCTTTTCAGCTGTATAGATATTTTTTATTTCTTTTTTGTATTTACTGATGCTATTGTCTACTTAGTCGAGGTATTCTGCTACCTAGGCAGCAAAATAACCAACGCCGGATGGAGCAAGGAGACATCAAAAGCAGACAAGCACTGGCAAAAAGGGCATTCCTGGCCAAGAGAAGTATACTAGTATCAAACATAGGCCTTATTTTGAGGAAGAAATTTCTAAGAATGTACGTCTGGAGTACAGTATTGTATGGCAGTGAAACATGGACTGCGGAAAACCGGAACAGAAGAGAATCGAAGCATTTGAGATGTGGTACTACAGACTAATGTTGAAAGTTAGGCGCACTGATAAGGTAAGAAATGAGTTGGTTCTGCGCAGAATGGGGAGGAAAGGAGTATGTGGAAAACAATGATAAGCAGAACTGACAGAATGATAGGACATCTGCTAAGACATCAGAGAATCACTTCCATGCTACTATAGGGAGCTGTAGAGGGCAAAAAACTGTAGAGGAAGACAGAGATTGGGATACATCCAGCAAATATTTGAGGACGTAGGCTCTAAATGCTGCTATTCTCGTGGCAGGCCGGATAATACCGTCATAAGGCTGATGACTCAAAAAAAAAGGTCTCTCTTCGTTCGCAGATATACATTATTTCCTGCGTCAGCTGTTTGACGATGCGTATCACAGAATCTATTGTTTGCGTAAATTTTTAGTAAGTGTCTGCTTATTTCTCAGGAGCTAATGAAATGTATTAAAATTTTGTTTCTGTAGCAAGCAAATGTCAGTTGCATTTGTAATTTAAAACTCTCCCTCTGAGATAAATGAATAAATCATTTAACTTCAAACATTACTTTATGTTCCCGGAGCACTTACTTCTCCTTGGTCCATACCACTTCACACATTCATACTATTTCCCGACCACTCCACTTTCGAATAGCATTTGGGGAAAAGTGATTACCTAAATACACACTTACGTGCGAACTCTGATTTCTCTTGTTTTATTACGATTAGTATTTCTCCCTATGTACTGGCATTCAAGAGGTTATTTTCGTATTCGGAGCAGAGAATTAGTGTCAGAATGCTGGAGGCGGAGGACGTAACTTTCGCTATTAAACTGCTAGCGAATGAGATTCATTCAGCTTTGTTCTTGACACCTCTCCACAGCGAACTGCTCTACGCCACAGTTTTCTGCTCTCACAAGGATCTGTCAGCCGTAGCTTTATATTATTTTATTCTTACGATCGTCTTCAAGAACTTTGACCTCTAAGAAAGCGTATTACTCTTTTCCGTGGAGTAAAATGGACTGATGCTGTTCCTATAATAGAAAACTGTCACCGAATGAAATAGATGACTTACATACATTCACGACTGCTTTTATTGAAATTATTACAACTCAAAAAGACCGAAAAGTTCATATGAGCTCTTTTCATCTGCATTGATTGTGAGAATGTTGCTGATATAATGTGGCAAATGGGTTTCTACCGAAGTTAGACGTGCGTTCGCAGCAGCTGTAGCAGATATGCAAATGGAAACACTCGGGATCCAGTGTTGCAGTTGCTCTCCTGATAGCTGTTTCTCCCCGCATTTGAAACTGCCGCCTGTCGCGGCAAACCGCCGTCACGCAGTCGGCATGATTCGCTGAACATTAATGTAGATGCGGACCCAGATCGTCAGTTTCCATAGCGGAGACCGAGCGAGGCAATTTCCGGGCCTGATTCAGAGATCGCCCGGGGAAGCTCCCAACCTCCGCGGCCCACCGCCCGCGGCGCTGCCACCGCCGCCGCCGCCACGGAGTCGACTCAAGTCGACTCGACACGACGCGATAAACGCACCGCCCCTCGCCGCCCCACGCCGCCCCACGCCGCCCCCCACACCGCCTGTCGCCGTGGACGGCGGCGGCGCCCCTGGGGGGCGACGCGGCAAGTTTCACTTCTTCGTTTTACCAGCGACTGCGGCAGAACAGATTGAATTCCAGAGGACTTCATTCTGGCGGCATGGGGGCGACAACGGAATAGCCGCCGACTTCATTCGTATCGAAAGCGACGCTCGTTCCTCGAGAAACACCACGATGTTCTTGGGCGTAACCCGTGAATAACGGTGCACTGAAATCGTCCAATTTCTGTCTCTTTACAGCAACATTTTAATTAGTTACAGATTCCTGATAACTTTCATTCCTGTTGAATTTAACGTAAATATAAGGTTTCAAACTTTATGTGATTCAAATGGCTTTGAGCACTATGGAACTTAACTTCTGAGGTCATCAGCCCCCTAGAACTTAGAACTACTTAAACCTAACTAACCTAAGGACATCACACACATCCATGCCCGAGGCAGGATTCGAACCTGCGACCGTATCGGTTGCGCGGTTCCAGACTGTAGCGCCTAGAACGACTTTGTAACTCCGGCTCGCCAAACTTTATATCTTAGTGACAATACGCCTGCGAAAATTCTGTGGGGAAGGTGAACCAAAGACTGCATTTTACTGGCAGAACACTTCGAAGATGCAACGCATCTACTGAAGAGACTGAATACACTTCGCTTGTCCGTTCTCTTCTGGATTACTGCAGTGTAGTGAGGGCTCTTTATCAGACGGTACATCGAAAAGGTTCAAAGAAGGGCAGCACATTTTGTATTGTCGAGAAATAAGGAAGAGAGTATCACGGATATGATACAGGGTTTGGGGTGGACATAATTAAAACACATGTTTTTCGTTGTGGCAGGCTCTCCTCACGAAATTTCAATCACCAGCGTTCTCTTGCGAACGCGAAAATGTTTTGCTAACGCGGACCTCCACATGAAGGACCGATCATCATAATAAAATTAGAGAACTCGGAGCTCGCAGGGGAAGGTACAGGTGTTCGGTTTACTCGCGCGGTGTTGGAGTTTGGAATAATAAGGAATTATTGTGAAGGTGGTTCGATGAACCCTTTGCCAGGCGCTTAAGTACGATTTGCTGAGTAACTATGTAGATGTAGGTGTACATGTATCATGGTGCACTGGCACTGCGTCTATTAACAAGAATTCAAATTATAATAAATCTATGTTCATACACTACTGGCCATTAAAATTGCTACTCCAAGAAGAAATGCCGATGATAAACGGGTATTCATTGGACAAAAATATTATACTAGAACTGACATGTGATTACATTTTCACGCAATTTGGGTGCATAGATGCTGAGAAATCAGTACCCAGAACAACCACCTACGGCCGTAATAACGGCCATGATACGCCTGGTCATTGAGTCAAACCGAGCTTGGATGGCGTGTACAGATACATCTGCCCATGCAGCTTCAACACGATACCACAGTTCATCAAGAGTAGTGACTGGCGTATTGTGAGGAGCCAGTTGCTCGGTCACCATTGACCAGACGTTTTCAATTGGTGAGAGATATGGAGAATGTGCTGGCCAAGGCAGCAGTCGAACATTTTCTGTATTCAGAAAGGCCTGTAAAGGACCTGCAACATGCGGTCGTGCATTAACCTGCTGAAATGTACGCTTTCGCAGGGATCGAATGAAGGACAGACCCACGGGTCGTAACACATCTGAAATGTAACGTCCACTGTTAAAAATCCCGTCAATGCGAACAAGAGGTGACCGAGACGTGTAACCAATGGCACCCCATAGCATCACGCCGGGTGATACGCCAGTATGGCCATGACGAATACACGCTTCCACTGTGCATTCACCGCGATGTCGCCAAACACGGATGCGACCATCATGATGCTGTAAACAGAACCTGGATTCATCCGAAAAAATGACGTTTTGCTATTCGTGCACCCAGGTTCGCCGTTGAGTACACCATCGCAGGCGTTCCTGTTGTGATGCAGCGTCAAGGGTAACCGCAGCCATGGTCTCCGAGCTGATAGTCCATGCTGGTGCAGACGTCGTCGAACTGTTCGTGCAAATGTTTGTTGTCTTGCAGACGTCCCCATCTGTTGACTCGGGGATCGAGACTTGGCTGCACGATCCGTTACAGCCATGCGGATGTCTGTCGTCTTCGACTGCTAGTGATACGAGGCCGTTGGGATCCAGCATGATGTTCCGTATTACCCTCCTGAACACACCGATTCCATATTCTGCTAACAGTCATTGGACCTCGACCAACGCGAGCAGCAATGTCGCGATACGATAAACCGCAATCGCTATACGTTACAATCCGACCTTTACCAAAGTCGGAAACGTGATGGTACGCATTTCTCCTCCTTACACGAGGCATCACAACAACGTTTCACCAGGCAACGGCTGTCAAATGTTGTTTGTGTACGCGAAATCGTTTGGAAACTTTCCTCATGTCAGCAGGTTGTAGTTGTCGCCACAGGCGCCAAACTTGTGTGAATGCTCTGAAAAGCTAATCATTTGAATATCACAGCATCGTCTTCCTGTCGGTTAAATTTCGCGTCTGTAGCACGTCATCTTCGTGGTGTAGCAATTTTAATGGCCAGTGGTGTATGTACTATGAGGGGCCAAGAACAAAAACTAGGAGAAACTAACGTTATTACATATTGCAAAATTTCAGTGGCTGCGTTGTTCTGTATTAAGATTTAAAGTTCCTTTAGAGATGCATGCATGTGCGGAGGAACTTTACATCGTAATTCGTAATAACACAGGCACTGCAACATGTATTTATCCCCCGACACTGGGCAAGCGACTTTCAACTAAAATGTTTCAACTGTACGGGAATATTCGTAATGAATGTACGAGTACAGCATGTAGACACATGGGTGACGTCATATGGAAGTTTGGGTCTGGCCATGAGTCGTGCACGGATAGTCAAACGGTAGGCCGACCGTTCGCGATAAGCGAGAAATAAGAGTTGGAGTTCCAGTCCGACACAAATTTTCATTGTCAACATTTCATTATACAACTGATGGTAGTCCATGTCGTGTATTATTATATTGTGTCCCAGGAGGAATGGTCAATATCCCGGTAAATGACAGGATCCCTCATTCAAAACGAAAAACTTCTCATGGCCATAAGCCACATTCTGAATGGTTTCGGAGACAGAGGATGTGATCAAAATTTCATTTTGTGCCAGTGGCTCGCACGTAAGGTTCTTATCCATCAAAGCTCTCTGACATTTAATTCTGGTACAACTTACCCCGTTGCTTTCACTCTCTTAACTCTGAAAGAGTTTCAGCCTTCAACTAGCCTAAGTGCAGTTGTCCGTGGAATTTTGTGAGTGAGGTAGTGCGATTGACTGAGAGTGTATCAGAAAGAAGGATCGGTTAACTGTGTTTGTGCTTGTGCTCGCTAAAATTCCATATATTTGTACCAATGAAGAATATACATATATAGTGAATGAAACTTCCTGGCAGATTAAAACTGTGTGTCGGACCGAGACTCGAACTAGGGACCTTTGCCTTTCGCTGGCAACTGCGCTACCAACTGAGCTCACAGCTTTACTTCCGCCAGTACCTCGTCTCCTACTTCCCAAATCTCACAGAAGCTCTCCTGCAAACCTTCTGGAAGAAAGGATATTGCGGAGAGCACTTGCCCGCGAAAGGCAAAGGTCCCGAGTTCGAGTCTCGGTCCGGCACACAGTTTTAATCTGCCAGGAAGTTTCATATCAGCGCACACTCCGCTGCAGAGTGAAAATCTCATTCGGGATATGTAGTGAATGTTTATGGCTTCAGTGATTGCAGTGTTCATGATGCTGTCGAAGGATAATAGTCGGCGCTTTCCAGCATGTCGAGTTCTTGATTGTATTTACCAGAGCTTTCAGCACTTTGAGTGAAACAGGTATCCTTCCAAATAGTCATTTTTCTTCAGAACGTATAATTCAACAACCGGCGCAGTAACAGCAACACATTGTTGGAATGGTTCAGAGTAGTCCTAGCAAACTGCGACTTCCACCATGTATGATTGTTCCACGACGTGTTTATTAAAGTTGTCTACGAGTGCATGTGTAAACCTTACAATGTATTGAATGATAAATGAAATAAATAATAATGTGAAGCATCTTGAACTTTGAACACATCTATAAGAAACATACGAGCGTATAGTTCATCCCCTATATTTAAGAACACAATGAATTCAAAACAAATGGTCTCCGTTGACAATCAGAAGAATTAAGTAACCAACTTTGCAACTCTTTACTAACAGAGAAAAAAGTTCACAACTGAACGCAAGTACTTGAAACTAGTTGACTATCAAATGTTTAAGCCCTCGCTCTTCTTTAGCGGAGCACATTGGAACAGATTGACACTGAAGTTACGGTCGGTAAGAGTTTCTACAGTCTTGTCAAGTGAGTCCGACGGAATACCAATGGGCCCTTGAATCGGTACTGGGGTCCCTTGGTGTGGACGGCGGCAGTGCTGGATCCGGAGCAGACTTCCTCTCTTCGCTGGCTGCGACGTAACTGCCGCGATCGTTGCGGACGCGGTCCTAAATACCCACACGGTGGAGGTAATCGTCTTCTTCATTGGCTACCCGTGATACTGGCGGATGCAGCAAAAGGTTCATGTTATGAGCGACCTCTCCAACTGATTTACACTCCCTCTATGCTGTGGTCCGGTGTACGCGAAGGTCCTTTGCAGATCGCGCTGCAAATGACGGAATCGAAACGTGGTGCAGTCGCAGGGGCTGTGCTGGCAATCAGCACGACGGCGGTGTGTTGCCGTGTGGTGTCAACGCTTGACAGCTTCTTCGTCACGCTACAGTGTGCATTAAATGTGTTCTACAGTATCTCGGAAACTACTCGCAATAGGACACCTGTGCATATGAAGTTTTTTGCTTCAAATGATCATTCCTGTCATCTTCCTGAATATTGACCATTACTCCTGGAACCCATGTATTGTTTCCATCAGCAAATGTTTTTGTTATTACTTATTGTTATCTTAATTTACCTTTATGTTTAAAAATGGGAAACCATTTTCCAAATAAAACTTGGGAAAATAAGTAAATCTTGACAAATAAAAGAAGAGTGTGGACAGTTACTAAAAAAATCTTGCATTTGCAAATATGAATATTTGTTGTAGCTAGAATGACATCTACATCTACATACATACTCAGCAAGCCTCAGTACGGCGCGAAGTGGGAAGATACACTGTAGAACTACTAGCCATTTCCTTTCCTTTTACAATCGCAGATAGAACGAGGGAAAAATACCCTATATGCCTTCATATGCGCCTACGTTCCCGTATCTTTTCTTCGTGTCGCCTCCGCAAACTGTATGTAGGCCGCAGAAGAGTCGTACTTCAGTCAGCTTCAAATGCCGTTCGTCTGAATTATCTCAATAGCGTTTCTCGAAAAGACCCGCACCTTCCCCAAAGGGATTCCCATTTGAGTTTCCGAAGCATCTCCGTAACACGTACGTATTGTTCACATCGACCGGTGACAAATCTAGCAGCCGTCTTCTGAATTACGTCGATGTCTCTCTTTAATCCGACCTGGTGCTGATCACAAATAGTCGAACACTACTCAAGAATAGACTGTAGCAGCGTCCTATATGCGACCTCCTTTACAGATGACCTATACTTTCCATAAATTGTCCCAATAAACAAAAGTTGCCGATTCGCCTTCCCTACCACAATCCTCACATGCTTGGTGGTTTTATTTCTAGTCATGTGCATTAATTTATATTTTTTTTACATTTAGAAGTATCTGCATTTCATTACACAAACTAGAAATTTTATCTAAGTCGTATCATCCAACAATTAGTCAACTTCGATATCTTCCCGCGCACCACAGCTTCATCAACAAACTGCAAACTGCTGCCCATGCTGTCCGATACATCAATTATGTATATAGAAAATAACAGCGGTCCTACCACAATTCCCTGAAGCTCCCGACAATGTCCTTGTCTCTGATGAAGGGTAATAAGAGAGTGAAAGGAAGCACACGTGCCATTCTCCTTTTCAAGAGGAGTTATCTAAATGATGCACGCAAGTCTTTATCACTGACGTCAGTCCGTTGTTGAATTACGTAACTTATTGTATTCGCACTTTTTATTACGTTTGCGGAGAACAATAATTTCCTATAGAAAAGCCAACACTTTTTCCGTAAACTGAGATCTTGCGAAACACTGCTCGCTCTGTTCGTCTATGAAGTTCAGTGCAGAGTAGAGAACGCCCCCACAAGCCGTTTAGCAGTTATAGTGCATACTCGCAAACAGCTGCAACCATTAAGTACCACTGACCTTTTGACTGTGCGTCGATTTATTTAAACTACGAAATGGTTTGCACATACGATATTTCTGGAAAACTATTCTAATGTTCATTCACGGGCTCCTCTTCCAAATCCCGTATAAATTACACCCCTCGCTTTTCGTAAAATGAACAGTTGTTTGATGCTTATTTCAGTAAGTGAAATTGATGTATGTTATACATGACTCAAAGAATACTAGCCGGTGACAGATAAAAGTATAACAGGCTGCCTAAAAATTCTGTCAACAGATCGTCTATATTTTGTTAATTTAAACAGATCTACTAGTCTGGCGTACTCTGAGCACAATCTGGAGGGTTTTAGAATACACAATGGCAAACATATTCTTTAGCTCCATATTGACTAATCCAATGTTTTTATTACCGTTATTGGTGTATTATTAGAATACGCCTATGGCTTGGCGTTTTCCCTTGGTGCAAGCACCTCGCATTTCTAGGAATGAACTAACGGATTACCTTACAGTGTAGAAACTGCTTCCCAACAGTCTCTTAAATAAGTTGGTTTCACTGATCTCTTAAATATATTAGGAAGTTTTTTGTATAATTTTCGATGGCAGAAAATGTTGTGGTAATTTTGACATTCGACGGCGTGCTGAAAAGTAACGCCTCCGAATCTTTCATACGAAAACCCTTGAATCTTTTTAGAAAATCGAACGTTATCAACAGTTTACATCTTTTTGTGTAGCCCTTGCAGCTAGAGAGCTCTGACTTCCACTCTAACAACATGGCGGTGTGTAGCTTCACTCAATCGATGCTTGAGAAACAGTGTGTTGTAATCGCGTTTGGAATAAGAGGAGTTCGTCCACACATGGAGCACTGCCTCCCTCACCATGACAATGCGAGACTACACACAAGCACCGCCGCATCTGCAACAGTCTGATGCCTTGGGTTCATCCTCCACACAGTCCCGAATTGGCTCCACCCGATTTTCATATCTTTCCAAAACTTAAAGAACCCCTTCAAGAGGTTTGGCTGTGCCTCTGTCAACCAAGTCAAACATTCTACAGTAACAGTATCAACAAAATGGTCTCCCGTTAGAAACGTGTTCGTCGTCGGGATGATTGTTGATGTTGTTGTGGTCTTCATTCCAGAGACTTTATGCACCTCTCCGTACAACTCTACCCTGTGCAAGCTTCTTCATCTCTGAGTGACTACTGCAACCACCATCCTCCTGAATCTGCTTAGTGTATTCGTCTCTTGGTCTACCTCTACTATTTTTACTCTCCATTATAAGCCTCCTATATTAAACTGGTGATCCCTTGGTGCCTCAGAATGTATCCTACCAACTGGTCTCTTCGTTTAGTCAGGCTGTGCCACAATTTCCTCATCTCCCCAATTCTATTCAGTACCTCCTCATTAGTTACGTGATCTACCCACCTGATATTCAGCATTCTTCTGTAGCACCACATGTCAAAAGCCTCTATTCTCTTCCTATCTAAACTACTTATCGTCCATGTTTCACTTCCATACACGGCTACACTTTATACAAATACTTTCAGAAAAGACTTCCTGACACTTAAATCTATTCTTGATGTTAACAAATTTCTCTTCTTCAGAAACAGTTTCCTTGCCATTGCCAGTCTACATTTTATATCATCTCTACTTCGACCATGATCTGTTATTTTGCTCCCCAAATAGCAAAACTCATCTACTACTGTAAGGTTCTCATTTCCTAATCGAATCCGCGCGGAGTGGCCGCGTGGTTAGAGGCGCCATGTCACTGACTGCGCAGCTGTTGTTCTTAGCTTAAGTTAGTTTAAGTAGTGTGTAAGTCTAGGGATCGATGACCTCAGCAATTTTGTCCCTTAGGAATTCACACACATTTCAACATTTTTCCTAATCTACTCTACTGGCCATTAAAATTGCTACACCAGGTAGAAATGCAGATGATACGCGGGTGTTTATTGGACAAACATATTATACTAGAACTCACATGTGATTACATTTTCACGAAATTCGGGTGCATCGATCCTGGGAAATCCGTACCCAGAACAACCAACTACGGCCGTAATAACGGCCTTGATACGCCTGGGCACTGAGTCAAACAGAGCTTGGATGGTGTGTACAGGTACATCTGCCCATGCAGCTTCAACGCGATACCACAGTTCATCAAGAGTAGTAACTTGCGTAACGTGACAAGCCAGTTGCTCTGCCACCATTGACCAGACGTTTTCAATTGGTGAGAGTTCTGGAGAATGTGCTAGCCAGGGCAGCAGTCGAACATTTCCTGTATCCAGAAAGACGCGTACAGGACCTGCAACATGCGGTCGTGCATTATCCTGCAGAAATGTAGGGTTTCGCAGGGATCGAATGAAGGGTAGAGCCACGGGTCGTAACACATCTGAAATGTAAAGTCCATGGTCCAAATTGCCGTCAATGTGAACAAGAGGTCACCGAGACGTGTAACCAATGGCACTCCATACCATCACACCGTGTGATACGCCAATATGGCGACGACGAAAACACGCTCCCAATGTGCGTTCACCACGATGTCGCCAAACACGGATGCGACCATCATGATGCTGTAAACAGAACCTGGATTCCTCCGAAAGAATCACGTTTTGCCATTCGTGCACCCAGGTTCGTCGTTGAGTACACCATCGCAGGCGTCCTTGTCTACGATGCAGCGTCAAGGATAACCGCAGCCATGGTCTCCGAGCTGATAGTCCATGCTGGTGCAAACGTCGTCGAACTGTTCGTGCAGATGGTTGTTGTCTTGCAAACGTCCCCATCTGTTGACTCAGGGATCGAGACGTGGCTGCACGATCCGTTACAACCATGCGGGTAAGACGACTGTCATCTTGACTGCTAGTGATACGAGGCCGTTGGGATCCATCACGGCATGCCATATTACTCTCCTGAACCCACCTATTCCATATTCTGCTAACAGCCATTGGCTCTCGACCAACGCGAGCAGCAAAGTCGCGATACGATAAACCGCAATCGCTATGGGCTACAATCCGACCTTTACGAAAGTCGGAATCGTGATGGTACGCATTTCTCCTCCTTACACGAGGCATCACAACAACATTTCACCAGGCAACGCCGGTCAACTGCTGTTTGTGTATGAGAAATCGGTTGGAAACTTTCCTCATGTCAGCACTTTGCAGGTGTCGCCACCGGCGCCAACCTTGTGTGAATGCTCTGGAAAGCTAATCGTTTGCATGTGACAACATCTTCTTCCTGTCGGTTAAATTTCGCGTCTGTAGCACGTCATCTTCGTGGTGTAGCAATTTTAATCGCCAGTAGTGTACGTTACTAATTACTTCACAATTAGCTCCGTAAGTTGGGTTGTTTTTGGGGAAGGAGACCAGACAGCGGGGTCATCGGTCTCATCGAATTAGGGAAGGACGGGGAAGGAAGTCGGCCGTCTCCTTTCAAAGGAACCATCCCGGCATTTGCCTGGAGCGATTTAGGGAAATCACGGAAAACCTAAATCAGGATGGCCGGACGCGGGATTGAACCGTCGTCCTCCCGAATGCGAGTCCAGTGTGCTAGTTACTGCGCTACCTCGCTCGGTATCTCCGTAAGTGATCATATAACATGATATAGACTGAACTAGTTTACCAAGAAGGATTATACGAGTATGATCTGAAAATAAATGCCTCATACGTTTTAATGAAATCTCTTAAAACTCCTTAAATGAAGGAAATATCATTAACATTCTGGATCTTTATTCTTCATGGCTACATATTATTTCTCAACATAATCATCCCCTCCTCCTCCCCCCCCCCCCCCCACATCTCGAATCCTGTCGTTGGTGGGGAGGCTTACGCGCCGCAGCGACACAGATAGCCGTACTGTAGGTGCAACCATAACAGAGGGGTATGTGTTGAGAGGCCAGACAAACGTGTGGTTCCTGAAGAGGGACAGCAGCCTTTCAATAATTTTAGGGGCAACAGTCTGGATGGTTGACTTATCTGGCCTTGTAACATTAACCAAAATGGCCCTGCTGCGGTGGTACTGCGAACGGCTGAAAGCAAGGGAAGACTACAGTCGTAATTTTTTTCGAGGGCATACAGCTATACTCTATGGTTAAATGATGATGGCGTCCTCTTGGGTAACATATTATTCCGGAGGGTGTTTCAGCTCTTCTCTAAGGATACCGCTGGCTGCATCCAAATTGAACGTCATCGTCCACATTTCGGGCCCAGCGTAACTGCATTGTTTGCTCTCGTGTACACATTGGAACTACTAGGGAGCATTCAAAGCCATTCTACGAAATTTTGTAACTGGTCCGAAGCCGCTAGGGGTGCTTATCATTTTTCAGCGCTGCTTTGACACTGAAGGCCCAAAGAAACTGGTATAGGCATGCATAATGAAATACAGAGATATGTAACCTGGCAGAAATGCGGTCGGTAACGCTTATATAAGACAACAAATATCTTACGAAGTTGTTAGATCGGTTACTGCTGCTACAATGATATGCTATCAAGATTTGAGTGAGTTTGAACGTGATGTTGAAGTCGACGCATGAGCAATGGGACACAGCATCTCCGAGTAGGAATGAAGTGGTGGTTTCTCCGTACGACCATTTCACAAGCGTACCTTGAATATCTAATCTCCAACATCACTGCTCCCGGAAAAAGATCCTGCAAGAACGGGACTAACGACAACCAAACAGAACTGTTCAACGTGACAGAAGTGAAACTCTTCCACAAATTGTTTCAAATTTCAATGCTGGGCCATCAGCACGTGTTAGCGTGCGTACCACTCAATAAAACATCACGGATAAGTGCTTCCGGCGCCGAAGGCCAACTCGTGTACTATTGATGACTGCGCGACACAAAGCTTTAGACGTCGCCTGGGCCGTCAACACCGACATTGAACTGTTCATGCCTGGTCTGACGCGTCTCGTTTCAAATTGTATCGAGCGGATGGACGTGTACGGGTGTGGAGACAACTGTTCCGACGTATCGACAAGCGCCGGCACGAATATGAAGAACACAAGGACAGACAAGGCAAGGAGATAAGGTCAGCCAATAGATCGCTGACTAGGACCGCACCAGGACAGGAGAGGCCTCTAGATGAAGAGAATAGAAACGCTGCTCCTGCCAGCATCAGCAGCACAGTGCTAGACCGGCACTAGGAGAGCACTACGGTAGCTGTTATCAGTGGTCCATATCCATTGCTTGTATGAACGTAGTATATAGAGAAAGATAATGTTTGTTACTTCGACACGTTCTTGTAATACAAAATTAAGTACTGTCTACTATAATGTAATAAAAACTGGTAATGTGATTTGCGAGAATTGTTGTACAGCATTCTGAGAACGCAGCATCCTTTAGAAACATTATACGCGACGAGTGGGCAGCACCCACAATAACCTCATGAATTCATGGACCCTGCATAATAGCAGGGGACTGTTCAAGCTGGTGGAGGCTCAGTGATGGTGTGGGGCATGTCCACTTGGAGTGATATGGGACCCCTGATAAGTGTAGATACGATTCTGACAGGTGACACGTACGTAAGCATCCTGTCTGATCACCTGCATCCATTCTACATCTACATCCATATTCCGCAAGCCACCTGACGGTGTGTGGCGGAGGGTACCCTGAGTACCTCTATCGGTTCTTCCTTCTATTCCAGTCTCGTATTGTTCGTGGAAAAAAGGATTGTCGGTATGCTTCTGTGTGGGCTCTAATCTCTCTGATTTTATCCTCGTGGTCTCTTCGCGAGATATACGTAGGAGGGAGCAACATACTGCTTGACTCTTCGGTGAAGGTATGTTCTCGAAACTTTAACAAAAGCCCGTACCGAGCTACTGAGCGTCTCTCCTACAGAGTCTTCCACTGGAGTTTATCAATCATCTCCGTAACGCTTTCGCGATTACTAAATCATCCTGTAACGAATCGCGCTGCTCTCCGTTGGATCTTCTCTATCTCTTCTATCAACCCTATCTGGTACGGATCCCACACTGCTGCGCAGTATTCAAGCAGTGGGCGAACAAGCGTACTGTAACCTACTTCCTTTGTTTTCGGATTGCATTTCCTTAGGATTCTTCCAATGAATCTCAGTCTGCCATTCCCTGCACCATGCTGCAGATCCTCCTGCATTTCAGTACAATTTTCCATTGTTACAACCTCTCGATACACCACAGCATCATCTGCAAAAAGCCTCAGTGAACTTCCGATGTCTTCCACAAGGTCATTTATGTACATTGTGAATAGCAACGGACCTATGACACTCCCCTGCGGCACACCTGAAATCACTCTTACTTCGGAAGACTTATCTTTATTAAGAATGACATGTTGCGTTCTGTTATCTAGGAACTCTTCAATCCAATCACACAATTGGTCTGATAGTCCATATGCTCTTACTTTGTTCATTAAACGACTGTGGGGAACTGTATCGAGCACCTTGCAGAAGTCAAGAAACACGGCATCTACTTGTGAACCCGTGTCTATGGCCCTCTGAGTCTCGTGGACGAATAGCGCGAGCTGGGTTTCACACGATCGTCTTTTTCGAAACCCATGCTGATTCCTACAGAGTAGATTTCTAGTCTCCAGAAAAGTCATTATACTCGAACATAATACGTGTTCCAAAATTCTGCAACTGATCGACGTTAGATATATAGGTCTATAGTTCTGCACATCTGTTCGGCGTCCCTTCTTGAAAACGGGGATGACCTGTGCCCTTTTCCAATCCTTTGGAACGCTACGCTGTTCTAGAGAGCCGGCCGCGGTGGCCGAGCGGTTCTAGGCGCTTCAATCCGGAACCGGGCAACTGCTACGGTCGCAGGTTCGAATCCTGCCTCGGGCATGGATCTGTGTGATGTCCCTAGGTTAGTTAGGTTTAAGTAGTTCTAAGTTCTAGGGGACTGATGACCTCAGATGTTAAGTCACATAGTTCTCAGAGCCATTTTTCTTCTAGAGACCTACGGCACACCGCTGCAAGAAGGGGGGCAAGTTCTTTCGCGTACTCTGTGTAAAATCTAACTGGTACCCCATCAGGTCCAGCGGCCTTTCCTCTTTTGAGCGATTTTAATTGTTTCACTATCTCTCTGTCGTCTGTTTCGATATCTACCATTCTGTCATCTGTGCGACAATCTAGAGAAGGAACTACAGTGTAGTCTTCCTCTGTGAAGCAGCTTTGGAAAAAGACATTTAGTATTTCGGCCTTTAGTCTGTCATCCTCTGTTTCAGTACCATTTTGGTCGCAGAGTGTCTGGACATTTTTTTCTGATCCACCTACCGCTTTGACATAAGACCAAAATTTCTTACGATTTTCTGCCAAGTCAGTAAATAGAACTTTATTTTCGAATTCATTGAACGCCTCTCACATGACGCTCCTCACACTACATTTCGCTTCGTGTAATTTTTGTTTGTCTGCAAGGCTTTGGCTATGTTTATGTTTGCTGTGAAGTTCTCTTTGCTTCCGCAGCAGTTATCTAACTCGGTTGTTGTACCAAGGTGGCTTCTTCCCATCTCTTACGATCTAGCTTGGCACATACTCATCTAACGCATATTGTACGAAGGTTTTGAACTTTGTTCACTGATCCTCAACACTACCTGTACTTGAGACAAAACTTTTGTATTGAGCCGTCAACTACTCTGTAATCTGCTTTTTGTCACTTTTGCTAAACAGAAAAATCTTCCTACCTTTTTTAATATTTCTATTTACGGCTGAAATCATCCATGCAGTAACCGCTTTATGATAGCTGATTCCCTGTTCTGCATTAACTGTTTTAAATAGTTCGGGTCTGTTTGTCAGAAGAAGGTGTAATATGTTATCGCCACGAGTCGGTTTTCTGTTTAACTGCTCAAGGTAGTTTTCAGATATAGCACTTAAAAAAATTTCACTGGATTCTTGGTCCCTGCCACCCGTTATGAACGTTTGAGTCTCCGAGACTATATCCGGCAAATTAAAATATCCACCCAGAACTATAACATGGTGGGGAAATCTACTCGAAATATTTTCCAAATTATCCTTCAGGTGCTCAGCCACAACAGCTGCTGAACCAGGGGCCTATAGAGACATCCAATTACCATGCCTGAGCCTGCTTTAACCGTGACCTTCACCCAAATTATTTCACATTTCGGATCTCCGTCAATTTCCTTCGATACTATTGCACTTCTTATCGCTATAAACACGCCTACCCCTTCACTGTCCAGCCTGTCTCTGCGGTATACATTCCAATCTGAGTTTAGGATTTCATTACTGTTTACGTCTGGTTTCAGCCAACTTTCTGTCCCTAGTACTATATGGGCGTTGTGACCGTTTATTAATGAGAGCAGTTCTGGGACCTTTCTATAGACGCTCCTGCAGTTTACTATTAGCACATTAATATTGTTATTCCCTGTTGCGTTTTGCCTACTCCTACCTTGCCGCGTCTGAGGAGGCGTCTTGCCGGGCCTAGGGAGGGAATTCTCTAACCTAAAAAACCCACATGTGCACTCCACACGTACTCCGCTACCCTTGTAGCCGCTTCCAGCGTGTAGTGCACGCCTGACCTATTCAGGGGGACCCTACATTTCTCCACCCGATAGCGGAGGTCGAGAAATTTGCACTCCAGATCTCCGCAGAATCGTCTGAGCCTCTGGTTTAAGCCTTCCACTCGGCTCCAAACCAGAGGAGCACGATCGGTTCTGGGAACGATACGAAAAATAGTTAGCTCTGATTCCACCCCGCGAGGGAGGTTTTCCGCCTTCACCAATTCCGCCAACCGCCTGTACGAACTGAGGATGAACTCTGAACCCAGACGACAGGAGTAATTGGTGCCGACATGAGCAACAATTTGCAGTCGGGTGCACCCAGTGCTCTCTATCGCCGCCGGCAGGGCCTCCTCCACATCTCGGATGATACCCCCCAGCAAGCAGACAGAGTGAACACTGGCCTTCTTCCCCGACCTTTCCGCTATTTCCCTAAGGGGCTTCATCACCCGACTAACGTTGGAGCTCCCAATAACTGATAAACCCCTCCCCCCGTGTGCCTGCTCGGACTTTGCTGAAGGAGCGGCCACATGTCCACTGACAGGCAGAGCGGGCGATGCTTCACAGCCAGCTTCCACATTGACCCTCCGCCTCGTGCGACGTGAACGCCGCTGAACCCGCCACTCCCCTTGGGGAGAGCGTGGCCCAACCGCGCCCGGTACCCGCGTAGATGTCTCGACAGCAGGGACCGTGGGTGAAGCATGTAACACCTGGGGTGTACCATGCGGCGCAACAGACTCCCCACTGCCGCTACACTCCGAGGCAGCTGCCTGAAGACGGCTGACCGCGGCCGTCAACACGTTCAGCTGTTCGCCAACAGTGGCCAGCTCCTCCTGCGTCCGTACACAGCAGTCACACATCCTATCCATCCTAAGAAATCAATTTACTGTAGAGAGTTAACTTTTAACTAGACTGCTAATTCACTAAAGGCGGCTGATTGTTGACTAAACTGTGGTTGCTAGCCACTTCTTGTAGAAAACAATGAAAATAACACTACCTGTCTCTGGACTGTATTGAAAACAAACACTAGCACTACTGGCACTATGGTTGACTAAAGGGACTCTCTATGACTGTATTCAAAACAAACACGAAATCTATGGAACCCTATTACTAGCACTCGACAATTAAAGCTTCCTAAAAGCAAAAACACACGGTATAAGAAGTGACAAGTAAGAAAAATACAGTTAATACTTAAATTAACGTAGCTCGCTGCACAGCAGACGTGAAGCTACGGCAGTTACGACGACACTGTGCATTAGGACGGACTTGGACAATTCCAGCAGGACAATGCGACGCCACACGCGTCCAGAATTGCGACAGAGTGGCTCCAGGAACACTTTTCTGAGTTTAAAGACTTTCACTGGCCACCAAACTCCGCAAATACGAACATTATTGAGCGTATCTTGGATGCCTTGCAACGTGCTGTTGAGAAGTGACCTCCACGCCGTCGTACTGTTACGGATTTATGGATAGCCCTGCATGATTCATTCCCTCCAGCACCACTTCAGACAAAATTCAAATGGCTCTGAGCACTATGGGACTCAACTGCTGAGGTCATTAGTCCCCTAGAACTTAGAACTAGTTAAACCTAACTAACCTAAGGACATCACAAACATCCATGCCCGAGGCAGGATTCGAACCTGCGACCGTAGCGGTCTTGCGGTTCCAGACTGCAGCGCCTTTAACCGCACGGCCACTTCGGCCGGCTCCACTTCAGACATTAGTGGAGTCCATGTCATGTCGTGTTACGGCATATCTGCGTGCTCGCGGGGGGCCTACATGATATTAGACAGGTGTACCAGGACCTTTGGCCCTTTAGTGTACGTGTCTTCGTGCAGCGTTATCATAGTAGGATGCGTCATTGCTAAATGAGTGAATGAAACGGCAAAGGGTCCCTGTAAGACCACTCAGTTTAGCAAAACCTTTGGTGACACTTGCCTACCTTTACTGAGAGTTTTAAAGGTGCACCTGTACATACAGACGACCGTGGCGAGAGTACAGTACTAGGAGGTACGCTGTTGCTCTTTCCCCGGTACAATGATAATAGCTATCCGCAATCGGAGTGTGCAAGCACCTAGAGTTGCGATGGCGAACTTGTTCATTGACAGTTATTATCACTGTTGCCAGCTTTCAACCGGGTGCAGGCACAAGCAATAGTCATTTACGAACTGTGCCAGCACTGAAGCGCTGCCGTAGAGACGTTTATAAAATCGTGTGACGTTATTCCTTGACGTAGGATAGCGAAGCTGCCGCACCCAGCCCCCAGCTACCGTCAGGGACCAACTTACGCTGACACAGCTATAGGGCGTTGTCATGGGTTCTGTTTCTGCAGGAGCATAATTGAAATTCGCTATAGAGGTGGCGGACCCCACTGAGCTTGTCGAACTGAGGTGTCTTTAGAGGGATCCTTTGACGTTTTATTCACGCATGTGTCAATGTCGCATCGACCAGTCATGACAGCACGGGAGGACACAAAACTAAAGCTATAGAAAAGGATAAGCAGCCTTATCTGATTTGGATCACGTTCAAATTCCGCCAAATGGTTTTGAACGGCCCCTAGTTGTTCCATACGGCCCGGAGAGCGGTGTGCTGACCCCATGGCCCTCCATATCCGCATCCAGTGACGCCTGTGGGATGAAGCTTTCATGGCCTGTTCGGGAGGAGTTTCGTTTCGTTTCGCTAGTTGTTCCACTTTGTAGACGAGAGAAAAAGTATCGGTCGTGTCAAGCTCCAAACGGATATGATCACGTTCGATGGAGATGCAGTCCCACAATGACCTTCCTGTTGCTCGTGGTGCTGCAAACTGTCGTTTACGACAGTGAAGTGGAGGGGAATAAACGCTCCAGGGAAAGATGTGGTTTCATTGAGGCTCTAAATGCAACGCCTGCCGCCTTCTCATGTCGATTGTAAGCGACTGCGTGTCTGGAACTTTTTCCTCGGCCACTCATAAGACAACCACGTGATATCAGGGGAGTTTGCAGTTCTGATCTCCATCCAAAAGGCGTCGAGAGAAGGGGGAAAATGTGGGTAAGAGCTGTTGTGACTACTGTCGGATCGTGTGGCACGTCCATGAAGGCATCGCGCAAAATTGTGGCGAAATTTCCTGCGATTCTGGCATCATCAACCAACCTTGTAAGTCATATGAACTTCTCAGCTGTGGCTTTTTTCCCCATGTGTCGACACCTTGCTGTTTGAAGTGTAGTCGAGCCCAAGGGTGACGTCACAGGGCGCCACCCATTTGCACCATTACACAGGAAGGTTGTACGCACCTTTTGAAACTTAAGCGTAGCGTTGGGTACGAGATTACATCTACATCTGCATCTACATATAAGTGATTACTCTGCTACCGAGCGAGTTGGCGCAGTGGTTAGACATTGGACTCGCATTCGGGAGGACGACGGTTCAATCCCGCGTCCGGCCATCCTGATTTAGGTTTTCCGTGATTTCCCTAAATCGTTTCAGGCCAATGCCGGGATGGTTCCTTTGAAAGGACATGGCCGACTTCCTTCCCCGTCCTTCCCTAATCCGATGAGACCGATGAACTCGCTTTCTGGTCTCCTTCCCCAAAACATCCCATTACTCTGCTGTTCACAATAAAGTGCCTGGCAGAGGGTTCAGTGAACCACCTTCGTGCTGTCTCTCTACCGTTCCACTCTCGAACAGTACGCGGGGAAAACGAGCACTTAAATTTTTCCGTTCGAGCCCTGATTTCTCTTATTGTAATGTGATGATCATATCTCCCTATGTAGGTGGGTGCCAACAGAATGTTTTCGCAATCGGAGGAGTAAACTGGTGTTTGAAATTTCATGATAAGATCCCGCCATAGCGAAAAACATCTTTGTTTTAATGATTGCCACTCCAATTCACGTATCATGTCTGTGGCACTATCTCCCCTATTTCACGATAATACAAAACGAGCCGTCCTTCTTCGTACTTTTTCGACGTTATCCGTCAGTCCCAACTGATGCGGATCCCACACCGCACAGCAGTACTCCAGAACAGGGCGGACAAGCGTAGTGTAAGCAGTCTCTTTGATAGACCTGTTGCACCTTCTAAGTGTTCTGCCAATGAATCGCAGTCTTTGGTTTGCTCTACCCACAATATTATCTATGCGATCGTTCCAGTTTAGGTTATTTGTAATTGTAATCCCTTAGTATTTAGTTGAATTTACAGCCCTCAGATTTGTGTGAGTTATCGCGTAATCGAAATTTACCTGATTTCTTTTAGTACTTAAGTGAATAACTTCACACTTTTCCTTATTCAGTGTCAATTGCCACTTTTCGCGTCATACAGATATCTTATCTAAATCATTTTGCAAGTCGTTTTGATCATCTGATGACTTTATAAGACGATAAATGACAGCATCATCTGCAAACAATCTAAGAAGCTATTCAGATTGTCTCCTATGTCGTTAATATAGATCAGGAACAATAGAGGGCCTATAGCAGTACCTTGGGGAAGGCCGGATATTACTTCTGTTTTACTCGATGACTTTGTGTCTACTTCTACGAACTGTGACCTTTCTGACAGGAAATCACGAATCCAGTCGTACAACTGAGGCGATACTCTGTAGGCACGAAGTTTGATTAGAAGACGCTTGTGAGGAACGGTGTCGAAAGCCTTCTCGAAATCTAAAAATATGGAATCAATTTGACATCCCCTGTCGATAGCACTTATTACTTCGTGAGTATAAAGAGCTAGTTTTGTTTCACAAGAACGATATTTTCTGAATCGGTGCTGACTATATGTCAATAAATCGTTTTCGTCGAGGTACGTCATAATGTTCGAATACAGTATATGTTCTGAAACCCTACTGCAAGTCGACGTTAGTGATATAGGCCTGTAATTCAGCGAATTACTCCTACTTCCATTTTTGGGTATTGGTGTGACTTGAGAAAATTTCCTGTATTTAGGCACGTATCCTTCTGTGAGCGAGTGGTTGTATATAATTGATAAATATGGAGCTATTTTATCAGCATACTCTGAGAGGAACCTGACTGGTATACAATCTGGACCGGAGGCCTTGCCTTTAAGCTGCTTTGTTACACCGAGGATATCTACTTCTATGTTTCTCATCTTGACAGTTGTTCTTGATTGGAATTCAGGAATATTTACTTCGTTTTCTTTGGTGAAGGAGTTTCGGAAAACCGTGTTTAATAACTCTGCTTTAGTGGCACTGTCATCAGTGACTTCAGTGTTGCTATCGCGCAATGAAGGTATTGATTGTGTCTTGCCACTGATGTGCTTTATGTATGACCAGGATCTCTTTGGGTTTTCTGCCAGATTTCGAGACGGAATTTTGTTGTGGAAATTATTAAAAGCATCTCGCATTGAAGTACGCGCCATATTTCCCACTTCTGTAAAACTGCTAATCTTGGGGATTTTGCGTTCTTTTAAATCTGGCATGCTTTTTTCGTTGCTTGTGCAACAACGATCTGACCCGTTTTGTGTACCATGGGGGATCAGTACGATCACTTATTAATTTATGTGGTGTCTATCTCTCAATTGCTGTTGATACTATCTCTTTGAAAACATTCTACAACTTTTCTACACTTACATGGTCAGATCGGAAGGAGTGAAGACTGTCTCTTACAAAGGCGTTAAGAGCATTTTTATCAGCTTTTTTTTTAAATAGATACACTTTATGTTTCTTTTTGATGGTTGCAGGTGTTACAGTATTCAGCCTAGCAGCAATTGCCTTGTGGTCGCTAATCCCTGTATTCGTCGTCACAATACTCACTATTTGTCCAGGATTACTTTTTGCTAAAAGGTCAAGTGTGCTTTCGCAACCATTTACGCTTCGAGTGGGCTCATGAACTAATTGTTCAAAATAATTTTCTGAGAAAGCATTCAGTACAATTTCGGATGATGTTTTATGGCTGCCGCCGGCTTTAAACGTATAATTCTTCCAGCATATCGAGGGTAGATTGAAGTCACCACCGACTATAATTTATGAGCGGGGTACTTATTTGAAATGACACTCAAGTTTTCTTTGAACTGTTCAGCAACCATATCTTCTCAGTCAGGGGTTCGGTAAAACGATCCAATTAAGTGTTTAGTCCGATTGTCAGGTATAACCTCTACCCATACTATTTCACATGAACTATCTACTTCAATTTCGCTACAAGGCAAACTACCTCTGACAGCAATAAATACTCCACTACCAACTGTATTTAATCTATCCTTTCTGAACACTGTTAGATCGTTCGAAAAAATTTCGGCTGAACTTACTTCCGGCTTTACCCCGCTCTCTGTACCTAAAACTATTTGAGCTTCAGTGCTTTCTATTTTGGCTTGGAGCTCTGGTTGTTTCCCAACACAGCTACGACAATTTACAACTATAATACAAATCGTTTCCACAACTACCTTGCTGTGTTTTACCTGCCCACTTTTAGACGGTTCCCTGAGAGCCTCTAACTTAAAAAACCGCCCAGTCCCTTCCACACAGCCTCCGCTACCCGTGTAGGCTCCTCCTGCGTGTAGTGGACTCCTGACATATTAAGCGGAACCCGAAAGCCGACCAACCGATGGCACAAGTCAAGGATTCTGCAGCCTACACGGTCACAAAACCGCCTGAACCTCTGATTCAGACGCTCCACTCGGCTCTGCACCAAAGGACCACAGGTGGTTCTATCGAAGATGCTGCAGATGGTGAGCTCCGCCTTAACCTCGGAAGCAAGACTGGCAGTCTATGCCATTTCCGCTAGCCGCCCGAAACCTGACAGAATCTGCTCCGGTCCAAAGCGACACACGTCATTGTTACCGACATGAGCCACCACCTGCAGTTGGTTGCACCCTGTACTCTTCATGGCATCCAGAAGCACCGTTTCCACATCCGTAATGACTCCTCCCAGAATGCACACAGATCGCACACTGGCTTCCTTCCCCTCCTTGGCAGCCATGTTCCTAAGGTGCACCATTACGCGCCTAGCGTTGGAGCTCCCAACTAACAGCAAACACACCCTTTGTGAATGCCCAGACCTTGCGGGCCGAGAAGCTTCCTCTGGAACGGAGTGGACGACTGCATCCGGCTCAGAGACATCGTCAGCCACAGATAACGCCAGAAACTTGTTCGTCAAACGAACCGGGGAGGGCATACGATCGGCCCCACGGAAAGTATTTCGCTGCCTGCCAGACTTTGGAATGATCTCTCACTCGACCACTCGTGACGGAGTCAACCTCAGTGCAGGCAGTACCCAGGGAGGTCACAGCAGTGGACCGATCGGAGGACATGTGGGACATGCTCGACGTCCCTCGCATCCCCGCGTCCGATCCCCTACAGTGACGCCCCTTGGCAGCAGCCTCAAGCTGTGTGACGGAAGCCAACGAAGCCTGAAGCTGTGAGCGAAGGGACGCCAGCTCAGCTCGCATCTGTACACAACAATCACAGTTCCTATCTATTACTGCACTCCTTCTGTTTGAAGCTCGTAAAAATATGTAACAGGCGAACGGTGTACTCGCCTTAGTAATAACAGGAACTAGCGATCCGCTCTCTCTGACGGTCTAACTAACACTGGGTTTCGAAAAAGTGATCCATTAATTTTGATGCGCAGTGTACGTTGTTACCACATGCTGTGATTTTTGTGGTTTTCTGTATTTTGCATTACGGTTATGTTTTACAGTTAGTCACCTGCAACTGCAGAGAACTTAGTTCTTTGAGGGCAGAGAACAGAGTTCCTTTGCAGACAGGAGTGTGTTCAGAATGAGACGTTCACTCTGCAGTGGAGTGTGCGCCGATATGAAATTTCCTGGCAGATTAAAACTGTGTGCCGGACTGAGACTCGAACTCGGGACCTTTGCCTTTCGCGGGCAAGTGCTCTACCAACTGAGGTACCCAAGCGCGACTCACGCGCCGTCCTCACAGCTTTACTTCTGCCAGTATCTCGTCTCCTACCTTGCAAACTTTACAGAAGCTCTCCTGCAGGAGAGCGTGAATCGTGCTTGGGTAGCTCGGTTGGTAGAGCACTTGCCCGCAAAAGGCAAAGGTCCCGAGTTCGAGTCTCGGTCCGGCACACAGTTTTAATCTGCCAGGAAGTTTCAGGAGTGTGTTCGTTTGTTATTTCTGAAGCAGAAATTGTATGTTAACCGGGGGCCTAGAAACGGCGGAGAGGCTCCGTCCCCGCCGCAGCCGCAGTGGTCCACAACCCCATGACGACTGCCGCAGTCCACTTCACACCACCCCCGCCCCACACCGAACCACTCTTTCAGGGTTATTGTGCGGTTCGGCCCCCGGTGGATCCCCCCCTCCCCCACCCCGCAGGGAACGTCTCACACCAGACAACTGTAACCCTTATGTTTGCGAGGTAGAGTAATGGTGGTGTACGTGTACGTGGAGAACTTGTTTGCGCAGCAATCGCCGACATAGTCTAGCTGAGGCGGAATAAGGGGAACCAGCCCGTATTTGACGAGGCAGATGGAAAACCGCCTAAAAACCATTGACAGACTGGCTGGCTCACCGGACCTCGACTCAAGTTCGCGGATTCATGCCGGGGACCAGGAGCTCCTTCCCAATCCGGAAAGCCGTGCGTTAGACCGCACGGCTAACCGGGTGGGCTGGATTTCTGTACTAGGCAGCTTTCCACAGTTATTAGTTTTTGTGGAGGGTTTTTGCTGCACTTTAGAAGTTTTAAGTCTGCTCTGGTGTCGGATTTTCGTACCCATAAGGTGTTCTGCAAATGTAGAGTGACAACTGCTATTCTTTTGTGCTCTTCTGTGCTCTGTATACCTAATGCTGAAATAGCTGCTTCTCTGTCCAATTTATTTGTAAGCAAACATGAAAGCGAGAACTTCAGTATCATGATAAATTATGTTCACTTACTTTTTCGGGGTGATGGTTAAAACCTTATGTCGAGCCACTGTAAAATCTCTGACTACCGATAGTAGTTATGTGAGAAAAACTGTTGAAGATTAAAATTACAATTAGATTTCTTTTTCAAGGGGGTGAAACAAAATTATCCTCTTTCTTTTTATTCCCCAGACATGTTTTGCTGAAGCTTCAGCACCATCAGTTGGTCTTTTTTTATCTTTTATAAACAAGGGAAAATGAGTTTTAATAGTCGTATACATATAAGCTGTAGGACAGTGTTTCGATATCTGAAAAACAGACAAAATTTTTTATGTTCACCTTGTTACCACATGCTGTGGATTTCCTAGATTTTATGTGATTAATGCAGTTGTTTTGTTCCATAGTTTGTCACTGCAACCGTATAGAACCTAATGTAGCATGGTTATTTACTTCGACAATTTACAACTGGCCAGGTTATGGCTACACTCACCATTAACTAATACCATGTGGAAG
Source organism: Schistocerca serialis cubense (assembly GCF_023864345.2). Taxonomy (NCBI): domain Eukaryota; kingdom Metazoa; phylum Arthropoda; class Insecta; order Orthoptera; family Acrididae; genus Schistocerca; species Schistocerca serialis. The sequence continues at coordinate 412,891,514 of NC_064645.1, forward strand.
ATTGTGTGTGCGTGTGAGAAAAAAAATATATATAGGTGTGTGCGTGTGTGTGTGTGTGTGTGTGTGTGTGTGTGTGTGTGTGTGTGTGCAGGTGAATGGGTGTGAGTTTGATTTATTTATTACATTTTTATTTTTATTTATTTATCTTTTATTTATTGCGTGTGTGTGTGTGTGTGTGTGTGTGTGTGTGTGTGTGTGTCTGTGTGTGTGCGTGTGCGTGCGTGCGTGTGTATGTTTGGAAACGGGTTTTGGAGTGTTTGTGAGCTGGTGTTGTTTGATAGTTCTTTGAGGGCAGAGAACAGATCTTCATTGCACAGAACTGTGTATTCATATTTATCACTTGTTTCTTTCAATAGTGGCTTTTTGTATTTGATAGTTTTCATCAATTATTAATTTTTGTGGGGAGCTTATCCTGTGTTTGACAATTTTCAGGTCAGTGTTGATGTTTGTTGGACTGGCTTTCATGTCCATAAGGTGTTTAGCAAATGTAGAAAGATGGCTGTTACTTCTTAATCCTCTTTTGTGTTCTGTGTATCTGGTATTAAAGTTTCTACCTTTCTGTCCTGCATAAGTTGATTTGCAGTCTTGGCATGTCAGCTGGGAAATACCAGATGTGTTGTGTTTGTCTGTGCTTGTGTTGGTTGGTCTTAGTTTTCTCTGTATTGAGTTGTCTGTGCTGTAGGCTATTTTCAGTCCTTGCTTTCTGAATATGTTACCTATTTCCAGGCTGCTTTGTTGCTGTAAATGAGAGTGTACCGTTTGCTTGTTGTTATGGGTGCCTGTTGTTCATATGCGTACTGGTGTGTGTGTCTGTGTGTGTGTGTGTGTGTGTGTGTGTGTGTGTTCTGTGTTCGTGTTACGTGTGTTTATGTTCTTTGTGTCTGACTTTGTAAGGTAGTGAAGGGTTGTATGTTTTAGTGTGCTGGATGTCCTCTTTATTTTTGTTTTAATTTTGTGAATGAGTTTCTCTATAATATTTTTGTGTCATAGCCATTCTCTATAACTGTTCGTTTGGTTGCCTGTAATTTTTTTTGTAGCTGTCTTCACTGAATGGAGTTTTGTTCAGTCCGTGCAGCACGTATGGAAGCCAGCTAGTTTGTCCGCAGTTGGATGATTTGCAATGAATGTACTGAGGAAGCCGGCCAGTGTGGCCGAGCTGTTCTAGGCGCTTCAGTCTAGATCCGCGCGACGGCTACAGTCGCAGGTTCGAATCCTGCCTCGGGCATGGATGTGTGTGATGTCCTTAGGTTAGTCAGATTTAAGTATTTCTAAATTCTAGGGGACTAATGACCACAGATGTTAAGCCCCATAGTGCTCAGAGCCATTTGAACCATTTTGTAATGAGGAAACCAGCAAAAGTAAGTGAAACATATTGCAAACACACACACACACACACACACACACACACACACACACACACACACACACACACAATCTTCCAAACAATTTTGGTTAATGTCAGGTATAAGCGTAACAAGCCCAGTCGTAAATATGTTCTACATTAAGTTATATGTGGTGGAAGACGCCTAACTGCGAAGCAAAACAATGGCAGTAAACTGCATAAAATCTAGGAAATCCACAGCATGTGGTAACAAGATCTATATAAAAAAATCTTGTCTCTTTTCCAAAGATGTAAATACTGTCTTAAAAACTTAAAATTATACGTATAGAAATAGTAGAAAGGATTTTTCATGTTTTCTAGAAGATAACAAAAACCCATTGATGATGCTGAAAGCTCGGCGAAACATGTCTGTGGAGTAAAACTAAAAATAAAAATTGTGTTTTGCTTACCACGCACCCTCTTCAAAAACGAACCTATTTGTAGACAAACAGGGACAGAAGAGCTTCCGCCTCCAAATAAAATTACAGTGTTAAATTTTATGCTTTTCTAACTAATTCTGGTATCAGTCTCTACAGAAAGTGGAAGCTCGTGAGGACACACTATTCTCGCATACGCTGTGAGCGGTAAACGAAATGTCGATGACGTCCATGTCCATTCTCCATGAGAAACAACTCGCCGAACGGTAGCATATAGACGGGGAAGATCATAAAATTCAGGTCTCGTTGACGCCATTGTCCTACATGCCAATTTACGACATGCGGTATGTTCATTCGAAACCGTAACGGTTAACCAGCCGCGCATCCGCTTGGGGCTTGTTACAGCACCTGCATACCGCACTGGGAACGCCGAGTACGCGGTGACCTGAACATTCGATCTACGGTTTGGTTTCCCACCCCACGAATGACGCGAGCGGGCAGCCGCCAGACAGCGGCGGCGAGCGAGCGACAAACCAGGGCGATAAATTACTGATCCCAGTAAAGAGCGCAGAGTGGTAGAGATAGAGTGGTACCGTTTGGAAAGTACACGCAAAGCGCACAGTTAGCTCCGTCCATTGACACTGAGTGTCACAACCCTTTCGGGTGTTTAATGTCACATGAGTTTACTTAGACACCTATGTAAGTTTTATCTTCAAAATCAGGCACGACGCAAGCTTAAATCACACTGCAAGGGGTACATTTAATAAATATGACCCATTAAAAATACCTGGGAGACACTGTGAGCTGTTTTTAAAATAATTGAAAAGCCACGATCGCTTCAATCGTTTATTAGATGACCGGTTTCAGCACTCTGAAGGTGCCGTCATCAGATCTGTGAAGGTATAACATAACAGGTTTGAGGGAGGGCTTACATGAGTTAACTACATACCTTACAATTATTACAGAACCACATACCTGAAACGTGGATTAACATTTATAAAACCATGTGGACATCATGGCATATGAGGCAGACCATCTGATAAAATCATTGTCACAAGGAATAAAAAATAATAAAAAACTGCTCTCATGGTCGTTCTTTCCATAAAATATAAAACTGAAGTCACCAGATGAAACTGCCACTGCTCGCCTAACACCGGTCGGCATGATCACTGCCCTATTCCACGCAGGCTTACCTGCTGTGATTCTAGCGGTTCACAACCGGCCACCAGATAGCGCTGTCCAAGCAGCACATACACAGTCCCACGGTATAACCACTCATTTCTACTAAAACACAATTTTACTATAACTGCTTGTCACATACCATGCACAGCCCACATTTGCTCATACATTACCTGTGCACACTACAGTCAATTTGTAGTGACATTTGCGCATGCATTTCCTGTACATACTACAGTCACAAGGTGGAAGGAGTATATATAGGGTCTATACAAGGGCGATGTACTTGAGGACAATATTATGGAAATGGAAGAGGATGTAGATGAAGATGAAATGGGAGATACGATACTGCGTGAAGAGTTTGACAGAGCACTGAAAGACCTGAGTCGAAACAAGGCCCCCGGAGTAGACAACATTCCATTGGAACTACTGACGGCCTTGGGAGAGCCAGTCCTGACAAAACTCTACCATCTGGTGAGCAAGATGAATGAAACAGGCGAAATACCCTTAGACTTCAAGAAGAATATAATAATTCCAATCCCAAAGAAAGCAGGTGTTGACAGATGTGAGAATTACCGAACAATCAGTTTAATAAGCCACAGCTGCAAAATACTAACACGAATTCTTTACAGACGAATGGAAAAACTAGTAGAAGCCGACCTCGGGGAAGATCAGTTTGGATTCCGTAGAAATACTGGAACACGTGAGGAAATACTGACCTTACGACTTATCTTAGAAGAAAGATTAAGGAAAGGCAAACCTACGTTTCTAGCATTTGTAGACTTAGAGAAAGCTTTTGACAATGTTGACTGGAATACTCTCTTTCAAATTCTAAAGGTGGCAGGGGTAAAATACAGGGAGCGAAAGGCTATTTACAATTTGTACAGAAACCAGAAGGCAGTTACAAGAGTCGAGGGGCATGAAAGGGAAGCAGTGGTTGGGAAGGGAGTAAGACAGGGTTGTAGCCTCTCCCCGATGTTATTCAATCTGTATATTGAGCAAGCAGTAAAGGAAACAAAAGAAAAATTCGGAGTAGGTATTAAAATCCATGGAGAAGAAATAAAAACTTTGAGGTTCGCCGATGACATTGTAATTCTGTCAGAGACAGCAAAGGACTTGGAAGAGCAGTTGAACGGAATGGATGGTGTCTTGAAGGGAGGATATAAGATGAACATCAACAAAGGCAAAACGAGGATAATGGAATGTAGTCGAATTAAGTCGGGTGATGTTGAGGGTATTAGATTAGGAAATGAGACACTTAAAGTAGTAAAGGTGTTTTGCTATTTGGGGAGCAAAATAACTGATGACGGTCGAAGCAGAGAGGGTATAAAATGTAGACTGGCAATGGCAGGGAAAGCGTTTCTGAAGAAGAGAAATTTGTTAACATCGAGTATAGATTTAAGTGTGAGGAAGTCATTTCTGAAAGTATTTGTATGGAGTGTAGCCATGTATGGAAGTGGGAAGTGAAACATGGACGGTAAATAGCTTGGACAAGAAGAGAATAGAAGCTTTCGAAATGTGGTGCTACAGAAGAATGCTGAAGATTAGATGGGTAGATCACATAACTAATTAGAAGGTACTGAATAGGATTGGGGAGAAGAGGAGTTTGTGGCACAACTTGACCAGAAGAAGGGATCTGTTGGTAGGACTTGTTCTGAGGCATCAAGGGATCACCAATTTAGTATTGGAGGGCAGCGTGGAGGGTAAACATCGTAGGGGGAGACCAAGTGATGAATACACTAAGCAGATTCAGAAGGATGTAGGTTGCAGTAGGTACTGGGAGATGAAGAAGCTTGCACAGGATAGAATAGCATGGAGAGCTGCATCAAACCAGTCTCAGGACTTAAGACCACGACAACAACAACAACAACTACAGTCACTTTATAGTGACTGTCACTTTATAGTGACTGTCACTTTATAGTGACTGTAGTATGTACAGGAAATGTATCCGCAAATGTGGGCTGTGCATGGGTATGTGACAAGCAGTTATAGTAAAGTTGTGTTTTAGTAATAATGGGTGGTTATACCGTGGGACTGTGTATGCGCTGCTTGCACAGCGCTATCTGGTGGCCGGTTGTGAACCGCTAGAATCACAGCAGGTGAGCCTGGGCGGAATAGGGCAGTGATCATGCCGACCGGTGTTGGGCGAGCAGTAGTAGTTTCATCTCGTGACTTCAGTTTTATATTTTATGGAAAGAACGACCATGAGAGGAGTTTTTATTTTTATTTTTATTAGTTGTGACAATGATATTATGAGATGGTCTGCCTCATATGCCACGATGTCCACATGGTTTTATAAACGTTAATCCACGTTTCAGGTATGTGGTTCTGTAATAATTGTAAGGTATATAGTTAACTCATGTAAGCCCTCCCTCAAACCTGTTATACTTTCACAGATCTGATGATGGCATCTTCAGAGTGTTGAAAGCGGTCATCTAATGAACAATTGAAGCGATCGTGGCTTTTCAGTTATTTTAAAAATAGCTCACAGTGTCTCCCAGGTATTTTTAATGGGTCATATTTATTAAATGTACCCCTTGCAGTGTGATTTAAGCTTGCGACGTGCCTGATATTGAAGATAAATCGCCTCACGACACACCATGTGTTCACTGCAATACTGTGAGCTGTGTGCACGTACCACTAACAGAACATGATAATGAAGTTGAAAGCCAGAAATAACGGATGGTTATAATTAAACTTTACCTGTTTGACACGATATAACACCGAAACTAGTTACCGTACGAGAACTAAACTTGGTAGCATTAACGTCAAGGACATGGGAAAGAGAAATAATGCAGAATCAATTCACGTCAAACACTTTTAATGTGCTGCTGTGGTAAATCATAACATTTCATACCGGTACCATTACCGTTAAAAAGGGCGCCCGATAGAGTGCCCATCAGTGTCCAGAAGCGTCTGAAAGCGTAGGATTGCGTTCTGCACAGCAGATCGAAGCATGTCCGTAGTTATGCTGGCTACCTCTCTTGATATGCTGCGCTCCAGATCAGCACATGTGTGAATGTTCTCCTGGTAAACCCTGTCCTCCAGGTAGTCCCACAATGAGAAATCACACGGAATGAAATCAGGCGATTATGCCGGCCAAGCATTTGGAAACGATCTGCTAATAATTCGATCGTTTCCCAATGAGCTTCGGAGAAGCAGGTGAACTTCAAGAGCGGTGTGCGGTGGGTCCCCAAAAAATGGTTCAAATGGTTCTGAGCACTATGGGACTTAACATCTGAGGTCATCAGTCCCCTAGAACTTAGAACTACTTAAACCTAACTAACCTAAGGACATCAGACACATCCATGCCCGAGGCAGGATTCGAACCTGCGACCGTAGCGGTCGCGCGGTTCCAGAATGAAGCCCCTAGAACCGCTAGGTCACAACGGCCGGCTGATGGGTCTCCATATTACTTGAAATTAGTTGAGTTCAATGTGTCTCTCTCCTGTAGGGTGGGTACGATACGCTGGCGAAACATGTCGCAGTAACGCTGGCCAGTCACTGCTCCTCCTTGAGCTCGAACCTTTTCAAAAAAGAGTTGGCCAATGATGATCTTAGCCGAGAAGCCACACCATATCGTGACATGTTCACCATACTGAGTAACTTCATCCACAGTGACTGGAGGTGAAGATTCCCATACTCAGGAATTCTGTGTGTTCACCTCACCCGTCAGAGAGTCCATAGGATGGTCCAGAGTAAGCCCTCGTCAATTTCAAGCCTTGCGAGAAAGTGGAGAGCGAAGTCAACGCGTCGTTGTGCGTTCTGTCGTACAAAATGCTGTACGATGTGGATCTTGTACAGATACCATTTGAGAATGGTTCGAAGCACCTTCCGTAGAGTGGACCACGGAATGTTTAACTGTCGTGACACAACACGCGCACTGCCTGACGATCGGTAATTGCGCTCAGCGTTCTCTGCCATGGCAGCAGCGATAAAATCAACCACCTGTGGTGCAACCGGTCGTCTGCCTCTTTCCAGAGCGACGTCCAGTTCTCCAGTTCATTCGAACTTCATCACCATTCTCCGCACTCCAGGCAGAGAAGGAGAACCCTACCGTAATCTCTTTAGCCGGCGTTATTCTCAAAGTGCAGCTGCAACATTAATATTGTTTCGATAATAAAGCTTCACCAATAATACCCTCCTCCTTTTGTCCAAGCTCATATTGGAACGTCAATAACTGCACTGCGACTGGTCAGGTGTGTGAGTCTATGAATCACGATTACTGATCACGGCACCAGGTGGGCATAGTTGGAACTGGACGGTGGCGCTGTGACGCATGGAAATCATGCACCACATACTCTGGACATTAGCGCTACCAACTCTGGTACTCGCACGGCAATTAGTTTCCGTGTTATAACGTGTTAAATAGGGAAAGTTTAATTTAACCACCTGGTATATCCTTCACAAGATCGATGTCAGCACGTGTGATCTCGACTATAAACCCTGAAAATAATGGTAGTTGCAACATGGTACAGTTCAGCAGAGTATGCGTATCCAGTATGATCCAAATCTGCCTACGCAAACATAGATGACAAGGCGCCAAACGAAGCGTGTACGTTTAGTACCGGTTGTTAGAAACATGTTACAGTTGTAACTCTCCCAGCTCGCCTGTATAGCGCCACCACACAGTCGTCCGGAGCAGCTGCAAACGCGGAAACCTACACGTACATGAGTATAAGGCTGAGGTCCAGAAGAAGTTTCCTCCATATCACTTCAGTCTTGCAAACAACAGACGCCACACCAAGGAAGCAATTGTGTGAGAATAACTCCACCTGGCCTCTTCCTTCGGAAAAGTTTCCGGATGAGAATGAAAATTGGCTTCTGTGGAGGTCACTCAATCGTCTTCAGGAGTAATTTGCATAATTGGCATTTCCCTGTGGAAACCACAAACTGTGACCGCTGGGACCACAGACCATAGAACACCTACCGGATTGTCCACATGCCCTCTATCTTGCAGAGAAGATCTTTTGCTTGCGACACTGACCTCAATCAGAGTCTGAAGATTTTGGTCTTTAGAAGTGTAGCTTGACTGTTGTCTCTTTCGCTTGTCTTTAATGGTAATAATCATGTACTGTGTTTATTTTTGCACTAATAATACACTCCTGGAAATTGAAATAAGAACACCGTGAATTCATTGTTCCAGGAAGGGGAAACTATATTGACACATTCCTGGGGTCAGATACATCACATGATCACACTGACAGAACCACAGGGACATAGACACAGGCAACAGAGCATGCACAATGTCGGCACTAGTAAAGTGTATATCCACCTTTCGCAGCAATGCAGGCTGCTATTCTCCCATGGAGACGATCGTAGAGATGCTGGATGTAGTCCTGTGGAACGGCTTGCCATGCCATTTCCACCTGGCGCCTCAGTTGGACCAGCGTTCGTGCTGGACGTGCAGACCGCGTGAGGCGACGCTTCATCCAGTCCCAAACATGCTCAATGGGGGACAGATCCGGAGATATTGCTGGCCAGGGTAGTTGCCTTACACCTTCTAGAGCACGTTGGGTGGCACGGGATACATGCGGACGTGCATTGTCCTGTTGGAACAGCAAGTTCCCTTGCCGGTCTAGGAATGGTAGAACGATGGGTTCGATGACGGTTTGGATGTACCGTGCACTATTCAGTGTCCCCTCGACGATCACCAGTGGTGTACGGCCAGTGTAGGAGATCGCTCCCCACACCATGATGCCGGGTGTTGGCCCTGTGTGCCTTGGTCGTATGCAGTCCTGATTGTGGCGCTCACCTGCACGGCGCCAAACACGCATACGACCATCATTGGCACCAAGGCAGAAGCGACTCTCATCGCTGAAGACGACACGTCTCCATTCGTCCCTCCATTCACGCCTGTCGCGACACCACTGGAGGCGGGCTGCACGATGTTGGGGCGTGAGCGGAAGACGGCCTAACGGTGTGTGGGACCGTAGTCCAGCTTCATGGAGACGGTTGCGAATGGTCCTCGCCGATACCCCAGGAGCAACAGTGTCCCTAATTTGCTGGGAAGTGGCGGTGCGGTCCCCTACGGCACTGCGTAGGATCCTACGGTCTTGACGTGCATCCGTGCGTCGCTGCGGTCCGGTCCCAGGTCGACGGGCACGTGTACCTTCCGCCGACCACTGGCGACAACATCGATGTACTGTGGAGACCTCACGCCCCACGTGTTGAGCAATTCGGCGGTACGTCCACCCGGCCTCCCGCATGCCCACTATACGCCCTCGCTCAAAGTACGTCAACTGCACATACGGTTCACGTCCACGCTGTCGCGGCATGCTACCAGTGTTAAAGACTGCGATGGAGCTCCGTATGCCACGGCAAACTGGCTGACACTGACGGCGGCGGTGCACAAATGCTGCGCAGCTAGCGCCATTCGACGGCCAACACCGCGGTTCCTGGTGTGTCCGCTGTGCCGTGCGTGTGATCATTGCTTGTACAGCCCTCTCGCAGTGTCCGGAGCAAGTATGGTGGGTCTGACACATCGGTGTCAATGTGTTCTTTTTTCCATTTCCAGCAGTGTAGAATAAATTTCTTTACTTCCTTCTATGGTTACATTATGTTAAGTCCTCAGGCTACCTGTGTCGGTCAGCAATGTATATCAGTAATATTTTCCGTTATGCCTATTGTATTGTTTTAAGCTGTAGACACTCCTAGACAATCCACTAGCAGTACGTGTATTTTTCTCATATTTTTCTGCAGATCTGAAGACGGTCGTTGCTGACTGAAGCTGGTGGTCTGAGGACCGAACATTTTGTGAGCGTAGACGAAAATAAAGAAATTTCTCTTGCTGGATCACTGTTCCGCTATACGACCATGTCGTAGCTTGTGTAAATAATAATACTTAGAAGGAATAACAACTGCAGAGATTTGGAGGAAGGCATCTGGGAGTCCTGAAATCAGAAGAGGAAGAAGTAGGCGAGAGCAACGAACCAGATAAACGTAAGTGCAGAAATGTATCTGAAGTTTCATTTGAAAGGTGACTGCTTGAGTGATATTAAACTCCTGTTGCTTGAACAACCTTCACTCTAGTAGTGCTACAACTGCCTTCAGCAGACGAAGCGTACTACAACGAAAGTACACATATACTACTTGTATATACACATCAAAAAAGTTTTGCATCACCTCGGTTCCGAGACTTCCGGACCTGTACAGAAAATTGGAATAGAGGTCAACATAAACATCATTTCCGCTGTTTTTATTGCTCATGAAAACCACACATTCCATGTTGTTCCACCATACAGCGAGAACTTCAGAGGTCGTGGTCCAGAGTACTGTACACACCGGTACCTCTAATACGCAGTAGCTCGTCCTCTTGCACTGATGCATGCCTGTATTCGTCGTGGCACACTTTCCACAAGTTCATCAAGGCAGATTGTCCCACTCCAACGGCGATTCGGCGTAAATTCCTCAGAGTGGTTGGTGGCTCACGTCGTCCATAAACACCTCTTTTCAATCTAACCCAGGCATGTTCGATAGGGTTCATGTCTGGAGAACATACTGGCCACACTAGTGGAGCGATATCGTTATCCTGAAGAGAGTCATTCACAAGATGTGCACGATGGGGGCGCGTCCATGAAGACGAATGCCTCGCCAGTATGCTGCTGATATGTTTGCACTATCTGTCGGAGGATGGTATTCATGTATCGTGTAGCTGTTACGGTCCCTTCCATGACCACCAACGGCGTGCGTCGGCCCTACATAATGCCACCCCAAAACATGAGGAAACCTCAGCCTTGCTGCACTCACTGCACAGTGTGTCTAAGGCGTTCAGACTGACCGGGTGTCCAAACACGTCTCCGACGATTGTCTGTTTGAAGGCGTATGCGACACTCATCGGTGAGGAGAATGATGCCAGTCCTGAGCAGTAAAAATGCGGACGCGATCGAACCGCGGTATTGACCTTCTAGGCGTGGTTGAACTACAGACAACACGAGCCGTGTACCTGCTTCCTGGTGGAATGACTGGAACTGATCAGCTGTCGGACCCCCTCCGTCTAATATGCGCCGCTCATGCACCTTTGGACGGGTTTAGTGACAACTCTGAACAGTCAAAGGGACTGTGTCTGTGATACCATATCCACAGTTAACGTTTGTCTTCAGGAGTTCTGGGAACCGGGGTGGTGCAAACTTTTTTAATGTGTGTAGGTCATTGTTCTACTAATGAACGCTGTATGAACTAGTGTGAGAAAGTTTTAGGACAGTGCGAACGCAGACGACGGGGAATTTTGTATCATAATATGTTAAGTACGTTCATGGTAAAAGGAAAGCTAATTCGAGTGCAAATGAAAAGGGTTAATAACGTGAAATATAAACCAAATATGAGAATGTTAAATATTTGTTTCGGGAAAAAATACAGTTCGAAAGTGTGTTATTTGTTGATTTGTTAGAATAATGTTTTTCTATTGGCCTTAAGAATTCTGGCCAATCAGAACGGAGTGTTCTTCGCGCGTCTTTTCTGTTGGAGTTGGAGAATGCGTACAGCAGTCTAAGAAGTCGTACTCCAGCCTTTAATTTGTACGGTCACGAGTAGTACGAACTCTGAAGGAAGTTATAATTTGCCAGTGTTAGTTGTGCTACAGGTGTTTTAAAGTGAAGGCGTATTTATTCCGGTGTGTTTCGTAAAAAGTACGGATTTTTTACGTGTACATTATCAAGGTTCAGAATATACCGAAGTTTTGCCAGTGTTTCCACCTTTCATTCAGACCTAAGACCTCTTGGAATAGTTACGTGGTATGCAGCCTGGTGCGATTTGCAGTACCGTAGGTTTCTGCTCGGCTTTCCTATCGGCGATCTGCTACAACGAGTTCACTGATATTGATCAATAACATTCATAAGCAGCGGAAATCACAGCTGAAGATTATTTTCTGTTAAGGCAACAACAAGTGTAATACTGCCATCTTAAAAAGAAGAGTTCACAACTAGGTCTCAGGACGACAGACCCATCGCCAGGTGCATCTGGAAAATTACTGCTTAATGTGACGGATATACTTGTTATCTAACTGCAAGAAAACGAATAGAATGTGTAGAAAATTCTAAGGTAGGTAACAGAATATAGACAAAACATTCATATCAGGCAACTAAAAGGGGATTCAGTGTGTGAAAGGCTGGTTACCTCGTTTTATGTTGGTGTATGTCAGTCACAAGCTGAAGCCAGGACCATAATAAGTTTGCAAAGGTTTCCTGGGTTGTTCGATTCTAGTTGGTTTACATTTTCACTTTATTCAGTGTAGTTACGCTCTTTCATATATGGAAAAGTCTTGTGTTAATGTAGGCCCAGTTCTTCTAATGATTTTGTGCGTGGCCGTGGAAAGTGTGAAATGAATTTTCTGTTCACTTGTCATGGGCCAGAGAATCAACATATTACCCCCTTTCAGTTGACCTGTGTGGATTTTCTGCACTTATTGTGGTATCCTCTTTAGAACGTAACTGCACATTCTGTTGGTTTTCTTAAACTTCGATAGCGTATATAGTCGTCATATTTAGCTGTACCTTTTAAGATTCACCTGAAAATGGTACTGTTATCCTGAAATTCCTTTTAATTGAAAATAAAATTAATACTTCTGTATACGAAGAGGTTCGATTGAGTGTAGGAGGGTCATTAACAAGTGGGATCGAACGGAAATAATTAGTACAGCGGATCGGCATATCAGGTTACCTCAGAAGACTATGCTGCGAATATCAACCAGAAACAGAAAACCACTGCCAATGAAAACTTGCAAAGAGGGAATTGTAAAAGCGATGAGATAAAGAGAGTTTAAGGCAGACCAATGCGAAGGTAGACAATGGTGACAATTGGCCACCACATAGGGCTGGAAAGTGTTCTGATGTCGATATAATTACAAAATGATCAGCTAACAGTATGAAATTTTCAGTCTTTACAGTGAAGAGTGCGCTGATATGAAACTTCCGGGTAGGTTTGGTAAGAAGACAGGAACTTTGCCTTTTAGAGGCAGGTACTCCACTGACCGAGCTACCCAAGCACAGCTCGCTATCTGTCCACACAGTTTTACTTCCTCCAGTACCTCGTCTCTACCTTCCATACTTCATAGAAGCTCACCAGCGAACTTTCAAGATGCTTTGTGAGGACACGTCCTGCGTTGTGCTTGGGTAGCTCAGTCAGTAGGTGCAGAGTACGAATTTCTGTCTGACATACAATTTTAATCTGCCAGGTAGTTTAATATCAGCGCACACTCCGTTGCAGAGTGAAAATTTCATTCTGAGAACATCCCCCACCTAGGCTGTGGCTAAGCCATGTCTCCGCAACATCCTTTCTTCCAGGAGTGTTAGTCCTGAAAGTTTCGTAGGAGAGCTTCTGTGAAGTTTTGAAGGTAGGAGGCGACGTAGTGGCGGAAGCAAAAGTTGTGAGGCGAAGTCGTGAGTCATGATGGGGTAGCTCAGTCGGTAGAGCACATGCCGCTGAAATATTCAAAAGGCCTAAGTTCGAGTCTCGGCTGCTCATACAGTTTTAATACGTCGGGACGTTTCATGATCAGTTGAACGCCGGAAAGCAATAAAATTAAGCGTTTGGTCATAGACAAAAATAATAGTAATAGTCTATATCTTCCACACTGAAGAAGTTTCAGATTTCCTTTAAGAAGCACGACAGCGGGTTCTTTTGTTTTCACTTGTTCAGTAATGAAAATTCATAACGAAATGTTTTTCGTTTCAAAGGCGTTTCTTCTACTTCGAAATACTAGGCAATCTGCCTCCCCAACTTCTGTTTCTCCTTGAAACGGAGTCTTTTATGTCTTTTCTAACGTAGAAGGTAATGGTATATAATCTTTCAAATTTTCATCTCTTTTTAAAAGCGATACAGTGACGATGGTGACAGCTATTAAAAACGTAATTTCCTTGGGGCTTTGTTCGAAGCGGAACGATGCTACAAGGAATTGCTCCTTGCCAGAAATGGGATCCCGAATGGCGGTAATTTCCTCGGTCCTTCTTAGGTCGGAACAAGCAGTTATTGTTTAACTGCCTGCTCGCAGCAGATGGTTACGAGCGCGTTCCTTCTCTAATTGCTGTATTGTGTCGCGTGCTGCCGGGCGCACAGCAGTCCCTAATTGTTAATGCCTTTGGCCAGGCTGTTACGGCCGCCGCCATACTCAATCCTTCCCATTACGGAAACATTTGAAGTAACGATCCTAGTGAAGAAGACAAAAGGCGATGTCTGGAATCTGTCCGCGTTCCTAAAGTGCTCTTCGCGGTAACGAACAAGCCTTCTATGGAGGCGAAGGTTTCGCTAAGTTGTGGCGGCCGAACGTAGGTGCGTTACATAATGGAAACAGTGAATCAGCGATATTTAGACGATGGAATCAACAATAAACAATATCAGTGCATTGTATGCTTTCAGAAATGGGAATGAAAAGCGCTTGGGAAATAAGATGGCTTGTTTTACAGCTCTGTACTTAAAACAAAAGGGAAAATTTGTTATGTGTTTCATGGTTCGTAAAACTGAAATGCTGTTAGAAGACATCAGACTACGTTACCTTCTGAGTAATCAAAAACGTTTCTAGAGATTTTATTCTGTGAGTGATTACAGTAATTTTAACTGGCACTGAACATTAAACTGGAAGTGCTGTGTTAAGTTCCAGGTGATTATCACAGTTCTTTCTGAACTATGGTCAGAAATGAGATACCCTCAGCCTCGGGAGATCCAATAAGAAGGTACTCGATTGATTGATATGTGGGACTGCAGGATAACTGATTAAATGATGTCGAATACAGACCTGATAACTACATGTCTTTCATTATTAATTCAGACACTGTTCACAATTTTTAATTTTGCGTTTTGCTGTATTCAGTCAGAAATGTCCAAGTTATTTAACCCGGATAGTCATGAGTTTCTCGGTGCCGACCCTGAAAGATTAACAGAGAGAGAATTTCAGATGTATGAGATAACCAGCGAGAAAAAACCCTTTCTGTTGCTTTAATTTGAAAGGAAGTCTCTAAAATACTATGTGAAGAACACCTACCAATAAATATATTTTAATTTTAATTTTTTCTGTTTGCTGCCACTTAGATCTGACCCACGTACTGAGTAAGACCGGTCTCGTTTTCGTAGTATTACGTTCTACGAGGAAGTGCTGAAAGAGATGTCTCCGAAATTTTTACGTGAAAATTCTTAAAGCCGTTTAAATGAAACAAGCGTTATTAAAATTCTACATCTTTATTCATCACGTCTACTTAGCTGTAGCCCTCTGCCCCTAGAGGGCTCCTAACTGCCGCGTGTAACATGGCAATGCGTAAAGTAACTATGTCGGTGCTTGAAAAACAGCGTGTTGTAATCGAGTTTCGAATTTGAAGATTTGGTCCACACATGGAGCACCTTCTCCTTTAGAATGGCAATGCCACACGGCACACGCGTGCGTAATAGATGGTGTATGTATATCAGGTTAAGATTTTCTGATTGCACACTCGTTGGTATCCCCTTATTTTCGTTAAACTGAGCCGCAACTCCTGGTTTGTTTTTGCTTACGCATGCGCTATCGCAGTTGTAAGGTTCACACTTTTCGTAAAAAGAAATTACAGTTGGTTAATAGTACTAGGACAATCGTCAGCAGTCTAAGGAGGAATTAGGAAGGAAACATGTTGAAAGTTTAACTGATTGACTTTATGTGTGTGAATGCCTGTAATTGATTTACTCTTATTTCAAGAAAGTGAATCTCGAGGTGCAACACTAATATTTACCCACATTAGATTAATTTTGAATATAGAAGCCTGTCTGACCAATACTGACTACAAATGCTAAGATCGATTACGGTATCTTGGTAATTATTGCTTTTACACAGTCTAATCGTAACTGAATTTAACAGTCCGCAGCTCGTGGTCGTGCGGTAGCGTTCTTGCTTCCCGCGCCCGGGTTCCCGGGTTCGATTTCCGGCGGGGTCAGGGATTTTCTCTTACTCGTGATGACTGGGAGTTGTGTGATGTCCTTAGGTTAGTTAGGTTTAAGTACTTCTGAGTTCCAGGGGACTGATGACCATAAATGTTAAATCCCATAGTGCTCAGAGCCATTTGAACCAATTTTTTTTTAATTTAACATAATTTCCGTGCTATATGCGTTTCACTGTTATTCTTTGCAAGGTATCTTCAGTGGTCAGGAATGTTTACATATTTTTATTTATACCATTTAATTTACATTTGTGATGTTGTATATTTCAAAGTTCTACTTAGAACTAGTTCAAAATGGTTCAAATGGCTCTGAGCACTATGGGACTTAACAGCTGTGGTCATCAGTCCCCTAGAACTTAGAACTACTTAAACTTAACTAACCTAAGGACATCACACACATCCATGCCCGAGGCAGGATTCGAACCTGCGACCGTAGCAGTCGCGCGGTTCCGGACTGCGCGCCTAGAACCGCGAGACCACCGAGGCCGGCTTAGAACTAGTAAGTATTAAAATCCATGGAGATGAAACAAAAGCTTTGAGGTCCACCGATGACATTGTAATTCTGTCAGAGACAGCAAAGGACTTGGAAGAGCAGTTTAACGGAATGGACATTGTCTTGAAAGGAGGGTATGAGATAAACATCAACAAAAGCAAAACGAGGATAATGGAATGTAGTCAAATTAAGTCGGATGATGCTGGGGGAATTAGATTAGGAAATGAGACACTTGAAGTAGTAAAGGAGTTTTGCTATTTGGGGAGCAAAATAACTGATGATGGTCGAAGTAGAGAGGATATAATATGTAGACTGGCAATGGCAAGGAAAGCGTTCCTGCAGGAGAAAAATTTGTTATCATCGAGTATAGATTTAAGTGTCAGGAAGTCGTTTCTGAAAGTATTTGTATGGAGCGTAGCCATGTATGGAACTGAAACATGGACGATAAATAGTTTGGATAAGAAGAGGCTTTCGAAAGGTGATGCTACAGAAGAATGCTGAAGATTAGATGGGTAGATCACATAACTAAGAAGGATGTTTTGAACAGAATTGGGGAGAAGAGCAGCTTGTGGCACGACTAGAAAAAGGGATCGGTCGGTAGGGCATGTTCTGAGGCATCAAGGGATCACCAATTTAGTATTGGAGGGCAGCGTGGAGGGTAAAAATCGTAGAGGGAGACCAAGAGATGAATACATTAACCAGATTGAGAAGGATGTAGGTTGCAGTAGGTACTGGGAGATGAAGAGGCTTGCACAGGATAGAGTAGCATGGAGAGCTGCATCAAACCAGTACTGCTAGGACAATCGACAGCAAAACTCCCGTTTGACCGAAGTCCTGCACCATACGACGTAATTTAGCAGCTCATGTAACCAGTCTAAGGAGGCATTAGGAAGGAAACATGTTGAAAGTTTAACTGATTGACTTACTGTGTGTGAATGACTGTAATTGTTTTACTCTTATTTCAAGAAAGTGAATCTCGAGGTGCAACTGACTAACACTAATGTTTACGCACATTTGATTAGTTTTGAAAACAAAAGTCTGTCTGACCAATATCGACTACAGATACTAAGATCGATTACGGTAACATTATAATTATTGCTTGGGAACAGTCTAATCGTAACTGAATTTGACATAATTTTCGTGCTATACACGTTTTACTGTTATTCTTTCCTAGGCATCTTCAGTGGTCTGGAATGTTTACATATTTTTATTTGTACTATTTTATTTACATTTGTGATGTATATTTTAAAGTTCTACTTAGGAATGTTGTGGATGTTCATCTGGATGTTGTATTCTTGTTCCTTTGTTACGGCTGTTATTCTTCTGATAACTGCCATTAGAAATTTCATTTTCACACTTCACAGCACTAGGAATTGAGCATACGCTTTTATGTCATGTTTTGGATGGTGTTGCCAACTGTCGAATATCACTGCTAACTGCTGAAAGTGATTTGGGGCCTCTGTGTACTGTTTGTGTGTGTGTGTGTGTGTGTGTGTGTGTGTGTGTGTGTGTGTGTGTGTGTGTGTATGTGTATTGGTATTTGTTTTGTTATGATTAGATGGTAGCTGGAATAGGCCCAAACAATTACTTCACGTCACGTCTTTCATGCGACGCCCAATGTCAACAGAAAGCGTCCGTCTGTTTCCCATTACGAAAAAAATCATGTTTGAATCAGAATTTTACGTGCCCGTTCGATAGAACGTTCCCAGGTTAGTCTAGTGCCATATCTCGTTCATCGATGTGTCTTACCAGGAACAGTAAAACACGAAGAATCCAGCAGCGACTCAATAGCGCCTCAGGCTTGGCGGAAGCAGTAAGCGAGGGCCACAGTAGGGCAGTAGTGCTGTCACTGCTGGAGTGCTGGATATTTTCCTGTTTTGATGTCCCTGTTAATACAGAGGGATATGAGGAATATTGGATTGGACTAACTTGGGACCGCTCCATCGAAAGGTCACGTAAAAGTACTGTTTAAAAATCGCTTTGTCTGTAACGGGAAGCAAACGGATGCTTTCCGTCGACAATAGACATCGCTTGAATCATGTGATACAGTTTGTCTGCGCTGGCTCCAGCTATGCAATGCGAAAACGAACCTGCAGATGTCTCCTGAAACACCAGAGAAGAATCGCCTGATAACTCTTAGGAGGGACACTATACAGGGTGTTACAAAAAGGTACGGCCAAACTCTCAGGAAACATTCCTCATACACAAATAAAGAAAAGATGTTATGTGGACATGTGTCCGGAAACGCTTAATTTCCATGTTAGAGCTCATTTTAGTTTCGTCAGTATGTACTGTACTTCCTCGATTCACCGCCAGTTGGCCCAATTGAAGGAAGGTAATGTTGACTTCGGTGCTTGTGTTGACATGCGACTCATTGCTCTACGGTATTAGCATCAAGCACATCAGTACGTAGCATCAACAGGTTAGTGTTCATCACGAACGTGGTTTTGCAGTCAGTGCAATGTTTACAAATGCGGAGTTGGCAGATGCCCATTTGATGTATGGATTAGCACGGGGCAATAGCCGTGGCGCGTTACGTTTGCATCGAGACAGATTTCCAGAACGAAGGTGTCCCGACAGGAAAACGTTCGAAGCAATTGATCGGCGTCTTAGGGAGCACGGAACATTCCAGCCTATGACTCGCGACTGAGGAAGACCTAGAACGACGAGGACACCTGCAATGGACGAGCCAGTTCTTCGTGCAGTTGACGATAACCCTAATGTCAGCGTCAGAGAAGTTGCTGCTGCACAAGGTAACGTTGACCACGTCACTGTATGGAGAGTGCTACGGGAGAACCAGTTGTTTCCGTACCATGTACAGCGTGTGCAGGCACTATCAGCAGCTGATTGGCCTCCACGGGTATACTTCTGCGAATGGTTCATCCAACAATGTGTCAATCCTCATTTCAGTGCAAATGTTCTCTTTACGAATGAGGCTTCATTCCAACGTGATCAAAAAGTAAATTTTCATAATCAATATGTGTGGGCTGACGAGAATCCGCACGCAATTATGCAATCACGTCATCAACACAGATTTTCTGTGAACGTTTGGGCAGGCATTGTTGGTGATGTCTTGATTGGGCCCCATGTTCTTCCACCTACGCTCAATGGAGCACGTTATCATGATTTCATACGGGATACTCTACCTGTGCTGCTAGAACATGTGCCTTTACAAGCACGACACAACATGTGGTTCATGCACGATGGAGCTCCTGCACATTTCAGTCGATGTGTTCGTACGCTTCTCAACAACAGATTCGGTGACCGATGGATTGGTAGAGGCGGACCAATTCCATGGCCTCCACGCTCTCCTGACCTCAACCCTCTTGACTTTCATTTATGGGGGCATTTGAAAGCTCTTGTCTACGCAACCCCGGTACCAAATGTAGAGACTCATCGTGCTCGTATTGTGGACGGCTGTGATACAATACGCAATTCTCCAGGGCTGCATCAGCGCATCAGGTATTCCATGCGACGGAGGGTGGATGCATGTATCCTCGCTAACGGAGGACATTTGGAACATTTCCTGTAACAAAGTGTTTGAAGTCACGCTGGTACGTTCTGTTGCTGTGTGTTTCCATTCCATGATTAATGTGATTTGAAGAGAAGTAGTAAAATGAGCTCTAACATGGAAAGTAAGCATTTCCGGACACATGTCCACATAACATATTTTCTTTCTTTGTGTGTGAAGAATGTTTCCTGAAAGTTTGGCCGTACCTTTTTGTAACACCCTGTATAGATATACTTGCATTCGCACACACATATGCGACTGACTACAAACATTGAATATGCTAAGACCGATACACGACAGAACTAGCAAGTTGGGTGATCGAGCTTCCCCTACCAACGGGTATAACCCACAACACCATCAAATACCACGTGGAAGATTTTCGTATTCTGTCAGTCACCATGCAGAAACTATTTGTCCTACAGAAGAAATGAAAAGGGACCTTTTGTAGAAAAATTAGTTTAGTTAATTTTTTACTTTGGTACGTTCCCACTACTGGCCGTAGTTTTCGAATGATTCAAGAAAAGCGTACAAAATTGACTATGAACGCGCTTTTCTTCAATAACTCTATAACCATGGCCTCCAGCGAAAACGTATGGCAGTAAAAAGTTTAACTACACGAAATTTCCAGCAAAAAGCTCCTGTCCCTTTTCTATGTCGGACTGACAGTTTGGTCTTAGCGAGCGTGAGAACATGAAAATCTCACGAGTGGTTTAAAGACACTGCAGTTTGCATAAGACCCATTTGTAGGGTAGCTGAATCCCCCTGTATATTGCCTGTATATTGTGCGTGTGTGTGCGTGTGTGTGTGCGTGTGTGTGTGTGTGTGTGTGTGGGTACTTCTTTTTGTGTGATTTAGCGGGGTTAGGTATGCATTTTCTTCCTTTTTTGTAAGTGTGTTTTTGTGTGCTATTAAATGGTTCGAAAGTATTAATGACCACATGCCCCAATACTATAAACAGTTGAATAGGGCAGGGCTACAAATGTTATAGATGTTATTACTGATTATTTCAGCACATATGACAATGTTGTATATATAAATGCAACCAACTGCTAAAATAAAACAGCGCAACGAATAGATAAGATTTATATATATGACTATAATGTCTCTTTACACAAAACAGAATTAATTTAATTGTAACAGAAATGCACATATAGATAACGTTTCTGACAGCACTGAACACAAACCTACCACCTGCTCTGTATCGAATAAAGCTTTAAACATTACAGTTTAGCTGAAGAAGTTTCTATGCCAATTAAGTTTTCAGGCTGTACCTTAGGTTGTTGTCAATTGTGCTTAACTATTTTACCTTCCCTCCTTCAATAATACTGGTCTTGGCTGAACTATTGCTATGATTTATTTGGTCAGCATTGTGTAGCCTGGTTCACTGTGCCGTAAGTACCTATTTACTATTTCTCTTGTTCATTACTTGCATTCGTTTTTGGGCTTGGTTCGTCACCACTGTCTGGTACAATTTTGGGTAATGAGTCTCCAGCTAAGAAGTTGCTATTTTAAATTTTTTGTCTTTTCTTACAGCTTGTATAATTATTAGCAGTATGGATGTTTGCTGATTTGTGCCCTCTTCGTTATTGTAAGGGTAAAATCATTTTTAAGGACTGAAATTTTACCGTTGGCATCTTTTGCTAGTTATAGACTGAAGACGTATTTGTGGACTGAGCACTGGTCATTCTCGTTGCGTTTTACTTTTACTCATTCGCACTGATTTACTGAATCGAGATGGTGTTGGTAATAACGTGTTCAGAAGTTGTTAGATATCTACACATACGTGACCCCCAGATACTTCCCGCTGCCACCGTTCCCTGTGCCACAGTACTAATAGCTGCACTTATTCGTAACAATGGTAAGTCAATCTTTGTCTCAGTTAAGCAGCGGTGTAGAACTGGGTAGCTATGTGATCTGCAGTATGTACAAGAGCTATGTGATATACAACATGTATAAGAGCCAAAAGAGAATAATAAAAGAGGACGAACAAGAACGAAGTGCTCGGATTAAAAAGAGTGTAAGACAGGGATGTAGTCTTTCCCCCCCCTACAGCTCAACCTGTACATCGAAGAAGTAATGATGGAAATAAAAGAAAGGTTCAGGAGTGTAATTAAAATTCAAGGTGAAAGGATATCAATGATATGATTCGCTGATTTTTATCCTGAGTGAAAGTGAAGAAGAACTGTATGATCTGCTGAACGGAATAAAAAATCTAATGAGCACAGAATACGGATAGAGAGTAAATCGAAAAAAGACGAAAGTAATGAGAAGTAGCAGAAATGAGAACAGCTAGAAACTTTGCATCGGGACTGATGGTCACGAAGTCAATGAATTTAAGGAATTCAGCTACCAAGGCAGTAAAATAACCAATGACGGATGGGGTAAGGAGGACATCGAAAGCAGACTAGCAATGGCAAAAAGGGCATTACTGGCCAAGAGAAATCTACTAGTATCAATCATAGGCCTTAATTTGAGGAATAAATTTCTGAGAACGTACGTCTGGAGTACAGCATTGTATGGTAGTGATACATGGACTGTGGCAAAACCGAAACAGAAGGGAATCGAAGTATTTGAGATGTGTTGCTACAGGTGAATGTTGAAAATTAGGTAGACTGGTAAGGTAAGGAATGAGGAGGTTCTGTGCAGAATCGGACATAATAGGAATGTGTGGAAAACACTGATAAGGAGAAGATACAAGATGATAGGACAAGACATGAGGGAATGACTTCCATGGTACTAGAGGGAACTGCAGAAGGCAAAAACTGTTGAAGAATACAGAGATTGGAATACATCCAGCAAATAACTGAGGACGTATGCTGCAAGTGCTACTCTCAGATGAGCCGATTGGCACAGGAGAGGAATTCGTGTCGGGCAGCATCAAAGTAGTCAGAAGACTGATGACGTCCCTTCATGTGATCTTTTGCCAGGCTTCTATGTGGAGTCCATTGGAGATAATAGTGGGATGAGGTGTTCGGCAATGACGGCTCGCCCTGATGGGGGCACTGTAAGACAACTCGACACACGAGGTTTCTCTCCTAGTACTTCATTCTATGAATTTGACAGGGTATCAAGCTACGGACAGTTCATCTCTGCTTGAAGCCTGTAATAATGTGCCAACAACGATAGCAAACTTGTTATTGCACCTGCACGTTCCTTCGTTGCTTTCGACACATTATCCATAGGTTTATGGTACAAATGGCTCTGAGGACTATGGGACTTAACATCTGAGGTCATCAGTCCCCCTAGAACTTAGAACTGCTTAAACCTAACTAGCCTAAGGACACCACACACATCCACGCCCGAGGCAGGATTCGAACCTGCAACCGTAGCGGTCTCGCGGTTCCAGACTGAAGCGCCTAGAACCGCTCGGCCACAACATAGGTTTATGCTGACTTTCAACTTCATTCCACTTGTCAGTACGTTCGTATGCTGTTCTTTCATTTAGCTTATTGATGACAAAATAAAATTAACCTGAATTTGAGTTTAACTGCACTCATTGCATTACTACAATGAGTTTGTTATAGATTCGCTTATGATGGCTTTGAAGCACTACTGTCCATGACAAACATATGTACACTGCCTGAGGTATAGACTGGAACACCCTAAAGACATAGTCGATGGTCAGTGTAACTTACAGACGTACACACCATCTGAGGATATTTAAATTATTAGAGATGCAGTTCTGTGTGACAAGGAAAATGTCCACCAGAGTTCACCAGTGTTGTTCTTATTCAATGCAGCCTTTTGGCCAGCTGGTCGAATCGCCCAGTATCCAGATTTCTGGAACACTTGAGTGTGACAGGGACCCAGTATTGAATTCCATGCGAACGTGAGGGTATGCATAATCGTCGTAAAAGATCTGATCGGCCAATTCTTATCACCACTAGAGGGCGATCACACCAAGAAATTCGTGCACCTACCGTCCGAGAACAAGTAGTGGATCCCCTGCAATATTATGTGTCGTGCAGCACCATTATTCAGAAAGCCAGATTGGGCAATTACCGCCTCTTCCGTAGTTTACCATTACCACCACAACACAAACGCTACACCTGAAACGGTACCGTGAACGCGAAGCATAGTTTAGTACTGTGCCCAGCGATGAGCACTACCTCGGAGGCGACGGCCGTCGTGGTTGCGATCTGGGGAGAAGTTCCATTCGTGCAATATTTTGTGGAGGCTCAGTTGTGTTATTCTTGACGACATGGTTTGAGGAGCCATCGGTGATGACCTCAGGTTCATGGCTAGTAGTGGTTGAGGGAATTTCGACGGCACAATGGTACGTTACTTCTCATGCGTCACTTTTCAATAGAACAATATTCCTCCACACATGATCCAAGTCCCACGGCCTGCAACGAGAGCACCAGACCTGTTCCCAATAGATCATGTGTGGGAACAGCTCTGATATCAGCCCCATCCCAATGGCAGTATGCAGGCTGTTTAGGACCAGTTAACAATAGTTATGTTCCAATTTGCCTCAGTGGATGGCACAATAGCTTTATGACATCCTTCCTAACTGCAAGGGTGGTTTAAAAAGTTCTCGGTACGGAATAGAAAAAAGTACTTACATTACTGAAACTTTTTCTATTTTTTACTGCAGTCTCCTCGTCGATTAATGCACTTGGCACAACAATGTGTCAGTGCCTTGATCCCACCTCGGAAATGAGTTTCCCCCAGGCCTGCAAAATAGTTGTCAACTCCGGCTATAAATTCTTTGTTTGAAGTGAATCTTCATCCACCAAAAAATTTTCAGTTTTGGGAAGAGATGGAAGTCTGAAGGAGCCATATCAGGCGAATAAGGCGGGTGTGGCAACAATTTATACCTCAGTTGGTATAATTTCGCCTTGGCTACGGGACATGTGTGCGGGCGCGTATTGTCTTGTTGGAAGATGGCTTTCTTCTTTCCTAAACCTGACCTTTTTCACGTATCTTTTGTTGCAGTTTGTCCAGGAGGTTAGCATAGTATTCTCAAGTAACTGTTGCACATTGGGGAGATAATCTAAAACAGAATCCCCTTCGCAGCCCAGAGCACTGATGCCATGACCTTTCCCGCCGAAGGAATTGTCTTTGCTTTCTTTGGTGGTAGAGAATCAGCATATTTCCATTGCTTTGACTGTTGTTTTGTCTCTATGGTACAGTACTGCACCCAAGTTTCATCTGTGGTCAGAAACCGGCGCAAAAAATCTTGTTCACTTCTCCTAAAACGGGCCAAAAATTGTTCCGATATGTCCATTCTTATGAGTTTTTGATCCAGCATCAAGAGTCGCGGCACCCATCTTGCAGATAATTTTTTTTATTTCTAATTCTTCAGTTAAAATCTGTTACACCCTTACAGACAGCATCTGGCAAGCGTGAGCAATTTCACGCACTTTCAATCGGCGATCCTCCCTGACCATTTTGTGCACTTTTGCAATCATTTCTGGAGCAGTGACACATCTTCGCTGACCACTGCTTGGATCCTCATCTAAGCTCTCCCGATCAAATTTTAATTCATTTCTCCATCGGCGACAGTTGAATATGAAGGAGCAGAGTCCCTCAGTCTATTCTGGAAATCGGCATGGATATCCTTTTCTTTCATACATTTATTTACGAAGTACTTTATCACTGTTCGAATCTCGGTTTTTTTCCATCTTCGCAAATCACTACGTGGTAACAACAGCAGAGCCAAATCACCGCAACGGCTCTCTTCCAAGAGTACTGACGCGGCACGTGTCTAAAGGCAACGGTCCAATGAATATCACGTAAACAACTCGTTGCGCTGGCGCTGACCTCTCGTGGTGCTTCGGAGAACTTTTCAAACCACCCTTGTAAATCAATTCATGCAAGCAGGTCGGAGAAGAGGTGCAACATAATTGTGATAACCGGGCTCTTCTGCCAAGTTCCTAATGAATATTATATTATCGTGTAGCCATTGAAAGAACATCTCACAAGCTCCGACATTGTCGGTAATAAGACAGTGACCCGTGTATAGAATAAATTTCCTTTACTTTACGTCTATGGTCACAAAATTTTTTTGTCAACAGATTACCGGTTTCGGTCTGTAATGACCATCTACAGGTCTGTTTTGTAACATCAATGTCCTAATGTACTGCAGCCATAGCGACATCTCATTCATTCTCAACCTGCAGCTAATTGCGTGTTGGGCACAGTCGTTTTAGCCATCGCCATTTGTTAGGTTGAGATCCCCCGCTACTTCCTGCTTATTGTCGTCAACCTTTGACGGTTCGCAGTTTCCTGATCGAATGCTCTTTCTTTAAATGTATCTTTGCTGTCTGATTTATCGCCCGTTTTAGCGAACAACTGTCGACCGCGTTTTACTTTTTGTCCGTTGTAGCAATATGGCGAAGGACATTTAATCTTTAGTTCGGGACGTCCGCTGTCTCTACAGCGTACCTTTTTCCAAGAGGAAGTCCTTGTTCTTAGCTCTCTTTCCTTCGGTCACTTGGGCTTAACATGTAGTTGCTTTCGACTTCTTTTTTGTATTAGTGTTCTGATGTTACGACATGGGCGCTTTAAGACCATAGTTCTTTTTTGCGCCTTACAGAAAGAAAAAAAGAAAAACCTCTCAACTTTCGAAGTTTTATTTCTTTTCCTCCTCCTCCTTCTAGGTGCTACAATTTTTTGTCAGGTAGAATTTTACAGTAACAGAATATTACTGTTTAGCGAGGAAAATAATGTGTTAGAAGATGTACAAGAATTTAAATGAAAGGCTATTATGGTTATTTGTGCAACCGCTAACAATTTGCAACACATAGTTTCTTTCGGTGTTTTTAAAACTCTGGGAATTATACTAACGGCTGTCATTAGAAACACTGGGGCAATAAAAATATTCCCATGTTAGAGAGGTAAGAATGTTATACGAAGAGCAGCTCCCAACACAATACGGTCACTCTGGCGTTATGACTGTGCAGAGGGTAAGGGTGGCAAACTGTGCGTGCAGCGGGCAGTGCGCCAGGCAGTAAGTGTTTTGTTCGCGTTTTAATTAACATTACCTTCCCGGACCGCACGGCCGAGGTACAGCGGCCTTTAATTGTAACTTCTTGTGCTAATTATCCCGGCTCCGGCGCTGCCGCAGGACCACTCCGGGCAATTTGTTATTCCGCCGGCTGGCCGGGGCCGGTTAGGGAGAAGTTCGCGCAGTGCTGCCAACCTCTGCCAATTCCAGCACGCCGCGTTGAAAACAGAGTCGGCCTTACTGGAACTGTGCATTTCCAGCTTGTCTGCTAGTCTCTTCCCTGCCGTTGACGTCGCCCATAATTCTTTTGCAGATAGCAACTGCTACATTTTTGGTGTTTAATGACACATAATTGGAAACAAAGACCGTTGGTAGAAGAGCTACGGTAGCTGAGAACAAGTAAAGATCCTGCTGAATATACGACTTGCTTTTCTTTTCTCGTAACAGTGGACTGTAACACTGATCTGCAGTACAAGAGCAAATTTGGAAGCGGCAGAAATGCTTAAGTTCGCAGACGCTATAGCACCGTGGTATAGAAAGTAAGGAATTCTTACAAGAACTGTGAAATTGTATGACTTCCTATTACATTTATGGTTTAAGTAAAAACAATCCAAAGATAATGTGATGAAATTTTGTACAGAAAGAAGATTAGCAACTAATGATGATCGTAAAAGTTTCGCTCGCTAGGACGCAGGTTAACACAAGGCGACTCACGCAAATGTAGCGTGTGAAGAGGATTCGCACAGGCAAAGAAGTGATAATTCTAGTAGTTGGCCCCAAGTACGAAATAATGAGGAATAAAATGTGAAGTACTGCCTTGTAAAAAAGGTCCGACACTAATTTCGGAAAGAACGCAATTTCTCCCTTCGTTGCTGACTTCCTCAAAAGGCTTTAGGGAAACACACAATGCAATTTATTCCAAAAAACGGAAAAACTTAATGCAGAGGAGGTAATGTACGGACTGATCATCTGCTATACGTTCGTCCTACACTTCAGGTCAAGGTTCACTATTTAGGTAAGGTAAGCTACTTTGAAATTCATATCGAACATCCACCCATTTAGCCGTGAGTATTAAAACGCCCTTCTGGGATGGGAAGATGCTCCGAGCCCGGACAGAATTCTTTCGGCAGATTAACGACGTGTCTTCCACATCCTAGTGGGTGAGCAGCGGGCTGGTAGCCAAGTCCCACCTTAGTTACACCTTCCCTCACTTGCCCTAGAATAACACAACACCGAAGCAGTTTGGGTACACATATTCCGTCCTACGTCTCTAAATTGCCATGACAACTCCATACATATCCATGAAGACCTTTCGTTGATGCGGGACAGTCACAAGAAAAAAGGAGACGTTTCTCTACCAAGCAGATATTATCAACAAATCGCTAGTAAGTACACGTTTATGACTCACAGTTTTAGGTAGATATATTAATGTTTATCAATTTTTTTTGCTATTTCGTTTGTATATGTGTATGTATGAATTAAACCGGGGACCTAGAAACTACGGAGAGGCTTCGTCCGTTCGTAGCCCTTAGTGGTTCACAACCCCACAACAGGTCACAGCAGTCCACCCACCCCATCGCTGCCCCACACCCCACACCGAACCCAGGGTTCGGCCCCCAGTAGACCCCCCCCCCCCCCCCCCCCCCGGGAACGCCTCATATAAGACGAGTGCGAGTGCAACCCCAAATGATTGCGTGGTGTAGAATAATTATGGTGTATGCGTACGTGGAAACGGTGTTTGCGCAGCAATCGCTGACACAGTGTAACTGAGGCGGAATAAGGGGAACCAGCCCGCATTCGCCGAGGTTGATGGAAAACCGCCTTAAAAACCATCAACAAGCTTGCCGGCACACTGGACCTCGACACTAATCCACCGGGCGGATTCTTGCCGGGGACCGGCACGCCTTTGCGCCCGGGAAGCAGTGCGTTAGACTGGGCGGCTAGCTGGGTGGGGCGTATTTCTTTTACTCAGACTACGTTCTCTAACCGTCAGCATACATATCGAACGCACAAATTTGCGTTTAAAAATCGTAACCAAAACTAGTCAGCTCATGTTCAGAAGCTCACATGGCATTCATTGATTAGATCTGTTCACCAAAATATTACACAGTTCGAAACATCTTAACGAGTAAAGCCTTGTGGAGCTACTACTTGGAGTAAGAAAGGCAGTTTCTAACTTAGCGAACGAAATTATTATAAAAATCATCGAACTAGAACGATAATCGCCTAGGCATCCGTGGCCAGAGTCAGCTGACAAAATGTTTCCTTCTTCTGCCTCTACTGCTGTATTGACCCAGAAGAAGACCACTGTAATCGTGAGAAAAATGTTGCTTTCTCCAGTGCAGTTTTTTTACATTATGAAGCGGAACGATATATAGAATAATAATGAGCAATACCTCTTTACATTGTCCTATGTCTCACTGTACCTAGGTCAATGCATGACTGGGCACTTTACTGAAATATTCAGGGCAATAGTAAACACATCCTTCGTCTATGAAAACTGGTTTTGAATGGTCACCGTGCGGTGTGGCCGCGCGGTTTGAGGCATCATGTCACGGACTGTGTGTCTGCTCCCACCAGAGGCTCGAGTCCCCCCTCGGGAATGGGTGTCTGTTTTGTTCTCAGTATGTGTTAGTTTAAGTAGTGTGTAAGTCTAGGGACCGATGACCTAAGCAGTTTGGTCCCTTAGGAATTCACACACATTTGAACATTTTTTTTTTTTTTTTTTTGACTGGTCGATAAATAGTCAGCGCGGTTGACTGACTCTCCAGAAAGTAAGACCACGCTCCTTTCAGATTGGCTGATGTAAATTACTGCCAATGAGCGCTGTTACTGCCTTAGCGCCCGCTGCGTCGCTTGTGTTGATTGGCCGGCCTCTTGTGGCCGAGCGGTTCCAGGAGCTTCAGTCTGGAACCGCATGACCGCTATGGTCGCAGGTTCGAATCCTGCCTCGGGCATGGGTGTGTGTGATGTCCTTAGGTTAGTTAGGTTTAAGTAGTTCTAAGTTCTAGGGGACTGATGACCTGAGATGTTAAGTCCCATAGTGCTCAGAACCATTTGAACCATTTTTTGTGTTGATTGTATGATATTGTTGTTATTTAACCGAATTCTTATATTATTTACAAACTGCAACACCTTCTAAGCTTTTCACGCTAATTAAGGCTATGTAAACATGGTCTTCGGGGTATGTGCTTCTGACCAAAAAACGATTCCGGTATCTTGAAAGCAAAGCTTTCGTTGATCATGCCTTTTGCGTTCTTGTGGAGATATTTCCATAGCAACTTCCGTCCCCTAACAAACATTTCTTTGTATCTAACCAAGATGTGAGATACCAGTTTTCATAAATTTACCTTTAACCCTTTGACTACTGTGTGCAACACTGGCGGTCGCGCCTCGTGTGCTGCATTGCCCCGCCGCTCGCCGTGCGCTGGGTGCTTCTGGCGCGCTCTCCACGCGCAATGCTTCCAACGAGCTCGCTGTTTTTCGGATTTCTATTTTGTTCTGTTCTTTTGACTGGCTTTGAAAGAAATGGGGGTATTTATTTACACTATTGACACTTCATTTTCGTGTGAGGTGCGATTTATTATAATGTGTACACAAATAAAGACGTTTACAATAGTGATGTACTTCTACATTCTCCAAAACAAAGTTTAACAGTTCTTTATTTCTGAAATTGTTGGTGATAAGTTTTGGAGCACGGGTAAGCACAAAGAGTTGCGTTTCATTCATTACAGCACAACTTAGTTTGTTTCCTAACACCATTTCGAGCACAGACTATGCATGTCTTGTACTCTTCCCACTGATCTGATAAATGTGTCGACACGTTTAGTCTTGTAGGGTACTCTTGACGTTTAGCACTACCTGCTGTCTTGCGATCGACGTAAAAAGTTGCAAAACTTTATCTAATAACGTTGAGATGAAACTTATTTCATTTTAGTCCAATATTTCAGGTATAAGCAAAAGTCATTGAACATTGCCATGTTCAAAATTTAGAAAAATCTTTTCCTTTACCGCTTAGACGAATTCAGTGTACTTTCCACTGTTTTTATTTGCATGTCGCTTCGGTCGACTAGTCAGATTGATTTATTGTGTAAGTAGGCTGTTTATGTTTTCTTATTGGCAACGTTACGTAGCGCTCTGTATGAAAATCACTGGCTGTGCTGTGTGCAGTCTATGGCTAGTTTGCATTGTTGTCTGCCATTGTAGTGTTGGGCAGCTGCATGTTAACAGCGCATAGTGTTGTGCAGTTGGAGGTGAGCCGCCAGCAGTGGTGGATGTGGGGAGAGAAATGGCGGAATTTTGAAATTTGTAAGACTGGATGTCATGAACTGCTATATATATATATATTATGACTTTTGATGACTATTAAGGTAAATACATTGTTTGTTCTCTATAAAAATCTTTCATTTGCTAACTATGCCTATCAGTAGTTAGTGCCTTCCGTGGTTTGAATCTTTTATTTAGCTGGCAGTAGTGGCGCTCGCTGTATTGCAGTAGTTCGAGTAACGAAGATTTTTGGTGAGGTAACTGATTTGTGAAACGTATAGGTTAATGTTAGTCAGGACCATTCTTTTGTAGGGACTTTAGAAAGTCAGATTGCGTTGCGCTAAAAATATAGTGTGTCAGTTTAAGCACAGTCATGTATAATTGTTCAAAGGGGACGTTTCATATGGCGGCCCTGCCAGAATACCTCACTGGAATCTTCTGATTTTTTTCTTGTAGTTTGTGCAATTAGTGCAGCCTTTGTTTATTGCTAGCGCGTAATTGTAGAGAGAATTTCCTTTGTAGTTGTAGTTTTTCATTCTTGTACAGTAAAACAGTTGTGGCATGCATGTAGATTTGCACCAAGTATTTCACAGCTGCACTTGCAATTAATGAGATATTATTTTCAGTGCTATGTTAATGTGTTTTCTTATTTTGCTCTTCAAATTGTGCTTTTCTATGTTGTCGTGTGAAATATTGTGACAATAATGGCGTGTGAAAAACGTAATACTAGGCTCCAAAGTAAACTGAGAAATGACAGTGAAGACGAAAGCAGTGTGTTAGCGCCACCGTGTAATGAATTATCTAATGTTCAATGTAGTAATTTGGTAATTGTGCATAGGGAAATGGAGTGGGCTGCAAATAATGGTGTAGGCAGTGAAACAATTAGTGAACAGGGAAGCATTATCGATCGATCGGTTGGGAACAGCTTGCCTCAGGAATCCGAAATGACAGGACACAATCCTGCAAATACTGTAGATTAAGGTTTTGCGTCCTCGCCGTTTTCTCAAATAAGTCAAGACACATTTCCTGCTTTTCAAAATGCAAAATTGCCGGTTCAAATTCATTGTCGAATAGCACTGAGGAATATGTTTCAGACACCAGTGCATTGTTATTACAATTAATGCAACAAATGGGACAAAAGCTTCAAAAGTTAGACACAATGGAACAAAATCTTCAAAAGTTAGACACAATGGAACAACACCAGAGACAAACACAGCAAAAGTTAGACACAATGGAACAAAATCTTCAAAAGTTAGACACAATGGAACAAAATCAGAGACAAACACAGCAAAAGCTTCAAATGTTAGACACAATGGAACAAAATCTTCGGAAGTTAGACACCACACTTGAACAAACACGTGAAGATTTAACTAGTGAGTTACATAACATTGAATCGAAATGTCAAAAAGTCTGTAATGATGTAAAAACACAAATTTGTAACCATTTTCAACCTATTTTTTCGCAGCATGAAAATGCATTACAGAATCACGAAGCAGCCATAAAAGAACTGCAAACTATTGTTCATGAAAATCATGAGACCTTGCAAGCTAAAATTGACTCATCTGCATCTACTGATTCGGTTACGCAAGTTGCAAAAACTCAGGAAAACTTAAAGGACACAGTAGATACTCTGAAAATTGGTTCAGAAAGACACATGGTGGAAAGTAGTTCATTATCAGAGAAAGTAGTTGAACTTTCGGATCAGCTAAATAATTTATCTACGAAGGTAGATGATAATCTGAATGACACAAAACCGGTAGTCTTTAATGTCACAGAAGAGTGCGAACAAATTAGGAAATTCAAACAAAATCAGAATCAAATTAATACGCAACACCAAAGAGAAATCCGGGAAGTACAAGACCGGCTGACACAGGTAATATAAGAATTACGTATTTCAGATGACACTCGTGCTCCAATACAGGAGGAGGGACATAGAAATACGGAACAGCCACAAAATTATAACACAGTACATTTCGGAAATTATGAAAGAAATTGGCAAGGTGCACCGAATTTTGAAATGGAACCGCCGAAACGACGTAACAATGACCGATATGCGACTCGCCGACATGATGACTTTGACTATAAGCTGTTCATTACTACACGTAAATTTAAAACATTTAAGAATTCTGACAACGACATTCATCCACAAGCGTGGCTCCATCAATTCTCTCATTGTTTTTCTCCCAACTGGTCATTACAGCACAGATTAGAATTTATGTGTGGCTATTTAGAGAGTGAACCAGCTGTAAGAATGCGATCGGTCATTCACGATTGTCACAGTGAAGGAGAATTTTACCATGCCTTCCTCTCAGCATATTGGTCTCAAGCTACGCAAGACCGAGTAAAACATAGCATCATAATGATGAAACATTTCGAACAATCTGAATTTTCCAGTCTTGTGAAATATTTTGAAGACATGTTGCACAAGAATCAGTACCTGTCAAACCCATACAGCCCCTCAGAACTCATCCGCATTTCCTTAATCAAATTACCTGAACATTTACGATGTATTATTTTGGCAGGACGTTGCAAAGACGGCATTGAAGCTTTTCAGGGACCGTTACAAGAACTAGAAATTGACAGTGACAATCGCGGAACGCGGAAACAGGAGCACAACAATTACAGGTCACATCTGTCACAATTCCGCGATGACAGAAATAATACACGACAAGGCTATTCTTACAACGTAAATCGTGACCAAAACAGACACCACCCGTAAGACAACCGTTGGCAGAGCAGTAATAATTACAGGGAAATATCACCTCTCCGCGGTAATGACTATCACAGAGACAATCAGAGAAACAGACAGTATGGGAACCAAAATAATTATTATCAAGGGAGACAGAATAACTTCAGATGCAACGGTCCAGCGCGAAGTTATGATTCAGGGACAAATTCTCCACCACGTGACCGACAAGAAAGAAACTATGGAATCTACCGACATGACGACAGACGACATGATCGTAACGACAGACCTGAATTTCATCAGAACTGGCGGGATTCAAACAGAGCAGGGCCCTCTCAACAAGGTGAATTTCTAGAAGTTAGTTCTCCAAATCCCAATAACGACGCGCGCCAACCAAGACACAATAGGCAGTGACTCATACCGCTGGCAGCCTCAAAACGTACTTATGAAACTGACGACGCAGCTGCTGTAGCTAGTAATTACGTAAAAATGGAAGACATTAGGGACATCTTACTCCAGGAACACGACGTAAAGCATAACAACATTGCATATCCTGTGATTCACATTACTGTAAATGACTAAAATTTACGGCAGTACTTGACTCTGGCAGTCCCATTTCAGTAATTAGTGAAACAGCTTTTAGCAAATGCAACAAATCGAACGATTGCCCCACACTTCGGTTACGTAAGATTAAATTACAAGGTGCAATCATTGGAAAAAGTGTAGATGTACGCCAACAAACCAACTTAGAATTCTTTTGTCAAAGCCACAGCTTCCCTAAGAACTTTCCTATTGTTCCATTATTGTCGACGGAAATTATACTGGGAGTAGACTTTTTGAATGAATGCAGAGCAATCTTAAACTTTCACGATGCTGAAATAAGTTTAGAGAAAGAAGGTAAGTCAATAGCTTTGAAATTTGAAGATTGGCTGTCAAACCATGACGAGGAAATTAATCAGCTTTACCTTCTGCTAGACAACAGTTCGGAATTTTCTACGGAACTAGACACTAACAATCACTCTGCAAGCACTGACAGGGATGATATCGACGGCATATTTGAAACTAATAAGTTAATTCAGAATGAAATTCAAACAATTGAGAATTGTAATGACACTGATAGGCAGGACCTTTTTGAGATTTTACAAGTACATTCCACAGTTTTTACTCACAAAACAGGAACAATCAAGGGATTTCAATACCAATTTCGTGTTCGTGAGCATACTAAATTTTGTGTTAGACCATACGTAATTCCAGCACATTATAGGGAACGTGTTAGAACAGAAATACAATCAATGCTTGCTGAGGGCATTATTGAGCCTGCAGTAAGCTCATACAACACTCCATTACATGTTGTTGAGAAGAAAAATGGATCGATCAGGCTTGTCTTAGATTCGAGACAAATCAATACTATCATTATTCCTGAAACAGACAGGCCGCAAACGTTGGAAGAACTTCTTCAAAATTTTAATGGTGTAAAGGTGTTGTCTTCCATTTATCTCAGATCCAGCTTTTATCAGATCGAACTTCATCCAGAATGTAGAAAATACACAGCTTTCCTTTGTTTCGGGGTTTGTTATCAGTTTCGGAAACTTCCTTTTGGTTTGAACATTTCTTCGGCAGCATTCATTCGCGGGCTAAATTCCATATTACCTGAGTTCTTAAAACGTCACATCACCTTATATGTGGACGATATTATAATAGCAGGAGCTTCATGGGAACAACACAATCGCATCCTCAACAGTTTGTTACGTATTTTTGCAGAATCTGGAATTACAGTTAACTTGGAAAAGTCTGAATTCGGTAGGTCAAAGGTGAAATTTTTGGGACGTATTAATTCTTCTGATGGCATTCAACCGGATCCTGAAAAGTTAGAAGCAATCAGAGACATTCCAGTTCCATCCACAAAAAAACAAGTCCGCAGTTTTCTAGGTCTCATAAATTTTTACCGTCGTTTTCTGAATATGCAAATTCTAGTTACACCAAAACTTTGTTCTCTCACTGGAAAAATACTATTTGGAACTGGGACGAACGAGCACACTTGAAATTCAATTCTTTGATAGAATCGCTACTTAACGTGCCAATACTATCTCATCCAGATCTGTCACAAGATTTCTGCCTTAGCACGGATTCTTCTAAAGTCGGTCTTGGTGCCCATTTATTTCAAGAAGCCACAGAAAATGACACTACCGTTCAGAAAACCATTGCTTTTGCTAGCCGAGTGCTAACAAAATCTGAAAAAAAATATTCCGTTACTGAATTAGAAGCTTTAGCTATCGTTGGGGCATTTAAGAACTTCCGTTTCTTTCTTTCTGGTAAGCACGTAAAAGTATACAGTGATCATCGTGCATTACAATTTCTTATGTCTTCAAAACTAAACCATGACAGGTTAAAACGTTGGGCATTGTTTCTGCAAGAATTCCACTTCACAATAGTCTACATTCCTGGCAAGGAAAACATTGTTGCGGACGCATTGTCACGCGCACCGGGTGGGCTTGAGAAAAGTAACACAGAAGGCAACCTCGAAAAAATTTCAGTATTCTTTACATTCAGAAAGTCGCCTTTGAAAACTTCATCACCACATCTTTAAAGGACATTGCTCATGAACAAGATAAAGATCCAGTTTGGAAAGACATCAAGAGCAAATGGCATGAAAAGACACACACACAGATTCAGCATTATTATCTGGTTAGAAACAACATACTGTTCAAACGCTGCACTGTTGATGACAAGCTATGGGTACTTTGCATTCCTGACAATTTTGTTAATAAGCTCATTTGGTACATTCATTTCAGCTATGCACATTTTGGCCCACTAAAATGTTATCATATTCTTCGAACGACTTGTTGTTTTAACAATATGGAAAAGAGAATTCGAAGAGTCTTGTCTATTTGTAAACTTTCTGAAAAGGCGAAACCATCTACTATCTCACATCATGCTCCATTGTTTCCTATTATTCCTTCTAAATTAAGAGAATTTGTTGCTGTTGATCTCTTGGGGCCCCTTGTCAGAACATCGAATGGATTTTCGTACGTTCTAGTTGCTGTTGAACTTACTTCAAAATTTGTTTCTTTCACTCCGTTATGTAAAGCCACTGGACGGTCTGTATCTAACGCCTTTGTTTAAAATTTCTTACATGAAGTTGGCCACGTTGCTAAAGTCATTTCAGATAACGGACCGCAATTCAGATCTGCTGTTTGGACACGCATGCTTCGGAATCATAAAATCAAACCTGTTTTTATTTCATTGTACTCACCACATTGCAACCCCTCCGAATGGATTATGAAAGAAATCAATAAGTTTTGCAGACTTTATTGTCACAGAAAGCATCAGCGTTGGGACAGATATTTACACTTATTTCAAAACGTGCTGAATGAAATGCCTCATGACTCCACTGCTTTACCACCTACTCTTGTATTGAAGAATGAAGAACCACCCAACTGAATCAGAGAGCTTGTACCTTTCCCGAATACATGTAAACTTCGACACAAAGTCATAATTGATTTGGCTCTTAAAAATATAAAATCTGCAGCAGACAAAAGGAGAAAACTACACGGTAAAGCAAATGCAAAGAAATTATATATTGGTCAGAAAGTTCTCATTAAAGCTCATTCATTGTCACATAAGAAGAAACACTTGAGTCACAAATTCTTTCTAGTTTACAATGGACCTTACAGAATCCGACGTATACCACATGATAATTGTGTTGATGTTGAAACTCTGCGTACTAGGAAGAGTAAAGGTTTATACCACATTTCACATGTAAAACCGTTTATTGAAAGATAATCTGCTTTTTAACTTTGGCGTTGCCATAAAACTTTTCACTTCACATTTCTAGTATGCATTCTCAGACTTAGAAACTGTTACCATGCAACAATGTTTGAAGTTAAATATCCAATCAAGAACCAAGAGAACTTATTTAAACAGAAATCACGAATGCATTGTTATAGTGAACAGACGTCTCAGTGTTATTGTGTGTGTACATTCTTGCCTGTTAGTTGCACAATTACGTAACAACTACAAGGCTTACATACTTAGAACATATACTGGTACTGTAAATGAGATTTTAATGCAACATTTTGGTTTACTTGAAAATACATTCTGGATTTAAAGTACTTTCAGTGAGATACCAGATGACACAGTGGTTAGTTTATGTGACAGCTACACGATTTTATCATGACGCTACTAATGAGTGATAATATATAATGTTGCTTTTGCAGTGTTTCTGTTTTATATCTGCACAGT
This sequence comes from Schistocerca serialis cubense, assembly GCF_023864345.2. NCBI lineage: Eukaryota > Metazoa > Arthropoda > Insecta > Orthoptera > Acrididae > Schistocerca > Schistocerca serialis. Next base: position 412,929,491 of record NC_064645.1, read on the forward strand.
TTTTCTGTATTATTCTGGAAAGTAAAACATGTTTTAGTAGTAACGTTTGTGGTATAGCTACAATGAGACTGCCTTTTCCATAGCACAACAATATGTTACAGCACAGTACTTTCATCATCACGGCAATAAGTGTAATAACTAAGATATCTATACGCAAAGCATTTCACTTTTGTTTATCATGACGTAAGTGCATTGGCTTCTGCAGAACTTAGCTTTCGGAGGACGATAACTAACACACTTCCACAGAGATTATCTTACAACAAGACGCATAGTTTAGCGCTACAGTACACGTATTTGAGTGATTAATTTTGTACTTAAATCATTTATTTTTAAAGATATTTGAAGTACAACGATACAAAGGTTTTCCGTGATACATTTCATTCCATTGTTGTAATCTGTAACACCTGAGGGTATAATTACATTAATCCTCGGGGGGTACATGCCTACTTTGTGTACCATGTGTTTGGCAAGCACAAGGAGCCCTAGCTAATATGGTATTTGCTTATACAACTTTACACATCGGTACCATATTTCTCTAACACAGAATTACACAGTTATCTGATCATTTAACTGGGAGAGACAAACATTTATTTTACTACATCAATGACTGATGTTTACGTAATTACACAGTTGAATAACTTCACACTTATGAAACTGTATTTTGTGTGTACTTTGTGAGCTGCTCATATTTTTTCGGAACCATTGTGATACTATGAGAGCTTTGAATGATGTATTTGGTATGGGATCATGATTTTTAAAGTACGTTTGAGGTAGATGACACTTTTGAAATGAGCAGAGAATTTTTTTTAGGTTTTGACATTATTGCAGAATGCTATGACGTTTTTGAGATTTGACTGAGGTGTCATGATGTTATTATTACGACGACGATGTATATTATTCTGCTGAAGTATGTTTATGATTAATAAGCTGATTCTATATGAGTTATTTGATTATGCTACGTATCTGTTATGAGGAAACATTGAAGAAGTGTCGACGAATATGTATATGTGTAATAAGATTGAAGGAACTAGAAGAAGAGGACGTCAGAGGATGAGATGGATCGATGGCATCACAGAAGCAATGTGTTCCAACCTGGAAGGTCTACGCGAGAAAGTGCAAGACAGGAAAAAGTGTTGTGATTTGGTTCATGGGGTCACGAAGAGTCAGAACCAACTAAACGAATAGAGAGAGAGAGAATAAGGTAAGGAATAATAAGTAGTGGTTAGGGACTCTGGTTTGTGAAAAAGGTTGTTGGAAACCAAGAATCGTACTTTAAGAGTTATGAAATGTATGTAAATGCATGAATGTATTACAATGCCGACGAAAATTTTTTGGACACTGTTATATCAATAGGATGTTGTTTCTACACATTTGTAATGCAAATTCTCAACCTGTGGAATCTTTTTATATGAGACTGCTACTGTAGCAGAAACTGCTGTCGTAAATATTTCAGTAAGAAAGGTAAGTGACCTTGAGATAATGCATTTTGGGCGCCCAGCTGAGAGGTAGTCGTCTGACAAAAGAAAGCCATTAGGTGGAGAAAAAAAGAGGCCATTATCCTCGCCATTGACATTCCCTTAGAGAAAGCATCACAAATACGACACGCTCATTACTTGGAAAGATACTTACATCTGCACACCTGATTATGACAAGCGTCTTTCTACGAGAGTTGAGAGAATTTCTACTAACTTATGAAATGCCACATGACTATTGAATGATATTTTTATGCTTTGCTTTTCATAGTTGCTTATTTCATTTGATGTCTAGTTTCCAACTGTGTTGCAGCATTGGTTTTATAAAATAAAATAAAATGCATTTGCTAATGTGAACACTTTCTGTCAACAGATCTATTAAATAATAATTTTGTGATCCACATTCTTCAAAAAAGGATTACTTGGAAAGGAGAGAACAATAAGAACGGACTAGTAACAGTAACTACATACATAATTTTCTTTTCAAGTACATGGCAATATTTTTTTTACAATAAGTTGTTGTGGTGGACCACTTTAATTACATAGACAATAAGATGTGACATAGGTATTAGACATGGCCATCTTTACTGTAATATTTTTTCTGCTTGAGCTTTGTCATGTTTAGATATAAGTTATTGCATTTGCTGCTGCTCTTTGCCAGGCATAATGTTACTGAATTTGACTTTGTCTTACTCTGTTAAGCCAGTTTTACTACTGATTTATTTTTATTGTTTGCTGCACATTGCCTTATATTAGTTGTAATATTGCAATTGCTTTACTAATTTCTATAATGCTGCTTGCTTCGCCAATTTCCATTTTTTTGTCATTGCTGTTTGTATTAATTGTTTTGTGCTGCTGCATTGCCTCGTCCCTTAGTTTATGCATCTGAGCTCAGTAGATTTAAGTTAGCTTAAGAGGGGGTAGACTATATAAGAAACTGACTATGGACAATAGGGAAAGAATGCATTGAGAAGTTACATGAAAAAGATTTGGGCCAAAATGAGTATTGTACACTGAGAAATAATTATTTTGAAAGAAATATGAATAGAATACAGAAAGCAGGTATAGATAGGACTTTTTGGGAATAATGATGAATGAAGGGAGATCTCCAAGAAGTGAAGAAAGTTTTGTTTGCAAAATACTGCACTAAAACAAACCCTGTCCTTTCCTTTTGTATTATTTCGCTATGTGTTTGTGTACCCTTGTGTATTTGTGTTCATCCTGTCTTTATGTGTTTATCTGATACGATTTATGTTGTAGAATTTTTCTAATACTCAGCTACGTTCACTATGATGAGGAATACTGTTATCCTCAAATATACTTTGCATTAATAATATGTTATTTACTTTGTAAAGATGTTTAGACATTATTTATCTGTTCTGTTTTGTTGCTCATGTGTGAAGTTGATATTTCAAACGTTATTCTGATCTTTTATGTAGGTACTCATAATTCCTGTAACACTGATCTATATGTTAGTTCAATTCTTTTGTAAAGCCCGTATTACCACAAATGTTATCTGTATGGTTACGTTCTTTAATGATATATTTTGTACCTTTGTTATTGTATTCTCATGTTATAATATTGTAATTGACACCAGTTCAGCAAATTAAGTAACTCGTAAGCATTCATTTCACTGCACACATTTCTGTTGGTCATAGTATACGCACAACATGTAAAAAAAAAAAAAAAAAAAAGAGGACTGTTAGCGCTCCCACGTGTGTTGATAAGTCAGCAAGGGACTGGTTAACAGCATTGCTGGTTCTAAGGACAATTCCAAAAACTTTGTGAGTACTCAAGTGGTGGTTTATGGACTTACTACATTCTCCGCAAGACTCTTCGATGGTGATTGTGCACCTGCACAGTCGCAACAGTTGTCTGCTGGCCATCTCTACAAGGACTACAGTGGGTCTACACCTGTGTTGACTCACCAGTACCATTATTTCCACAAGGACTGCAGTGGGTCTGCACCTCTGGTGGCCCACCAATACCACAATCTCTACCAGGACTACAGTGGGTCTGCACCTCTGGTAGCCCACCAATACTGTAATCTCTAACAGGACTACAGTGGGTCTACTCTGTGATGACCTACCTACCAATATTCTTCAAAACTTCGAATGACTCTGCTGTGGGTTTGCTCTGTTGTGACCCATTACTTGTGTGAATGCCGAGAGTCAGCACTGTCATTCCATTGCAAGGACAACACTACTTCTTCAAGACTACATGGAAATCCACTACTTCCGTGTGCATTTTCTTTTACTCCTCAGACTTTGAGAAAAACACTGCAATTTTACTGTGATGAATGATCAGGACTGTCTTTATGATGGACTGTGACAACATTTTAGCTTTTGACCAACATTGTATCAATAAGAGTGTGCACTTGATATCTTTGTTATTGTAATTATGAAAAATTTTATCAAATCAATATTGGCCACTGCCCAAAACAATTTGTAAAATTTTTTGTTAGGAACATGGGGGCTATGTAAGTAGGCTGTTTATGTTTTCTTATTGGCAACGTTACGTAGCGCTCTGTATGAAAATCACTGGCTGTGCTGTGTGCAGTCTGTGGCTAGTTTGCATTGTTGTCTGCCATTGTAGTGTTGGGCAGCTGGATGTTAACAGCGCATAGCATTGCGCAGTTGGATGTGAGCCGCCAGCAGTGGTGGATGTGGGGAGAGAAATGGCGGGATTTTGAAATTTGTAAGACTGGATGTCATGAACTGCTATATACACTCCTGGAAATTGAAATAAGAACACCGTGAATTCATTGTCCCAGGAAGGGGAAACTTTATTGACACATTCCTGGGGTCAGATACATCACATGATCACACTGACAGAACCACAGGCACATAGACACAGGCAACAGAGCATGCACAATGTCGGCACTAGTACAGTGTATATCCACCTTTCGCAGCAATGCAGGCTGCTATTCTCCCATGGAGACGATCGTAGAGATGCTGGATGTAGTCCTGTGAACGGCTTGCCATGCCATTTCCACCTGGCGCCTCAGTTGGACAAGCGTTCGTGCTGGACGTGCAGACCGCGTGAGACGACGCTTCATCCAGTCCCAAACATGCTCAATGGGGGACAGATCCGGAGATCTTGCTGGCCAGGGTAGTTGACTTACACCTTCTAGAGCACTTTGGGGGGCACGGGATACATGCGGACGTGCATTGTCCTGTTGGAACAGCAAGTTCCCTTGCCAGTCTAGGAATGGTAGAACGATGGGTTCGATGACGGTTTGGATGTACCGTGCACTATTCAGTGTCCCCTCGACGATCACCAGTGGTGTACGGCCAGTGTAGGAGATCGCTCCCCACGCCATGATGCCAGGTGTTGGCCCTGTGTGCCTCGGTCGTATGCAGTCCTGATTGTGGCGCTCACCTGCAGGGCGCCAAACACGCATACGACCATCATTGGCACCAAGGCAGAAGCGACTCTCATCGCTGAAGACGACACGTCTCCATTCGTCCCTCCATTCACGCCTGTCGCGACACCACTGGAGGCGGGCTGCACGATGTTGGGGCGTGAGCGGAAGACGGCCTAACGGTGTGCGGGACCGTAGCCCAGCTTCATGGAGACGGTTGCGAATGGTCCTCGCCGATACCCCAGGAGCAACAGTGTCCCTAATTTGCTGGGAAGTGGCGGTGCGGTCCCCTACGGCACTGCGTAGGGTCCTACGGTCTTGGCGTGCATCCGTGCGTCGCTGCGGGCCCGTCCCAGGTCGACGGGCACGTGCACCTTCCGCCGACCACTGGCGACAACATCGATGTACTGTGGAGACCTCACGCCCCACGTGTTGAGCAATTCGGCGGTACGTCCACCCGGCCATGCCCAGTATACGCCCTCGCTCAAAGTCCGTCAACTGCTCATACGGTTCACGTCCACGCTGTCGCGGCATGCTACCAGTGTTAAAGACTGCGATGGAGCTCCGTATGCCACGGCAAACTGGCTGACACTGACGGCGGCGGTGCACAAATGCTGCGCAGCTAGCGCCATTCGACGGCCAACACCGCGGTTCCTCGTGTGTCCGCTGTGCCGTGCGTGTGATCATTGCTTGTACAGCCCTCTCGCAGTGTCCGGAGCAAGTATGGTGGGTCTGACACACCGGTGTCAGTGTGTTCTTTTTTCCATTTCCAGGAGTGTATATTATGACTTTTGATGACTATTAAGGTAAATACATTGTTTGTTCTCTATAAAAATCTTTCATTTGCTAACTATGCCTATCAGTAGTTAGTGCCTTCCGTAGTTTGTATCTTTTATTTAGCTGGCAGTAGTGGCGCTCGCTGTATTGCAGTAGTTCGAGTAACGAAGATTTTTGGTGAGGTAAGTGATTTGTGAAACGTATAGGTTAATGTTAACTAGGACCATTCTTTTGTAGGGATTTTTGAAAGTCAGATTGCGTTGCGTTAAAAATATTGTGTGTCAGTTTAAGCACGGTCATGTATAATTGTTCAAAGGGGACGTTTCAATTGTAATCTATTAGCACACTCGGTTTCATTTACAGATCACCACTCTTCCGGTATCTTTTTGAAATCAGATGCATTTGAGGTTTGTGATGCGTTGATCGCATTAGTAATTACCGATGGCGATGAATGTGAATCGACAACGTCTATCGATTGTAAACTATGCGTAAGAGAATCTTCCTCATCTGAATCGCTGTCTATTAATGAGCACAGCGATTCTTCAGGGTCGCTCTCCATCAACATCTGTATTATCTCTTCTACGTACCATCACCATACGTAAATTCACCATGCAAACACAAGCGAATAATACGCGACTGATGTCTGAACCAAGAATGGAGTCTTGCAGAAAGTCGCGAAACTACAGTTCGACAGAAATCGCAGTAACATCTGTTTTGTGCAAAGAAAACTACTCGTTCGAGTGCTGTGAAGGTCCGCCAAAAGCGCTGACATCTATTCCAAATGCAGTCGTGTTCCGCACATTGAAACGCCATCTGTTGCGGTTAGAGCAAACGATAAGGTGTGGCGAGAGTCCGCCAGTAGCGCTGCAAACAAGCACTCCGTCTGCAGGCGACAAGTGGCCCAGCGGGACCATTAGACCGCCCTGTCATCCTCAGGTGAGGATGCGGATAGGAGGTGCGTGTGGCCAGCACACCGCTTTCCCCGTCGTTATGATGGTTTTCTTTGACCGGAGCCGCAACTATTCGGTCGAGTAGCTCGTCAATTGGCATCACGAGGCTGAGTGCACCCAGAAAAATGTCAACAACGCATGGCGGTGCGGATGGTCACCCATCCAACTGCCGGCCACACCCGATAGCGCTTAAATTCGGTGATATCACGGGAACCGGTGTATCCACTGTGGCAAGGCCGTTAGTATTCAAGCGCAGCTAAACAATTGGCGGGCGAACGTCTCAGAACTTATACAGCAGTCGGCAGCACCTGGGGCACGGCAGCACTGAGCTGATGTGGCAGTCAGCCGCAGTCAAAGGGCTAATGTAACGAAATATTTTCCTAAAAATTTTCGTCCCCTATCGCACTCCCTCCGGTGTTGAATTTCCAGTAAGGTTGAAACAAGTATGCTTTTTTAAATTTCTAACCGAGAAGTCAAATATCAATTGTCGTAGACATAGCGTTAAAAATCCTTTGTTTAAAAAGAACCACACACAGTTTTACCCAATTTGTGACTGAATATCCACAAATTCTGAAACACGTATTTATTTCCTGACTGAGAAAACAAATATAATTTTCGTAGTTCTAGCTTTCATTACAAGCGACATACATTCAAAAAGCCTTTCATCCCCTATTTCACCCCCTTAGGTATGGAAATTCGAATAATTCCTTCTTAAACGATGCATACATTCTAAGATCCACACCCTCTCATCCCCTATTTCACCCCCTTAGATGTGGAAATTCGAACAATTCTTTCTTAAACGATGTCTACAGTGCCGGCCGGGGTGGCCGAGCGGTTCTAGGCGCTAGAGTCTGGAACCGCTTAACCGCTACGATCGCAGGTTCGAATCCTGCCTCGGGCATGGATGTGTGTGATGTCCTTAGGTTAGTTAGGTTTAAGTAGTTCTAAGTTCTAGGGGGCTGATAACCTCAGAAGTTAAGTCCCATAGTGCTCAGAGCCATTTGAACCATTTTTTTGATGCCTACAGTGTAAGATCCACACCCTCTACGAACTTCAAGTTTCTTTCCTTAGCGGTTAGCGCTGGGCCATAGTGAGTCAGTCAGTGAGTCACGACATTGCCTTTCGTATATAAACTCTCCCTACTCGACCAGTCTTCGTCCTTTTCTTACTTCTGGAATTCTACCAGACTGACAGTTTGAACAAAGCCAGACAGATTATAAATAACAGTATCTTTACACCTCTGAAGGAATCATATAAATGTTGATATAAATTCTGATTGTTTTAAAAAGTACCTTTCATAAAATATATAAGATCCACTGCATGTTTGCACAACATTATACTCGTGCTCGTGCATAATTATAGACAATTGTAAGATTAATTCCTAATGTATATTATTCGTAAAATCGACTACACATCCAGTTAAAAAGAAAAAAAAAAACGAATGTTTCCAAATATTTGCGAGCATATATTTTACTACTGTTGATAAACCTGTATTATGTTTAAGGCTTATTGTAAAACTGCTGTTGGTTTTTGGTAGTAGACAGAACCAGTTATATAACCAGAAATTAACTAAAAAATAAAATTAAACATAAAAAATTTTCTTCATAATAAAATACATGACTATTTTAGGACATGCTTAAAATTTCATTTGTATATCGCACTTACATTTCCCATGCTCGACCATGTCAGAAAGTTCTTCTGCTTGATACGTGTTCATGGTTGCTCATGATGTCTTGCGATTACTGTTGGTGTCTGTAGAATGAAGCCTACGTTGACTCCATCCAATCGCAGATAATAGACTCCCACAGTATTCTTCCTACCACGGGAAACAGCGGCTTCAACTTAAGTAGCCTTTGTCCGTAGATACAAGCTGTCTCGCATTTCGCCGCGTGGGATTAGCCAAGCGGTCTAGGGCACTGCAGTCGTGGACTGTGCGGCTGGTCCCGGCGGAGGTTCGAGTCCTCCCTCGGGCATGGGTGTGTGTGTGTGTTTGTCCTTAGGATAATTTAGGTTAAGTAGTGTGTAAGCTTAGGGACTGATGACCATAGCAGTTAAGTCCCATAAGATTTCATACACATTTTTTTTTGTCTCGCATTTTAAATGCATTTGGAAAACCATAATATAAAAGGCTACCTCATAGTGCATTCGTTTAACTATGCGCTTGGAAACATCTAATTGTAATAACCGTTTGTACATGGCTGGTGATGTGTGAAGATAACGAATAACGCCGAAGAAGAAGGAAACGTAAGTTAAATGTTTCTATGTTCAGTTTTTCATGCATTCACACAGTTACATTTTATTCTTTAACATGATGGATCATTTTTTAAAATGTTTGAGCCGTGGCGGCTTTACTCTCGGCGGCATGGCACTGTGCTGACGCCAGTGACTACTTGGGTTGCCGATATCGACCTGATCGTATGTCGCGAGTAAGGGTGTTCGTTCGTGGCATGTGTCGTTGGTTGGGCAGGGCCGAGTACAGTGAGTTGGCTGCAGGGCACTTGGCTGACAAGTTGTTGCTTTTGGGGTACTCAGGCTGTCCGTCACGGGCCTCGAGAAGCCGCTAGTAGTTAAATCAGTAGAAGCAAACCTTGCCGGCTACATTAAGCATTGATAGCTGCGAGCTCCGGGAAGAGCAGCAGACGTCACGTGCAACCTGGTCAGAAAGTTCCCGGCATACTCCTAAAGCTTAAATCTTAGAGCAAAGGCCATCCCGGAGACAGCCTGTACGGATTGGAGGCAATAAGTTGTAAGAGTCGAGGGGCATGAAAGGGAAGCAGTGGTTGGGAACGGAGTGATACAGGGGTGGAGCCTCTCCCCGATGCTATTCAATCTGTATATTGAGCAAGCAGTAAAGCAAACAAAGGAAAAGTTCGGAGTAGGTATTAAAATACATGGAGAAGAAATAAAAGCTTTGAGGATCGCCGATGACACTGTAATTCTGTCAGAGACAGCAAACGACTTGGAAGTGAAGTTGAACGGAATGGACAATGTCTTGAAAGGAGGGTATCAGATGAACATCAACAAAAGAAAAACGAGAATAATGGAATGTAGTCGAATTAAGTTGGCTGATGCTGAGGGAATTAGATTAGGAAATGAGACACTTAAAGTAGTAAACGAGGTTTGCTATTTGGGGACCAAAATAACTGATGATGGTCGAAGTAGAGAGGATATAAAATGTAGACTGGCAATGGCAAGGAAAGCGTTTCTGAAGAAGAAAAATTTGTTAACATAGAGTATAGACTTAAATGTCAGGAAGTCTGAAAGTATTTGTATGGAGTGTATCCATGTATGGAAGTGAAACGTGGACGATAAATAGTTTAGACAAGAAGAGAATAGAAGCTATCGAAATGTGGTGCTACAGAAGAATGCTGCAGGTTAAATGGGTAGATCACATAACTAATGAGGATGTATTGAATAGAATTGTGGAGGAGAGGCGTTTGTGGCACAACTTGACCAGAAGAAGGGATCGGTTGGTAGGACATGTTCTGAGGCATCAAGGGATCACCAATTTAGTACTGGAGGGCAGCGTGGAGGGTAAAAATCGTAGAGGGAGACCAAGAGATGAATACATTAAGCAGATTCAGAAGGATGTAGGCTGCAGTAGGTACTGGGAGATGAAGAAGCTTGCACAGGATAGAGTAGTATGGAGAGCTGCATCAAACCAGTCTCAGGACTGAAGACCACAACAACAACAACAAGAACCCGGCTTGGAATCCTGGAAGTCACGGCTCCTACACATCTGAGTGGAGTTAAGTGTTGTTTTCCTATTTTTTGGGTACTTGATACTGCAAGGCCACGTCTGTGATATGTGGAATTGATTCTGTTATGTTATCGCCCTTCCGTCTGATTTTTGTGAACCATCATTAGTCAGTGTAACTGGCTGCAGTTTGTTGTTCCAGGGCATATTTCTTGCAAGTATACGAGTGTTATCTGTTATAAACTGAATAGACGAAATTAAATTTTTAACATAATATGTGTCAGAGGCAAAGTACCCTTTTCCAGACGAGTATGCCCCAATCATTGCATCAGCAGGCGCTGATATTTCATCTTCTGATTTACAACTCATATTAAGGAATGTTAAGCTTGTAATTTGAATGTGCGATAGCTTTCGCGATGTTGAGATTTCCTAAGTCTTAGGCATTCTCGTCTGTACCCTCATTTGTGCAGATTACTGTTCGCTTCTGATGTGTGTTGGCAGCGTAACTTTGGCAGCGGACGTCGCGTTCCTGTTCCCTGGGCCCGAAGCACAGGCGTGTTTGCTTTCTCCTACGGCGGCACTTCGTCATCGGAAGACGTCTGAATAGGCCAGCAATCTGGTACCTCTACCAGCCGCATCGCGGTGGCTCAAACTAGGTAAAGTTGATCGTTTGATTCGTGCCACGGTGGAGTGTTACCGATTAATCAGGAACAAATTAGCCTGTTCTGTTCGGTGAATACAGTAAGCTCATGAGGTTTAAACCGTATTCTGCAACCCCGAAGTTCCTCCTCACCATGCTTGCTCTTTAACTACTCGTTTAAGCCTTGCACTCTTATCTGCTGTTTCTGGAACGAGTTAAGTTATAAGACCTCTTACTAATGACTATGAACTGCTGAGTCTATCCTTTGATCCACAGTCGTTAGCTGACTCAGTTCATTGTGAAACGTGCCTACTTGTTCCCTGCTGGCTGTGATAACCTTCTGCTGTAGTCCTCAGCTTACCATGTATTTTGTACGATTGTTGTAGTATTAAGGGTCACTGTCAACGTTTCTGCTGGCGTGTAGAAGTCCGGAGTCACATTTAAACTGCATGTCCTCCCAACATATATTCTGTGTGGTGTCACCGCCAGACACCACACTTGCTAGGTGGTAGCTTAAATCGGCCGCGGTCCATTTAGTACATGTCGGACCCGCGTGTCGCCACTGTGAGATCGCAGACCGAGCTCCACCACAAGGCAGGTCTCGAGATACGGGATAGCACTCGCCCCAGTGGTACGACGACTTTGCTAGCGACTACACTGACGAAGCCTTTCTCTCATTTGCCGAGAGACAGTTAGAATAGCCTTCAGCTAAGTCAATGGCTACGATCTAGCAAGGCGCCATTAGCCTTACATAGTTTGATAGTTATCGTATGAAATGTCTCATCAAGAATGCTGTATTCACACAAGGAATAAAAGTTAAGTATTCGAGGAGCTGCATACTTTTCTTGCTACCATTCACTACTTATCCTGTTCCAGAATTCACGCCCGTCTGCGTTAGATAGCGTGCATTTCGGCCTCCTCTATCTACAAGGTGTTGGCACATTTGCCAACACATCATTCTGGGCAACTGTGTTTTTATTAAAGCTCATTGTCAACGTTTCTTCTTTTGTGTACCAGTCGGAAGTCACGTTTAAATTGCATGCCCTCCCAGCTTATCTTGTTTTTCGGAAAACTGTATATTTATTTAAGGGCCATTACCAGTGTTTCTACTGGTGTGTGCCAGCTAGGAGTCACGTTTAAATGTATACCTATATGGATATGGTGCAGGCGGCACGGTAGGTCAGCGCATTCGGTCGGAGACCTGCCATGTCTCTGTAATAAAAAAACTTAGTGAAAAGATCAACAACGGACTTCAATGGATGTCATGTGACGTCCGCTTCGACCAAATACAATTAACAAAAAAAAAAAAAAAAAGAAATAAAGGTGGATAGAGCGTTTGCCATGTAAGCAGGAGGTCCCGGGTTCGAGTCCCGGTTGGGGGACAGATTTTCACCTGTCCCCGTTGATATATATCAACGCCCGTCAGCAGCCGAAGGTATTAATATATAATTCTAATTTCACATATAAATTTTACCCCTTCACAGCTTTGCCTACATTTTGTGCGATTGTGTATTTTATTGCTTAAGGCATTTTTTATTAAGGCTTGTATATTGTTAAGGGTTTTCCCACAGCCACAATCAGTGGCCTGGTTTCTTACGCTTTCTTTATTTTGGATGTGCGTTATCCAATTGTGTAATGTGTAACACACCCACGGTTGGAAATTGATGGTACCTTTAGTGGTTGTCATTGTATCTTATTTTACTGATAAAATTGTTTGTTGAACGAGCTTGCAGCCACGCCTAGTTGGTGTGGTGCCTTTCTTGCATTTGGGAACTGTATACTCCTAGTTTCAAGCCCTACTCTTAATGGTATAAATTGTTAAAGTTCGTTATTAATTGCCGGCCGGGGTGGCCGAGCGGCTCTAGGCGCTACAGTCTGGAACCGCGCGACCGCTACAATTGCAGGTTCGAATCCTGCTTCGGGCATGGATGTATGTGATGTCCTTAGGTTAGTTAGGTTTAAGTAGTTCTAAGTTCTACGGGACTGAAGACCTCAGAAGTTAAGTCCCATAGTGCTCAGAACCATTTGAAACATTTGTTATCAATTAATTCAGCCTGTTCAAGTTCTTAAATGATTTGAGCGTTGTTGTTCTTTTAACAAGGTATTTTAAATTGTGGTTATAATATTGTTGTTAACCAATAAAATGTATTCCATGAAACAACAACTGACGAAATATGTGGGGCCACCTTCCACGTGTTTTTCCTTAAAACTATCCAAACCCTAGTTGTGAGGCTCTAATAAATATTCCTCGTCACTCACGTTTATTTATTGTGCAAGATTCATTACGAAACCAGAAGCTTCGTCAGTTTCACACTGTTGAAAGCACACACGGTCTTTCTTAGGAAGAAAACATAGAGAGCTAACATTTTACGCCTTTCCCGCTATTTACTAGAAAGTATGAATGTCACATAAAAGAATTAATTATAATCAGAAAGTACAGTGCAGCCCATAACACAAGGTAGTTAACTGCAAGGGGTGACGAAAAAGTTGCCGTTATAAGGCCGTATACGCGAGAATCGTTATACCAGGGAGGCAAAATCGCTGTGAGCATTGAATCACTCACTTCACTGAGGCACCAGGTTTAAGGTACACTCTTGTTAGAACACCGTGTCTTGCTGCGTAAGGAAGCAGGTAACTGCTGCACATCCAAGTCCAACAGGAATCGTCGGCCTTTCAACGCTTTTTTAAGCGACCGATGGCGCGATAGTCGCATGAGGAGGGATCAGGACTATTGAGTGGGTGCTCGAGGGTATCCCACTTGAGTAGGCGTAACTTCTGCTTTACGGCATTTTCGATATGGAACGTGCGTTGTCATGAAGCAGCAGAACCCCTTGTCGCAGTTTTCCCGAACTTTTCACCTTACGGCTGCTCATATGACCTCAGCGGAGCCCCGCTGAGTTGCATATAGGCTACAACTCCCTCGGGTGGAAACGTTCTGACCACCACTTGTATAGCTTTTTCTGCAGACAAGTACCCAAGTGAGTCCTTTAATGCTTGTGACTGATTAGTCTCTTCACTAGGTCCAAGATACTTCTTTTCCGACAGCTGTGCCGGTAAAAGTGGGAAGCCAACATTTATATGATGCTCTTACTAAAAGAATCTGGAACAGCTCGTTGCAAACATCCAGATAACATGATGACAGTGGTATCTGATCTCGGAACAGTGCAGTGCTGATACCCTGAAAATGATGTAGCATGTCCACATTTTGACTTTGTCACGTTTGCGTACTGTTCCATTCCGCTGCGTTTTAATTACCTCAATGAAACCGTAAATTAGCATTCCGACGGCAAATAAGGGAAGGAAGTATGACAACACTTCTGTTTTGGGGACCTAAAACTCTGTAAGCATTGTATGTGTTGGCAATATCGTTATCAGAACATGTTTAATTAGTTTGTTACAGATGATACAGTTATATCTTTGTTCAACCATTTTTGATTTACTAGTCAATCGACTCGTAAACCTTCAAACATCGATTATACAAAAATGCAAAGGTTTGCGTATAAGAAAGCTTGATGAATCGTAGAGCATACAAACCTCGGTATTTTAAAAAAATTTTTGCCCTTCGAAATCAGGGACTACTGTTCACACTTTTCCACATGCATTTTTGACATGAGAAACACTGTTTTTAATGTTGTAAAACGGATTTTACGTTCATGGGTAGGATTCAATTTGTAACACGACATCTCTGTCTCTGAGCCGCCATGGGGTCTAGGGCGCCTTGCCACTGTTCTGTTGCAAATCGATTATAATCACTATGTGAATATTATCAATGCTAGTAGTAGAGCCCTTTGGACTAGCGAATACAGGTCACAAAACTGCAACATTGCACATATCAATGAACAGTAGTTTTCAGACCAAATGAAACGGCATCCTGACAGGTTTGAGTCCTCCCTCGGACATGTGTGTGTGTGTTGTTCTCACAGTAAGTTAGATTAAGTAGTGTGTAAGCCTAAGGATCGATGACCTTAGCAGTTTGGTCCTATAGGAACTTACCACAAATTTTCAATTTTTTTTTCTGTCTTTGAATTTCCTTGCGTTTAACCCTCTGCGGTACTACTTATGCACGGTCCAGTGTGAGCACTGCATATGATCGACGTCAGAGTGCAATAATCTCTCAGAGGCAGATGTCAGCACTAACGGTGGAGGGTATATAAAGCGTCTAGAGAGGTGGTAGTGGCGGTGGGGGGGGGGGGGGGGTTGCTCATTTATCTGCCGTTGAAAAGGGGATGATCATTGGTTTTCAGGCCAATGTTAGAAGCATTCACCAAATTGATGTTTGAGAAATATTCGTGTGCCAGCGAAATGGCGTAAAATGCATGGCAAAATGGCGCCATCCAAAACCACTGACGAGGCAACGTTGGTGCACCATGGGCCGTAGATGACAGGGGAGAACGGTGGCGGAGGAGAAGTCTATGGGCTAATAGACAACTGTTCAACACCTGATCGCCAAAATGAACCAACGGGCTACCAACACAGTCTCCTCAAGGACCGTTCAGCGAAACTTGCTGTGTAGAGGCCTATGGAGCACGTGCGTGTTTCATGCACCCATGCTGACTAATGTTCATCTGCGACGAAGGCTGGAATGTGTACGTCAGAACCTCAACTGCACAGTCAGCTTAACAGCTCATGTGTCAACATTGCTGACAAGAATAATATACGGAAGAATGAAAAAGAAAATTGATGATGTTATAGATGACGGTCACTTTGACTTCAGGAAAGGTAAAGTACGAGAGAGGCAATTCTGATGTTGTGGTCTATAATGGAAGCAAGATTAAGAAAAAATCGAGACACTTTCATAGGATTTGTCGACCTGGAGAAAGCGTTCGATGATGTAGAATGGTGCAAGATGTTCCAAATTCTGATGAAAATAGGGGTTAGCTATAGGGAGAGATGTGTAATATACAATTGTATAACAGCCAAGAAGGAATAACAGGAGTGGACGACCAAGAACGAAGTGCTCGCTTTAAAAAAGGTGTAAGACAGGGACGTAGTCTTTCGACCATACAATTCAAGCCGTACATCGAAGAAGCAATAATGGAAATAAAAGAAAGGTTCAGGAGTGGAATTAAAATGCAAGGTGAAAGGATGTCAGTGATACGATTCGCTGATGACATTGTTAATGAGCGTGAAAGTGAAGAAGAATTACATGATCCGATGAATGAAATGAACAATCTGATGAGTCCAGAATGAGATTTTCACTCTGCAGCGGAGTGTGCGCTGATATGAAACTTCCTGGCAGATTAAATCTAATGAGTACAGAATATAGATTCAGAGTAAATAGGATAAAGGTGAAAGTAATGAGAAGTAGTAGAAATGAGAACAGCGAGAAACTTGTCAGGATTTATGGTCACAAGGTACATGAAGTTAGGAATTCAGCTACCTAGGCAGTAAAATAACCAATGACGGATGGAGCAAGGAGGACATCGAAAGCAGATTAGCAATGGCGTAAAGGGCATTCCTGGCCAAGAGAAGTCTACTACTATCAAACATAGGCCTTAATTTGAGGAAGAAGTTTCTAATAATGTACGTCTGGAGTACAGCATGGAATGGTAATGAAACATGGACTTTGGGAAAACCAGAACAGAAGACAATCGAAGCATTTGAGATGTGGCGCTACAGGCGAATGTTGAAAATTAAGTGGTCTGGTAAGGTAAAGAATGAGGAAGTTCTGCGCAGAATCGGAGAGAAAAGCAATATATGGAAAACACTGATAAGGAGATGGGTCAGGATGATAGGAATTCTGTTTAGACGTCACGGAATGATTTCCAGGGTAATAGACGGAGCCGTGACAGGCTACATCCTGCAAATAACTGAGGACGTGCTACTCTGAGATGAAGTGGTTGGCTCAGGAGAGGAATTCGTGGCGGGCGGCATCAAAACAGCCAGTAGAATGATCACCCCCCCTCCCCCCCAAAAAAAGAAAATCCTCCTCTGGACGTCCAATGAATGGTGACAGATGATGTTTTCAAACGAATCACGTCTTACACTCCATCGGACAACTGGCCATAGTCGTATACGGTGTGAAACGGCTGAAAGCAAAAACCTCGCAACGACCTCCCGAAGGGTCGAGGCATGAGGCATGAGGACATTCAGGAGTGATCTAGTCATTCTGGGAGAGACAATAAATCAACGAAAGTAAGCATCTATCTTTGGAACCACTTCTACAACTAAATGCAGTTTGTTTTTCCTCTCCACGATCGCATCCAACAGGACAATGCAGAATTTCACAGAAGTCATAGCACACGTGCGTGGTTGGAAGAGCATCAGGACGGCCAGCAAACTCAACAACGAGAATATGGGGGCCACCTCGATCTTATTGTCCGCACCATGGATCCTCAATTGAGAAACCTAACGCAACTGGTCACAGCGCTGCGAAACGTCGTTTTTTAGGCTTTTGACAGGTGGTCACATTTAATGTGACTGGACAATTTCAACTTTCATAAAAAAAATTCCGCAGACTCTATTTTATTATAGTATCGTCAATGTCGAAGCTCCTAGCCTGACCATCAGATATACTTGTTCCCAGCAGAGACTCAGAATAAACCAGTCCAAATAACTAATACAATTACATTACATATTCTGCCTGTTCTAATAAGTTTATTCAGTCTTAAGATAGTGAAATTAATTACAGAGCTAAATGGCTGTAAGTTAAATTACATAACAACAAAACGAGGGTCAGCATTGCTCATTGATGTAGAAATCTTCATTTCTGTTGCAAAATCGATTACAATCACCATGTGAATATTATCAATGCTAGTAGTAGAGCCCTTTGGACTAGTAAATACAGGCCACAAAACTGCAACATTGCACATATCAATGAACAGTAGGTTTCAGACCTAAGGTACAAATGAAACGGCATCCTGACAGGTACTGTTCACTGATATGTGCAGATAATGCTTGTATTTGTGAGACAACAGGGCATTAATACTAGCACTGATGATGGTCACGTAGTGATTGAAATCGATTTACAGCAGAAATAAAGATTCCTACTTCAACGACCAATACTGACTCTCCTCTTGTTATTAACACTGGTTGGTTGTCGTACACGCAACATCTGATGGAGTACAGATTGCTAGCATATTTACCCTACATTTCTTAAGATAAATCTACGAACATTTTCATGCTATCAGACAACAACACTTACTATATACATTTGTAAAATGTTGATTTGAAGGTAAGCGCAGTTTGTTAATCTCACGGCAGGAAGACTTCAACGACTTCGTTAAAACATACACAGTATGTAACGGAAATGTATTGTGTATTGAAATGAATTGTTGTACGCCATTTTGTTAACACGTAATCTGATGATGAGCGTAGAGGCCTCTAAATCGATAATGTTATAATGAAATGAAGAGTATGTAAACGAAGTATTTGGCAATTCCCTATTTCTCGTAGAACTGTAACACCAGGAAAGTTGAAATGAATTTGTGCTTTAATTATCGTGGGAGCAGCACAAATCTTTAGCTGCATAAGTTCCGACGGTGTTAATGGCCTTGCAGAGTTGTAGCTATGCCATCGTTATGATTGCTAATGTGCAGTCACGGGACTTTACGACTAAATATTCTACAGAAAGGAAACCAGTCGCCTTGGTCGGCGTACCTCCACCTTCTGCGCTCGCAAATGTGATATGCGTCACCTATTGTTATACAATTACCTGGCGTAATAGCCCCATGGGTAGCATGCGATAATGTAATTTAGGCCAAACAGTCGAAACGCGGTCGCATTCCTCCCACCCCTTCCTGTATCGCCCTTACACGCAGGCCTCGTACGAACATTGCAATCAATTTCAGTTGGATCAGTAATTTAAATGACGGCATAATCCGCCGTTATGACCGCGAAATGGTACACCAGTCGTCCTATGGTTTGCCGGTGCTCTGCAGGGGGCATTAACATCATATTCTACCCGCCCCCATCCCCTCCCTCTCGTTCCCTACGTCACACTCTCCCCTCACAGCTTGCTGAAAACTGTGAAACAGCCACATACACACACACACACACACACACACACACACACACACACACAGGGGGAACACGTATGTAGATATAGGTCAGCGGACGTGTTCAGGGAAGAGAAACGAGGGTTACATGCATTAGAGGATTCACTGTACTACTGCGTGGCTTGTGGTAAGTTCGTTTACGTTCGCAGCACCTGTAATTTGCCCTCCAGCCGAGAATTAGCCGTAACCGGCCTCTGCGGTTTCTATCCATTCGCAGCACAGTGTAAAACGTGATACTTCTCTGCACCTGCCTTTTGCCCGATAATAGTCGAACAAATGAGCCGTATTTAATTCCACAGATGACGATATATACAACCTCCTGCTCTAATCTCATTGTTTTCACGAATTAATAAATATCAGAAGGCACAACGACATCCCTATATCTACATATAAAAGGTAATGAGCCAGGTGAGTAATTCATTCACTGAACCATCATCGCCCAGCCCAGAACACTAAGGACAGAAACTTGAAATTTGACGAGGGTGTCAATAGTATAGTGCAGAAGACGTTTAAGAAGGAGGTGAAATAGGGGATGAAAAACTTTGTGAAAATATGTTGCTATAAAGGCAATTTTGTAGCTAGAACTATGAAAATCGGTATTTGGTTTCTCGGCCAGAAATAAAGGAATACGTGTTTCAGAATTTTTGAAAATTTAACCGCTATGGTGGTGAAGTGGTGGGTGAAGGTGTTATGAAAATAAATCATCATTAAAGAAATTCTTAAGTATTTTTAAAGCGACATATATGAAAATACTAACTTTGACTTCTCCGTTACAAATAAAATCTACATCTACATCCATACTCCGCAAGCCACCTGACGGTGTGTGGCGGAGGGTATCTTGAGTACGTCTATCGGTTCTCCCTTCTATTCCAGTCTCGTATTGTTCGTGGAAAGAAGGATTGTCGGTATGCTTCTGTGTGGGCCCTAATCTCTCTGATTTTATCCTCATCGTCTCTTCGCGAGATATACATAGGAGGGAGCACTGAGTTTATCTATCATCTCCGTAACGCTTTCGCGATAACAAGGATCCTGTAACGAAGCGCGCTGCTCTCCGTTGGATCTTCTCTATATCTTCTATCAACCCTATCTGGTACGGATCCCACACTCCTGAGCAGTATTCAAGCAATGGGCGAACAAGCGTACTGTAACCTACTTCCTTTGTTTTCGGATTGCATTTCCTTAGGATTCTTCCAATGAATCTGAGTCTGGCATCTGCTTTACCAACGATCAACTTCATATGATCATTCCATTTTAAATCACTCCTAATGCGTACTCCCAGATAATTTATAGAATTAACTGCTTCCAGTTGTTGACCTGCTATATTGTAGCTAAATGATAAGCGATCTATCTTTCTATGTATTCGAAGCACATTACACTTGTCTACATTGAGATTCAATTGCCATTCCCTGCACCATGCGTCAATTCGCTGCAGATCCTCCTGCATTTCAGTACAATTTTCCAATGTTACAACCTCTCGATATACCACAGCATCATCCGCAAAAAGCCTCACTGAACTTCCGATGTCTTCCACAAGGTCATTTATGTATGTTGTGAATAGCAACGGTCCTACGACACTCCCCTGCGGCACACGTGAAATCACTCTTACTTCGGAAGACTTCTCTCCATTGAGAATGACATGCTGCGTTCTGTTGTCTAGGAACTCTTCAAACCAATCACACAATTGGTCTGATAGTCCATATACTCTTACTTTGTTCAGTAAATGACTGTGGGGAACTGTATCCAACGGCTTGCGGAAGTCAAGAAACACGGCATCTACATGTGAACTCTTGTCTATGGCCTTCTGAGTCTCGTGGACGAATAGCGCAAGCTGCGTTTCACACGATCGTCTTTTTCGAAACCCATGCTGATTTCTACAGAGTAGATTTCTAGCTTCCAGAAAAGTCATTGTACTCGAACATAATACGTGTTTCAAAATTCTACAACTGATCGATGTTAGAGATATAGGTCTATAGTTCTGCACATCTGTTCGACGTCCCTTCTTGGAAACGGGGATGACCTGTGCCCTTTTCCAATCCTTTGGAACGCTACTCTCTTCTAGAGACCTACGGTACACCGCTGCAAGAAGGGGGGCGAGTTCCTTCGCGTACTCTGTGTAAAATCGAACTGGTATCCCATCAGGTCCAGCGGCCTTTCCTCTTTTGAGCGATTTTAATTGTTTCTCTATACCTCTGTCGTGTATTTCGATATCTACCATTTTGTCATCTGTGCGACAATCTAGAGAAGAAACTACAGTGCACTCTTCCTCTGTGAAACAGCTTTGGAAAAAAGACATTTAGTATTTCGGCCTTTAGTCTGTCATCCTCTGTTTCAGTACCATTTTGGTCACAGAGCGTCTGGACATTTTGTTTTGATCCACCTACCGCTTTGACATAAGACCAAAATATCTTAGGATTTTCTGCCAAGTCAGTACATAGAACCTTACTTTCGAATTCATTGAACGCCTCTCGCATAGCCCTCTTCACACTACATTTCGCTTTGCGTAATTTTAGTTTGTCTGCAAGGCTTCGGCTATGTTTATGTTTGCTGTGAAGTTCCCTTTGCTTCCGCAGCAGTTTTCTAACTCGATTGTTGTACCACGGTGGCTCTTTTTCATCTCTTATGATCTTGCTTGGGACATACTCATCTAACGCATATTGTACGATGGTTTTGAACTTTGTCCACTGACCCTCAACACTATCTGTACTTGAGACAAAACTTTTGTGTTGAGCCGTCAGGTACTCTGTAATCTGTTTTTGTCACTTTTGCTAAACAGAAAATTATTCTTACCTTTTTTAATATTTCTGTTTACGGTTGAAATCATCGATGCAGTAACCGCTTTATGATCGCTGATTCCCTGTTCTGCGTTAACTGTTTCAAATAGTTCATATCTGTTTGTCACCTACTCCTACCTTTCCGCGTCTCAGGAGGCGTCTTCTCGGGCCTAGGGAGGGAATTCTCTAACCTAAAATACCCACATGTGCACTCCACACGTACTCCGCTACACTTGTAGCCGCTTCCTACGTGTAGTGCACGCCTGACCTATTCAAAGGGACCTTACATTTCTCCACCCGGTAGCGGAGGTCGAGAAATTTGCACCCCAGATCTCCGCAGAATCGTCTGAGCCTGTGGTTTAAGCCTTCTACTCGGCTCCAGACCAGAGGACCGCGATCGCTTCTGGGAACGATACCACAAATAGTTAGCTCAGATTCCACCCCGCGAGCGAGGCGTTCCGCCTTCACCAATTCCCCCAACTGCCTGTACGAACTGAGGATGACCTCTGAACCCAGACGACAGGAGTAATTGGTGCCGACATGAGCAACATTTTGCAGTCGGGTGCACCCAGTGCTCTCTATCGCCGCCGGCAGGGCCTCCTCCACATCTCGGATGAGACCCCCCAGCAAGCAGACAGAGTGAACACGCCTTCTTCCCTGACCTTTCCGCTATTTCCCTAAGGTGCTCCATCACCCGCCTAACGTTGGATCCCAATAACTAATAAACCCTTCCCCACGTGTGCCTGCTCGGACCTTGCTGAAGGAGCGGCCACATGTCCACTGACAGGCAGAGCGGGCGATGCTTCACGGCCAGCTTCCACATTGACCCTCCGCCTCGTGCGACGTGAACGCCGCTGTACCCGCCACTCCCCTTGGGGAGAGGGTGGCCCAACAGCGCCCAGTACCCGCAAAGATGTCTCGACAGCAGGGACCGTGGGTGAAGCATGTAACACCTGGGGTGTACCATGCGACGCACCAGACTCGCCACTGCCGCTACACTACGAGGCAGCAGCCTGAAGACGGCTGAACGCGGCCATCAACACGTTCAGCTGTTCGCCAACAGTGGCCAGCTCCTCCTGCGTCCGTACACAGCAGTCACACGTGCTATCCATCCTAAGGAATCAATTTACTGAAGAGATTTAATCAACTTTTAACTAGACTGGTAATTCACTAAAGGCCGCTGATAGTTGACTAAACTGTGGTTGCTAGACACATCTTGTAGAAAACAATGAAAATAGCACTACCTGTCTCTGGACTGTATTGAAAACAAACACTAGCACTACTGGTACTATGGTTGACTAAATGGACTCTCTCTGACTGTATTCAAAACAAACACGAAATCTATGGAACACTATTACTAGCACTCGACAATTAAAGATTCCTAAAAGCAAAAACACATGGAAGAAGAAGTGAGAAGTAAGAAACATACAGTTAATACTTAAACTAACGTAGCTCGCTGCACAGCAGACGTGAAGCAGACGGGAGTTACGACGACATACGTATGTCACGGTTTTTGGAAATTTAATCCTTGTGGAGGTGAAATATGGCATGGAGGTTAGTGTGAAACTGTTTCACTATGCAAGCATGTCTAAGCTAAATCTGGGAAAATTTGCATTCGACTCCTCTGTTAGTAACAAAAGATACACAATTCACGGTTTTTGGAAAATCAACCCTTAAGCGGATGAAATAGGACGTGAAATGTTTTATGACGATATTTTAATGTGAAATCATTTTTAAAGCTAAATCTGTGGAAACTGCTATTTGGCTTCTCGGTGGGAAGTGAAAAATACGTGTTGTACTGTTTTTGCAAATTCAACCCTTAATTGCGTGAAATAGGGGATGAAATATTTTATGAAATCATTGTGAAAGCATTTTAAACTAAATGTATGAGAATTGGTATTGCTGTTCTCGATTAGAAGTGAAAAAATACGTCTTTCACTGTTTTGAAATTCAACCACAAATTGCCCAGATTGATTCACTGACTCATCACTGCCCAGCCGAAATCGCCGAGGATAGAAACTTGAAATTTGGAGTGGGTGTGGATCTTATGCTGAAGACATTTCATGCTGTTCGAATTTTCATTGCTGAAAGCGTTAAATAGGGGATGAACAGCGTTTTAGAAACATGTCACTGTTAGGGATATTGTGGAGCTAGAACTACGAAAAGTGGTATTTGGTTTTCAAGTCAGAAATAAGAAAGCAGTTTTGGAAATTCAGCCACGAAGGCGATAAAATAGTGGGTGAATGTTTCATTCCGTCATGAAAGTATTTTCAAAGCTAAATCTATGAAAATTTGTATTGCGCTACTCTGTTAGAAATGAAAAAAGAACGGGTTTCACAGTTTTTGCAAATTCAGTCCCTAACGGAGTGAAAGATTTAAGAAAATATTTCCATATATTTAAAAAATTGAAGTTAACTATACGAAAAATGGTATTTCACTTCTCGGTTGGATATGAAGAAATATCCGTTAGGAGATGAACCTTTCTATGGAACTATCTCGACAAGAACGCAAAAGGAATGATAAACAAAAGCTCTGAATTCCAGCTACCAGAATAGCTTTTAGGTCAGAAGTACAATCGGAGAAACTAAGCTTCTATGGCCTTAATTAGCCTAAAAAGTGTATAAGGTGTTATAATTAGTGGATAACATCGAAATTAGATTAAAAAAACAAAAACAAAAATTCTTTGCATACCATACAGTCTACGCAAGCAAGGCAGCGAGCGCTAAGCTAGTAAGCCGTACACGATGCACTCATCCGGTCAGCAACCTCTGTTAAGTCTTGTGAGGAGTGAGCGATGTCTTGGTCCGTACCACTACACAGGGCACTTGAAGGTGTATGTGTGGAGAAGGGTGGAGGGTAGAGCGGTGGGGTTAGTGGTGAGGACTGCATTGCGAACAACCACGTGAGGTAGTGTAGGTACAGTTCGACTGTTGAAGCCTATATACAAACGTTTATCTCGCTCGCTTCGTAATCTACAGGTAGTGAGTCTCCAATCGTTAATATTAACAGGTTATATCGTCCTGACCAGTTCGATAAATGTAGTTGTAGTTTGTCACTAGAATATCGAAAAAGAAGTAGTAGCATAAACGAAGGACGAACAGGAGGGAAAGAAACCAACCATGGGCTGCTTGGAGAAAGTCTCTTAAAAAAAGGAAGAAATACTAAAATGTTTGGTAGCAGAAAACGTCGTTTACAACGCTACTGAAAATTTAAAGTAAAAACATGTGTCACAAGAAAATTGCGCTTCAGTGCCACCCATCGAGGTGGCGCGGTCTTGAGTACACTGGACTGGCATTAGTGAGTACGATGTGAGACCTGAGTTTCTCCTGGCGTATAAAATTTTCAAGCAACTTACGGGAATTCAGCCAGGTAATATTGGAAGCGACCGCCGATATTTCGGTGGAAGTGCACACTGCCATTTTCAAGGTACGAACTGCAATGGACAGGTGATTTACACGCAAATTTAAAACCTCGGTTCTTAGAGTAATGCAGGAAAAATCACACACACACGCTGAACACTAATGCCACCAAAGATGACCAAAATCAGAAGTATCGATACTGAAAGGCAACGAACTAGCAGGCGGGGTAATATTGACTATGTCCCTCTATTTTTTTACAAGATTACAAATTTGTATATGCCTTTGAAACACGCCTGTTTCTTCAGATATTCTGATAATACTTTTGTTGTTTGGCCTCATGGTAGGGAGAATTTGAATGCCTTTTTAGAACGTCTGAACTCGATCCACCCGAACATTCGATTTACGATGGAGGAGGATGGTTGCCTTACCTTTCTTGACATTTTGGTTGGAAGGAAGTTTTATGGATCATTGCGACATGCAGTTTACCGGAAACGTTCTCACTAACTTGTATTTACGGGCTGACAGTTGTCATCATCCGACTCAGCGTGAAGTTGTACTTGGTACTTTGGTACACATGGCACATGTCATTTCCGACAGTGAGACTTTGCCAGCTGAGGTGGCCCATCTTGAAGTTATATTTCGTTAGAATGGTTATAGTGAAAGACAGATTCAACCTGAGTTGCGCTATAGACCAGCTGTGCATCGGGTACTGCGTCGACATAGAAGTCTACTGCCTTTTTGCCTTACGCAGGAAGCACTTCCAACAAGATCGGTATTTTTGTACGGAAATACGATGTGAAATGTGTTTTCGACTTCCGTCTAAAATTAGCGTGCTTTTGGGTTCTGTTAAGGATGATCTTGGTTTGTGTAAGGCGGGTGTACATCGCATTCCTTGTAGCTGTGCCATGGCATGCGTTGGTCAGACTATCAGGACTTTGGAGGATCGATGTACTAAGCACAAACGGCACACACGATTGCAGCAGACAAGTAGATCTGCTATTACCGAACACTGGTTGGATACTGGTCACCCTATGATATATAAAAATACCCAGATATTGGCATGCACGTCCAGCTATTGGGACAATGTTATTAAGGAAGCTGTTGAGATTAAATTAGCGAGTAACCTTGTAAACAGGCATGGAGCTTTTGTTCGAACTATGCATTCTGCTCTCTCGCTTGTCAAGAATTAGAGGAACAGAGTCAATGTTACCTCACCTGCTAGTTCGTAGTCTTTCACTATCGATACCTCTGACTTTGGTCATCTGTAGTGGCACTAGTGATCAGTGTGTGTGTGTGTGTGTGTGTGTGCGTGTGTGTGTGTGTGTGTGTGTGTGTGTGTGTGTACTATCTTTCCTGAATTACTCTAAGAACCGAGGTTTCAAATTAGCCTTTACAACTCCCGTAAGTTGCAGTTTGTGCCTTGAAAATGGCGGGGTGTACTCCCGCCGAAATATCGCGGTCGCTTTAAATATTACCTGGCTGAATTCCCGAAAGTTGTTTGAAAAGGGAGGACGATGGCTCAAACCAGCGTCCAGTCATCCGGATCTAGGTTTTCCATGATATCCCTAAATTATTTATAGAAAATGCCGGGATGGTTCCTTTGAAAGGGCAAGATCGACTTTATTCCCCATCCCTGATACCATCCGAGCTTGTGCTCCGTCTATAATGACATTGATGTCGACGGAACGTTAAACCCAATCTTCCTTCCAGTCTTCCTTTTTGCTTCAGTCACCTATGAACCTGTTCATCAATATTATCTAAATATAATATTTTTCTCCCCTCCTTCCATGCTTTCTCGAAGTAGTGAAGCTTTCGGAAACCTGTTCTTCATCTTCTCCCTTAAGTTGGTTGGTTGGTTGGTTTGGGGAAGGAGACCAGACAGCGTGGTCATCGGTCTCATCGGATTAGGGAAGGATTGGGAAGGAAGTCGGCCGTGCCCTTTCATCTCCCTTAAGTATTAGGCCAGATAGTCTGCTGCGACTTCGTGAATCATCCATCTTCTCTTTGGCTTATTAGTTTTCCATCTTTCTATAGGGATGTACCGTAGCAGCTATTTTGGAACACAGTAATCGCCATTCCTTTTTAAACTTTCCATGCTTTTCTGTAGTTCTTAATCTTTCCAGTTAAGTTGTAAACTCTTACAGTCTTGCTGATGGTCTCGTTTTTTAATCTGTCTCTTCTTGTTACTCCCTGGGCTGTTCTCAAACAACTCATCTCGGCTGCTCGTAAATTATTTGTTCTAGAGTTGGTAGTCTAGTTTTCACTTTCGCATATTCAGCAACGAACCGTCAAAACTTCATAAGATTTTAGCATCGTGACCTTTTTCTACTTTTCCCCTCCGTGTTTAATATGAATTTACATTTTAAGGGCTGTGAACTTTGTAATGCCATGGGCATGGTTTCCTTTGTCGATGTGCTTAAATTTTGTTTTGATGTTCTATATATTTCAGATAGCGCTCTCTATAAGTTGTCCTCGTTTCCAGCAATTAGTCTGGTTGTCAGCGATCATAAGAGTTTTGATGTAATTTCTCGCTTTCAAACTGTATTTTATACCAAAGTTCATAATCCGTTATTTGAATACCCACACAACACTTTCTCAATTCAAATTAAAAATTAATGATGGCATAGAATACCCTTTTCTGACCCCTTTATGAATATACCTTAGGCTATATTTCCAGATTCTGTGTTTGCAATCATTTGTGTTCCTTTATATGTTCTCAGTAGCTTCGATCGGATGTGGTGGTATTCTTCTTTTTTCCTTAACGGTCCACAGCTTTCCTCCACGCTAATTATCAAAAGCTTTACTGTAACTTACAAGTGTTACGTAAAAATTCACATTTTTGTTTTTCAAGTAACATGTTGCCTACTATGTTTCTTATTATATTTACACTTATCTTCACATACATTCCTGGAAATTGAAATAAGAACACCGTAAATTCATTGTCCCAGGAAGGGGAAACTTTATTGACACATTCCTGGGGTCAGATACATCACATGATCACACTGACAGAACCACAGGCACATAGACACAGGCAACAGAGCATGCACAATGTCGGCACTAGTACAGTGTATATCCACCTTTCGCAGCAATGCAGGCTGCTATTCTCCCATGGAGACGATCGTAGAGATGCTGGATGTAGTCCTGTGGAACGGCTTGCCATGCCATTTCCACCTGGCGCCTCAGTTGGACCAGCGTTCGTGCTGGACGTGCAGACCGCGTGAGACGACGCTTCATCCAGTCCCAAACATGCTCAATGGGGGACAGATCCGGAGATCTTGCTGGCCAGGGTAGTTGACTTACACCTTCTAGAGCACGTTGGGTGGCACGGGATACATGCGGACGTGCATTGTCCTGTTGGAACAGCAAGTTCCCTTGCCGGTCTAGGAATGGTAGAACGTTGGGTTCGATGACGGTTTGGATGTACCGTGCACTATTCAGTCTCCCCTCGACGATCACCAGTGGTGTACGGCCAGTGTAGGAGATCGCTCCCCACACCATGATGCCGGGTGTTGGCCCTGTGTGCCTCGGTCGTATGCAGTCCTGATTGTGGCGCTCACCTGCACGGCGCCAAACACGCATACGACCATCATTGGCACCAAGGCAGAAGCGACTCTCATCGCTGAAGACGACACGTCTCCATTCGTCCCTCCATTCACGCCTGTCGCAACACCACGGGAGGCGGGCTGCACGATGTTGGGGCGTGAGCGGAAGACGGCCTAACGGTGTGCGGGACCGTAGCCCAGCTTCATGGAGACGATTGCGAATGGTCCTCGCCGATACCCCAGGAGCAACAGTGTCCCTAATTTGCTGGGAAGTGGCGGTGCGGTCCCCTACGGCACTGCGTAGGATCCTACGGTCTTGGCGTGCATCCGTGCGTCGCTGCGGTCCGGTCCCAGGTCGACGGGCACGTGCACCTTCCGCCGACCACTGGCGACAACATCGATATACTGTGGAGACCTCACGCCCCACGTGTTCAGCAATTCGGCAGTACGTCCACCCGGCCTTCCGCATGCCCACTATACGCCCTCTCTCAAAGTCCGTCAACTGCACATACGGTTCACGTCCATGCTGTCGCGGCATGCTACCAGTGTTAAAGACTGTGATGGAGCTCCGTATGCCACGGCAAACTGGCTGACACTGACTGCGGCAGTGGAGCGTAAAAATAGCGAAGATCCATGGCGCCAACTGGCGACCGAGGTGGTCTGACAGGTTCTCGACTGGGTTTGAACCGGAAAATTTTGGGTCCAGGGGAGTACGGTAAACTCATCCTCGTGCTTTTCGAACTTTGCAATTACTCGTGCGTTATTTCGTTGAAGTATTAAAGTCGGACGACACAAATTGCTATTACTAGTTGTACGAATTATTCTTATTTAAAGCATGGAATTTTATTCTTTAGTTTTAAGTTTCATGGTAAACAAACCGACAAACAGCAGGTGTTGATCCCTGACTGGAAATAGTGGAAAAAATGTGCGGAAATGGATCGTTGCTACGGTAGGTGATGCTGGCAAATGAAAGTCCCTCTGAAAACGGGCTGCGTGTTCCTTGTGTGTTGCAGGCTGTACGGCCAGTTAGATAGGAACTGTCGAGAGGCAGCACGGCTGCAACGAACCATCCTTGCACATTCGTCTGTCTGAAAGGATCCACGATCACACAAACGCCCAAAAAGGGTTTGAAATGTCGTGAGATGTAGTTAGTGTCTCTGAGAGCACTCGTTGTGGTATAGCCATGCTGCCTCTCGACAGTTTCCACCTGCTTGGACGCACACAAACATTATCTCGGCTTGTTCCTGACATGAACACCATACCATTATGCTGCTTAGAGTATGTTGCGTCAATCACATAGGCTTACTATACGAGGCAAGGAACACGTGGCACGTGGTCAGAGGAAGTTTCATTCGTCAGCGCCGTCTACCGTGGCAATGTATTTCCAGACACATGCTCATAGGACCTCTTTTCTCCCATTTCCAGTCAGGAATCGGTCCCTGCATTTTATCGGTTTTATTAATGTTCATCCACTACATTTAGAAGCTATTCCTACAATTGTCAGTGACAATTGGTAAGAAATACTCATAATGTGTTTTTAGAATACTTTAAACAGGTAGTGCACATTGGCCATTTCTGCCTCTTAAGGTACATCTCGTTCCACATTCATCTCCAAGTCTCTTTCCTGCATGTCGGCATTTACAAAAGACGATGTGTGACTGAATGTATGAATAAATGTAAACAACCAATCATAGTTACCAAACAAAGGCATCCTTCATAAATACGAGGGGTGTCCAGAAAGTAAGTCCCGATCGGTTGCGAAATGGACGCCACAGTGAAAACCTGATGAAGCTTTGCACAGATGTGTTGGGTAGTCTCTCTAGTATGACCGTCGATCGCATGAAGACGCTCTTTTCAGTTGTGAGCGCACTGTGAGCGAGTAAAGTTGTCTAGAACAACGATGACTCCCGCCAAGTAGGAGGGCCCACTGAGAGGCTTCGCCTTACTGAATGCAGCCCACCTAACACAACTGCCAAACACTTCGTTCTTCATTTCAATTCACAGCCGCACTCTGCAGGGGCAGTGAAGATGCTCCTGCAGCCTTTTCGATAGAAAGTGTTCGATCACCTTCAACACAGTCCTAATTGGCTCGTCCTGAGTATCATCTCTGTTCACATAAAACGCTGGATACGAAGACAACACTTGGACGCTGGCGACACGCTATGGACAGTAGACAATTATTGGAAAGCACAGGCGGCTGCCTTCTATGACGATGGTGTTGGAAATTTGGTATAACGCTCCGGCGAATGTCTAATTCGGAGCGGCGACTATGTAGAGAAGTATCTAGAAAGTGTAGCTATCTCTTGCAAAGAAAAAAATGTTTCTGATTTTCACTGTGGTTTCATTTAGCGACCGATCGGAACTTACTTTCTGGACAACCCTCGTATATTACTAATACAGATAATGACTGTCTGTATCGGTCACACAGCTTCGCGATGTTTCAGTGAGGAGGAATTAGAATGACCCTACACCCTGTTATTTGATCATAAAGAAAGTGTTCACTTATCGTCCTTTAATACGAGTGGCTGGTTGCGTCTCTTAAGCTGCATGACCTTGCTACAAATTTGTCTTTCTTCCACAGAGTTTAATTTCGTATTCACAAAAAAAAATATTAAAATTGGCCCTTTGAGCCCTGTTTTAGGGTACGCTGAACTCTCTGTGGAATTTTGACAGGGTATGGACCTGTCCGAATATTAATTATGCTGTCGTACCTCTTGTGGACTGTTTAACGGACCAACCAGTGGATTGTTATATCCGGAAGCAAAGTGTACGCTACACTCTTTATCTGAAATTATTCTCCAGTTAATTAATTTATTCCACAGTGATAGCATTCACACTGGGCCAGCAACTAACTCATCTTCAGAGCTTTCGTCCTGTAAATCAGTAATTCTATTACCTAATTCTGAAAACAATGTTCATTCAATTTAGAGTAAGAATAATAACAGAATAACAATTACTACATTATAAGTCCAGAAGCGCGATTATTGCTTACTTGTACTGGACTGAAACTAACACGATCTTAATTGGCTTTCTTTTACATTACTTCACGAACATTGCAAAGGCAAAAGAAAGTTAGTTATTATCATTAGATTGAAGTTATTTCTATGTTGAGACTTTTGTTACGAGCAGTCAAATGTAACCGAGACGGATGGAAACGAAATACAGTGTTTATTATTTCAAAAGTAATCGCCGTACCTGTTAATATGTTATCCCAGTGTGGGACTAGACGGTCAGTGGCTTCATAGTAAAATGTTTGCGGTTGCATACGGAACCATGATAGTAGCTGGAGCCCATCCCAGGGGTCAGGTTTATGAAGTAGCAGCAGTTAGAGTATTTCTTTTAGTGATTGAGACATTTAAAGGAATAAAATGAGTTCAAATGGAACTATATTACCACACTTTAAACCAGTTACGATTAACTCAAGAACCGATGCACTAAGTATTGACTTACTGGCCACAAGTCTACTTCATTTATTATATCTGATGGATGACAGTCACGTCTTGACGATCTCGACAATGCAGGACCCGCAGTGGCAGCGACTATTGCTAACCCTTTACTTCCATTTAATCTGCATACTAAAAAGGCACTTTAAGAACTGATAATCAGTTTGAACTGTCACGAGGTGATCGGTAGCACAGTTTGTAAACATTCAAAAATGAAGTCGATATCCAATCAATAACTACCTATAAATTAATGCATTTGGACAGTCAATCGTGGACAAATGAAATAACACCTATAGACCAAGGCAATGACGCCAACGTGGAATAGTTCTCACCGTGTTTCATCGTGTATTTCAAGCTTCATACTACTACCATGAGTTAATTCATGAGTTATGCGTAACACATGCGTAAGTACCATTCTTTCTGCAACCATGGCATACGCTGCATGAGCCAGGAATTTGTTTTGGGACGTGCGTACAGTTGCACCGTCACACTTACACTCGAATCACGACACGTATACCTCCGTAACCTACACCGTCAACACACTCGTGATTACCATCCAAAGCCTCCACCATCCAATGCACTTACCCCACAACGGGCGTTCCAATTTGCGCCATTATATCTGCCTAGCTATAAGGAAGTCAGCTGTTGACTGTTTCACTTATCTTCCCTGAGGGGCTTCCATACCTTTATTTTAATTGGTATATTTCCAGCATAATGTATCATTGTATACTTTCTTACGTTCAGATGATTTACTGTAACATGACTGCTAAAGATCGTTTCTCGTTCCTGTAACAGTTCAGTTACACTTATTGCACATACAAATCAGGTAGAGCTGACTGTTGAGTGGTCGCTGAAAGATTCTCACTCGAAGGTGCGGTTTCTTGCGTGTTCGTGGATGTGTGACAAATAAAGTTTTGTTGGGGTGGTTTGCACGGCCTGCTCAGTGTGTTCTGAGGTTGCGATTTCCAGACGTTAACTCCTGATATGCGTCCGCAGTGGAGTCTTAGCCCCAAGTGACCACTTGAGATAAAGCAAGTATCTATTCAACATGGATGTCAAGAAGAATTCTGCCTGTCGATTCGCAACAGAAGCTAGAAATTTAGCTCCATCCCAGCAATATTTCTGTTTGCACAGTCCTGCGCATAGCCTACTGCCACTGAATGCTATGCGTTCCATGCTTACCACGGACCTATTAACTTGTTTATTTGTATTTGTACGACATTTTAGTTCCTGACTGTAGCATCATCATAAAAACTACTTTGTAGAGATAATGACCGCTGTTGTGAAAATACTAGAACTAGATTGATATAAGAGAAACAACAGGAAATCTAAATCTTTATGACTGCTCATGTTTTGAAACGCCATCCTCTCGCTTGCTAGTCTGCAGCTCTATCTCTCTTGGAAGTACTTGGAGAATACTCAGGCGATTTCATTTATTTATCGTAGAAGATCCACCTAGTTTCTATTACAAAGGACGTTCAAAATGTTTTGCACAGTCGTCTCTAATTTTTTTTATTTTTGGCAAGAGCAGAATGAAATTGTTTGTGGACAAACTTGGAACATTTAGCTATAAGTTGGTGTATAAAAGTATTTTCTTTTATTTACAGGTGAGCCATATTGGAATGTGAAGCAGATGTCAGGCTGCGACAACGGTCGGAGATGGAGTTCCTCTTCAAGGCCGGCGATGACTCTGCCACATCGATTCACAGAAAGTTGCTCCCTGTTTTTAGGGAAAACACAGTGGATCGCAGCAGTATCCAGCCGTGGTTGCAGTTTAAAGAAGGTGATTTCTCTCTACTGGACATTCCACGATGCGGTAGACCATTGACGGCAGTGATTGATGCTAATAAGGAGACCATTGCTCAAATCATCCAAAATGGCAGATGTGTGACGACACCACAGCTTGCTGAAATGACTCGTTTGTGATTGGGTAGTGTGGTATCACTGGTACAGTCACTTGGGTACAGAAAAATCTGTCCACGTTGGGTGCCTAGATTATTGACAAGAGAAATGAAAACGATGAGGAAGAATGTGTGCGACGTTCTCATGAACACCTTTACTGAAGAGTGGAAACAGTGTTTCGACGGCATTATTACCCAGGATGAAATATGGTTGTTTTTGTCCGAGCCTGAGAGCAAAACCCAATCCATCGAATGCCGTTTTCCGGGTTCCCCTCGCAAGAAGAAACCAAGACTTTCACGAACAGCAGGCCGAAAGGTGATGGCCTCCTTCTTCTGGGAACAGTATGGTGTCCTTTTCATTGACTTTTTGGAACCTGTCTCCAAAATTAACCGGAACCGTAACTGTTTGTCATTGGACAAGCTGCGACTTGCCATCAAGACCCACACACCACAGCTTCAGGGTCAGCTCATCAGACATACCATGACGATGCCAAACCCCATACAGCCCTTATGACCCAGGGGAAAACCAGAAAAATGGGTGGGAAAATTGTTCCTCATCCTCCATACAGTCAGACTTGGATCCGTTTGATTTTTATCTCTTGGGTCGTCTGAAGGCCCACCTGCACGGGAACACCTTATTTCCTGTTAAGCGATGGTGTAAATGTCAATCCCCAGAAATTTACCAAAGTACATTTACATCGTGGAAAGAACGTTGGACCAGATGCGTCACAGCTGATGGAGGCTACAGTGAGTAGGCTCAATGTATAGGTAAATGTTCCGAGTATGTTCACAAAATATTTCATTCTCCTCCTTCAAAAAATGAAGAAATTATAGACGAATCAGCAAAATTTTTTGAACGCCCTTTGTACTTGCCTGCATTAATGTATGGTGCACTGGAAATGTATTACTCTAGTACTGCAATTATGTTTGAAACTTAAAACGCTAGCTTTCAAGACATCCTGACTCGGCTGTTCACAACAACGTGTTTGATGAACAATCTCATTTTCTAGAGTTTCAATGGCCAAAGAAATTCTGCATCTGATTTCCGTTTATACTGTTACTAGACCACACCAGCGAACGTTTTAGAGATCTCAGTTATAGTGCAACTCATTTCATTTCTAGGCTGTCACAGAACATACCATGTATTCTGACGTCAATGGGTGTCATTGGTATCAGTATTTCAGATTTCTTTGGATAATTTCCTAAAGATGTAATTTACTTTGATACGGTTTGTTTGAAAACGTGATTAGGTTATATTCAAATAATAGAATGCCGCCAGATGTGCAGAAAATGAAAGGGAACCTATGCTGACGTTCCGTCAGACCCGAGGCATTCAAGAGGGAGCAGAACCTAGGACGTAACGTGGAAGAGGAAGTAATTTGAGAAAACCATAATTCCAGTTCTAGTGTAGTACACACAAATTAACCTTCTTTTTATTTTTATTTCTTTCTTTCTTTTTGCTGCGATGTTTTATACTGCAATTGCTTTCCACTCCAGTTTTCATGTGTAGCTGCACCGGCGCCTCGTATGTTGTGCTTGTTGACGTTTATTAGTGTAAATTATTGCGGGGCTCTTGTCCTGCTTACTACAAGCCCAACGTCTAATTTAACAAATCTAATATTGAGAATTTATGGTTTCTGCTTGTTCACACCGTAAAGCTAATATTGTTGGTTATTTCATTGTCAGTAACGAGACATAACTGGGGTGTTAGCAAACGGCTCTTCTCAGCTATAACATTATCGGAATTCGATCCAATCCTTGATTTTATACTGTGAGTTTGCTTTACGGAAGATATGTTTTTGGGAATGTCAATGAGATTGTGAAGTACTTGGACCACCAGTTCACTGTTTATATAGTAATAGACCTATGCAGGTATTTTCTTACACTGAATTCGGACTTCACGCAAAAAAAAAAAAAAAAAAAAAAAAAAAAAAAAAAAAAAAAAAAAAAAAAAAAAAAAAAGAGTTATTTCATATCAAGACCAATATCCGAATAGAGAAATACAAAACGTGTGTAACAATATTTATTTGTGTGTGCACGCAAGGGAATGTGGAGGTCAAGACACAAATGAACAGTAAAGGTAAATCGTTATCTCAAATCCAATCTATTTCGAGAATGCTAATAACTTCAGACTAGTTCAACTGCAAACAGACGCTGTGTTACTATACTTTCCGCACTTTGTAGAAATTTATATATTAATTTCACGTTGCGTGGATCATGTTCACATTATTTCGTTAAAATGTGGGGCACGTTAACTGGTAAAAAAAATCCAAATCTGGTCACGTGCTCACTATTGGAATG
The DNA here is from genome assembly GCF_023864345.2 of Schistocerca serialis cubense. NCBI lineage: Eukaryota > Metazoa > Arthropoda > Insecta > Orthoptera > Acrididae > Schistocerca > Schistocerca serialis. The sequence goes on from NC_064645.1 coordinate 412,965,705, forward strand.
AAATATTTACATATTCGGCACACTTAAGAACCCTAAAAAGTAAAAGCTCCCACACCACATTTGTTGACTACACTACGCTATAGCGACACTTTATTTGACAGATTAAAATCTTACGAAAGACAACAAAAACCGTAAAAATTTATAAACTGAAGACTCGCACAAACACACATACGCTCTCCAAACATGTTCTCTTTCTCTCTCTCTCTCCTCTCTCTCTCTCTCTCTCTCTCTCTCTCTCTCTCTCTCTCTCTCCCTCTCCCCCCATCTCTCCGTCTCTCTGTCTCTTTCTCTCTCTCACTCTTTCGCTAACCGTAAAAGAGACTATCAGAAAATGAATTTCTAATTCTAAGGTGTAACTGGCATGCACCGTACATCAAATACATTTAGTAAGTATGTGTGTGTTTCGACAGTACATAAGCATGAGGATGAGGACAGATATGGCGGAAAGAACAGTAAATAATCGTAAAACAGAGTGACGAAATATTTTCGCAAAATAAAATTATGTTTACTCACAAACATAAAGTATTTTTTTGCTCTGCAACAAGCCTAAGAATAATTTGTTTCACTGTAGACTGCAAACTATACAATAACCCGAAACGGTTCTACAGACTCGTAAATTCCGTGATCACAGCAATAAGTATATTGATTTTAGATATAACTTTCGGTTTCCTGCAGTTAATAATTTCAATATGTTTCAACTTTACTGATATTAATAACGGAATCTACTGATGATGGCATAAATGTTCTGATACATCCGCGGGTATAAAGGTAAGTAGTTGGTTGTGTATCAGGTGGAATGAATTCCATAATTTAGTCAGCAACACAGGTGCTCTAAGAGCTTAAAAACCAACTGTTGAGAAAATTATCGACCTGAAAATCTTGGAAGAAATTATCTGCTGTAGGCAGTAGTCATACTTTACTAGTTGCTTTCAGAGTGGGTATAATATCAACAGAAGAAGACGGTATGGCTGCCTAAATCAGTACAAGTTTTAGGAAGTTTTCTCCAATGATATGTGTCTATATTGAAGAGTTGGACGGATGTGAATCTTGGATAACAGGCTGTTCAGACAAGAAGACAATAGAAGCTATAGAAGTGTTGTGTTACAAGAGAACGCTGAATTTTAGATGTGCAGATCGCGTAACTAATAAGGAGCTACCGAATAGAATTCGGTAGAAAAGAAATATTTTGCATAGCTTGCCTAAAAGAAGGAATCGGTTGATAGGACACATTCTGAGACATCAAGTAATCATACATTTAGTAATGAATGCAAGTCTGGTGGTGAAAATTTTAGAGGGAGGCCAAGAAATGAATACAGTAAGCAGGTTCAAAATGGATGTAGGTTGCAATAGTTATTCAGAGATGAAGAGGCTAGCAAAAGACATTGTTGCATGGGGTGGAGACACGCATGAAACTAGTCTTTGGAGAGAAGACCATGTTACCCGGTAGTTCATATCCGAACAGTCAAGCACGCTACTTTTGTAACATAATATACAGATCCAAACAGTCAGGATAGTCAATTCCTAAACGCTGCATGAAAACTGCTGACAATATTCACTACTGCCAATGAGAGCACTGCCAATCAGTCCTCGTCCTCTTTCCCTTTTATTATGGTGCGAGAGATGTGTTATACTCTTCCTTTAGCTGGCTACAGAGACCAGAGGCCAGATTGAATAACCAACGAAAGCATAACGATCTACGAGTCGTGGCGTGGAATGACGGAAGTTTGAAAATGGTAGGGAAGCTAGAAAATTTGAAAACGGGAATGTTACGACTCACGCTAGATATAGTGGAGATCAGTGAAGTGAAATGGAAAGAATTTCTGGTCAGAAAATGGTATAACTGGAGCAGAATCATTATAAATAGGAATGTAGGGCAGAGAGTGAGTACTGTGTACAGTTCGGTGATAGGGTTGTTCTAATCCGAATGGACAGTAAACCAACATCGACAACGATAGTTCAAGCATACTTGCCGATGTTGCAAGCTGAAGATCAAGAGACAGAGAAAGTATATGAGGATATTGAGTGAATAGTTCAATATGTAAAGGGACATGAAAATCAAATTGGCATGAGGACTGGAATGCGGTTATAGGCGAAGGAGTAGAAGAAATGATTAGAGAAATGAGAGAGGGGAAAGACTACCTGAGTTGTATGAAAAATTTGAGCTAGTAATAGCGAACACTCTGTTCAAGAATCACAAGAGGAGGAGGTGTTCTTGGAAAAGACCAGGAGATACGGGAAGGTTTCAGTTAGCTTACATCTTGGTCAGGCAGAGATTCCGAACTGAGATACTGGATTGTAATGGGTACCCAACAGCAGATATAGATTCATCTCACGGTTTAGTGACGATGAAGAGTAGACTGAAGTTTAAGAGACTAGTCAGGCCGAACCAATACGCAAAGATACAGTGAAGAGATAAGCTTGAAGTTTTCTAAGGATATAGATAGAGTAATAAGGAATAGCACAGTAGGCATTTCGGTTGAAGAGTTGCGGATAACTCTCAAAGGTCTGTCACATAAGTTGCAAATTAAATCATAGATACAATGAAAGCAACTATGGGTGACGGAGGAAATACTTAATGTGATCGATGACAGAAGGAAGTACAAAAATGTTCAGGGAAATGCAGGAATGATGTAAATAGGAAGACCAGTGAAGTTAAGACTAAATGGTTGCAAGAAAAATGTGAAGAAATTGAAAAAGAAATGATTGTCGGAAGGAGTGACTCATTATATAGAAAAATCAAAAGAACTTTCCGTGATATGTAAAAGAAAGGTGGTAATATTAAGAGTGCAATGGGAATTTCACTGTTAAATACAGATGGGAGAGCGAATAAGTGGAAAGAGTACATTGAAGAAGAAAGGAGAGTCGACGTGGAAGAGACTGGAGATCCAGTATTATAATCAGAATTTAAAAGAACTTTCGAAGACTTAAGATCAAATAAGGCGGAAGGTGTAGATAACATTCCATCAGAATTTCTAAAATCATTGCAGGAAGTGACAATAAACAGACTATTCACGTTGCATGTGTAGAATGTATGAGTCTGCCGATATACCATCTGACTTCAGGAAAAATATCACCCACGCAATTCCAAAGACTGCATGAGCTGACAAGTATGAGAATTATAGCGCAATCAGATTAACAGCTCATGCATCGAAGCTGCTGACAATAATAATACCCAGAAGAATGGAAAAGAATGTTGAGGATGTGTTAGATGACGATCAGTTAGGCTGTAGGGAAGGTAGAGGCACCAGAGAGTCAGTTCTGCCGTTGCGGCTCATAATAGATCATGATCCATTGTAACTGGTTTTGAAATTAGCAAGACTAAAGAAAAATAAAGACATGTTCATAGGATTTGTCATTCTGGAGAATGTGTTCGACAGTGTCAAATGGTGGAAGATATTCGATATTCTGAGGCAAATGGAGGTAAGCTGTAAGGAGAGACGGGTAGTATACAATGAGTACAAGAGGCAAGAGGGAGTACTGAGAGTGGAAGATCGAAGTGCTCGGATTAAAAAGGTTGTAAGACAGGGATACAGTCCTTCGCCCCTATTATTCGATTTAAACATCGAAGAAGGAGTGATGTAATTAAATAAAGGTTCAAAATGCAATTAAAATTCAAGGAAAAAGGTTATCAGTGATGAGATTCGCTGATGACATTGCTATCCTAAGAGAGAGTGAAGAAGAATTACGGGACCTACTGAATAGAATAAACAGTCTAATGAGTTCAGAATACTGCTTGAGAGTAAATAATAAAAGACGACAGTCATGGGAAGTAGAAGAAATGAGAATGGGAAGAATCTTAGCATCCAGACTGATCGTAAGCAAGCAGATGAAGTTAAGGAATTCTGCAACCTAGGCGGCAAAATAACCAATGACGGAGGGAGCAAGGAGGACATAAAAAGCAGTTTAGCACTGGTAACAAGGGCATTCTTGGCTAAGAGACGTGTATCATTATTAAACATAGGTCTTCGTTTGAGGAAGAAATTTCTGAGAATGTACGTTTGGAGCACTGCATTGTTTGGTAGTGATGCATGGACTGTGGGAAAACCGGAACAGAAGAGCTTCGAAGCATTTGAGATGTGATGCTACAGAGGAATGGTGAAAATTTAGGTGGACTGCTAAGGTAAGAAATGAGGAGCTTCTCCGCAGAACCAGAGAGGGAAATAATATGTGGGAAACACTGACCAGAAGAATGGACAGGATGATAGGACGTCTGTTAAGACATTCAGGGAATAACCATAGAATTACTAGAGGGAGCTGTATAGAATACGAACTGTAGAGTAAGACAGAAATTAGAGTATATCAAACAAATAGTTGAGAACGTAGGTTATAAGTGGTACTCTGAGATGAAGTTGTTGGCACAGTACACTCACCCACCCCCAGAAGAATGGGGGACATGCGCTCACCAGTGCTTGGTGTGGCGCAACGGCCTTATATTTGAGCACCACGAACAAACAGCGGTCGGACACAGGGAACTCATTCACGTGACTACTCTGGGACATTTACACGTCGCCCGCTATCTGCCCGCCAGTGTCGATATGTTGCGCCTTTGTTCGAGCATCTGTCTGTCGTTTCGTAGACCATGCCTATGTACGCGCCGGCCTCCCATGGACGAGCTCCCCACGTCTGAAGGATTTCTACCTTCAATTATTGCGTGGCGTACTTTGCAACAGTGTTGAGACCGAGTGCCCATTAACGATGAAACCTAACACCGCTTCGGCGGTAGTTCAATCGGCTTTTGAGTGGAAGGGCCGTACCCCAAGTTGTAAAGAGAATTTTTCTCAACCTTCGGTCACAGCACTTTATTATAACATCAGTGACAGGTAAACAGTGAATGATTAAATGCATCAGTTACATACGCCCGTCACAGCAACCATTGATGGGCATTCATTAACTTAAAATAGGTGATTTTATTTCTGGAAATATGCCAAGGTAGCAATGAAAGCCAACCGAGGAAAAGATAAAATTAAGCAATTACTCAGATCAAGCAATCTTAAGGTAAAGGAAAACTGGCACTCTGTGCAGCTATACAAAGTGTTCCGATTTCCTAATAAATTTAGTAGGACCGTATCAGGGCTAATTAAAGAAAAAAATCAAATTACATCACATAGGCACACACGTCTGATAATGTTTCAGACAGCTACACAAACTGTAAAATAAGAAATTAAATCCATCCAGAAGGCCTTGTAGGCTCATATTAGCTATTCAATGTTTAATTCATAAGAAAAACAATTAATTAGAAAACAAATTCAGCACAGCGTGAACTTAGATGAGCTCAGTGGCTCGGTTCAGTTAGGAATCCAGTGATGATAAACGAAGGGAGAGGTATACCGATAATGTACCCACAAACAGTTAACTGAGTGATTAAAGGTCCTCTAAAAGATTTAGCTAAGACAACTATTACACAGTTCTAGCTTAATGTGATACGGGATTTTAATCCATTACGGAATCCACATGCAGTTGCGAGGTCACCACAATTGGTGGTAGTTTCAATGGATTAAATGTAACAATTTCATTATTCATCGGGTACAGCTTATTGCAAGCGGGGTCAGACTCCACACAGGCATCGATCCAATCACAGATTACTGGAACATACAGGATACCCGGAAGCCCGTTCTACAATAAGCTAAGACCTCGGGTGAGAACCCGTTTGGCTATGACGTAACGCAAGTACATAGATAATCACAATAAAATTTTACGATCGGAATACTACAATTACATTAATGACGAGGTATCACGTAGTGAGGAATGAGAAACACATAACGGTTTGAGTGAGTTTTCAGTAATGACGGGAGCCGGTACTCAATATGAAGCTACGTAAAGGAGTTGCTTGGGATGCTATTCTCTTGCACGTACGTGTTAAAATACCTGCTAAATGCCGCTCTAGGGTTGCACAATCAGCAAGTGCAAGGTAAGCAACTATAGGAAATGGTCAGGCTCAAACAATTGGCTGTTAGAAGACAGTTACTAGCGAACCAAAGCAAATTTTAAGTGAATTTGCGCAATCCTACCCATCTTAGAATAGTATTATATCTGACTCCACACAACTCGAACATATAAAATACTAATTTTACTCAAAATCTCCTGAGAATCTACAACTCAATTTTGAAAGAAGAGTATTTTGGACCGCCAGATATTTGTCTTCACATAACAGACAGTATTTCACATATATCTCTCGATACTTTAAAGAATACTCCAATAGTTATTGCAGCACATCCCTGAATAAGGCTCAGTAGTTTTACAAATATAAATGCTTAACCAAGCACACTAACGGCCAGGTGTTTAATGCCGATACACGCAGCCTGCCAAATCCTTAAGCGAATCGCAAAGATTGAGGTTTCTCAAGATAAACGTGAAGACTTAAACGTAATTTCAGTTAATTTGTTAGTTGATGCCAGGTACTGTTAGATTGCAGTGAAAGGAAAAGCCGTTAAAATGCACGATACCCGGGCGGAAAAACGTTTAAACCAAGCCACTCATCACCAAACTTGTTATGCAAGCACCGGCACAGCTGTTACAGAGCTCACAAAACAATTCACTATCTACACATTCGCCATTCTCAGAATTACCATAACTGCTCAAAGAAGGTGGCAGATTAAACCAGTTAAATTCAACAGTAATGTAACGTAAGACTCATTTTCCATAAACAGAAGCCACCTGTCACCTCACACGGATCTAACAACAGTTGAGTATTACGTAATACCGAAACTTACACTTTCAGTTTTGTGCACCATACAAACTTGATCACAGGTTTCCTTTTCACCATCTAGCAATTCAGATCAATCACAGTGCACTTAATTCCCGTTCCGTTCGGCAACAGCAGTAATTGCACTACCATCCTCCGGCCCCCTGGAAGACATATCGACGCCTCGTTTCTGTCCTCTCGCTGGCAGCTCACACACATGTCCCAAATTTCACTACGTGGAACTACGCCTCCAGAACTGCACCGGTCTCCAACTGTCCACGACGTTTTCGCGCCCCTTATTTCAAACCCAAAAATGTGGGCCAAACCCATTGTCAAACATTCTTGCGGTGGGACGCGATGATCGATAACGATCGGAGATTCCTGGGCCGTGGCCCACGTTCTAGCGGCCGGTATATCAAACCGAAAAATGCGCGCCAAACCCGTGTCAGAGATCCTCGCGGCGTGCCGCGATGATCGATAGCGGTCGAGTATCGCTGGGCCGCTGCCCGGCCGAGGCGCCAGCAACTCATGCGAGTCGACACGCCTCAGAGCAGGGGACTGCAGTGTGGCGCAAACTTCATTAGCCGTACCTCCCAAAGCCAGTCCGAGCGACATGGTACCTCGTCCCGTATGGAAAGATCGCCACTAACGAGTGTCCACGACATTGGTTTGATGGACACTCTTTTACACTCCACCTGTCTCTCTGTGGACGATGACGCCCATTGCCTCACCTACGCCGTTCTTCCTGAAGTATGGACGCTGTGGCGCAAATTGTCACCTGTTTCCTCCGTGATCCTTCATCCACAGCCGAACCGTACGCTTCCATTCGCCCGGAGGACATGTTTCCTGACAGCCACAACTCATGCGGAAGTCTGGTCAAAGAATGAAAGTCATCTACCTTTATGCAGAAGGGGAAAAATCGTGGCTTGGTCTTTGGACTTTCCTACAGAAGGTTAGTGTGAGTATGGGGTCTCTGGACGATGACCACGCTACCGCCCCTTTCGCTAGTTACCAACATGGGATTACGCGCGATTCCTCATTCAGCTTGATTGTGCATGGCGTGGTTGGCTCGATTGCTGTCGAGGTGCACCACTAACATCTCATCACGTTACTTCAAGCCCCAGGCGGGTGCAGCGCCCGATACCGCACTGTCCTTGTTTTTCATTTCCCTCTCCCCTACCAACCAATGCTGTATCACAGCTGAAGGCGCTCCACAAGTGGTCATCTTCCATCATCCATACCTTCCGTCTGCTTGCAAGGAATGGTACGTTCTTCCCATTTGCATTTTATGACGTAGTTTGCTGATTTGCTGTTTTTTTTAAATAAAGGTTGTATTCCCCTCTCATGTTCCACTAAAAAAACCGCCCAAGACATTAAAGTACCAAAAAATGCACTCTAAGTTATTATTTTTTGTTTTACTTACTGTAGCTGAAAATCATAAAAAAGGTGGTAAAGTGCGAGCCTGGAGTCCGTAAGGTCGCGGGGTCGATCCAGGTCAAACATCGGCACCTTTCAGACTGCTTTTACGCTAGCTTTCACCTCACAGTGAAGAGGAGATATCTACATTTGCATCTACATTCATACTCCGCAAGCCAACTGACGCTGTGTGGCGAAGGGTACCTCTATCGGTTCTTCCTTCTATTCCAGTTTCATATTGTTCATGGAAAGATAGATTGTCGGTATGTCTTTGTGTGAGCTCTAATCTCTCTGATTTTATCCTTATGGTCTCTTCGCGAGATATACGAAGGAGGGAGCAATATACTGCTTGAGTCCTCGGTGGAGGTATGTTCCCGAAACTTCAACTGAGCGTCTCTCTTGCAGAGTCTTCCACTGGAGTGTTTATCTATCATGTCCGCAACGCTTTCGCGATTACTAAACTATCTGGTACGGACCACCCCCCCCCTCCCCCCCGCGGGTGTGTTGAGGATACGAGCAGTGGGCGAACAAGTGTACAGTAACCCACTTCCTTTGTTTTCGGACTGCGTTTCCTTAGGATTCTTCCAATGAATCTCAGTCTGGCATCTGCTATACAGACGATTAATTTGATATGGTCATTCCATTTTCAATCACTCCTAATGCCTACTCCCAGATAATTTATGGAATTAACTGCTTCCAGTTGCTGACCTGCTCTATTGTAGCGAAATGATAAAGGATCTTTCCTTCTAAGTATGCGCAGCACATTACACTTGTCTACAGTGAGATTAAATTTCCATTCCCTGAACCATGCGCCAATTCGTTGCAGATCCTCCTGCATTTCAGTACAACTTCCCATTTTTACAACCCCTCGATATACCACACCATCATCCGCAAAGAGCCTCAGTGAACTTCCGATGTTATCCACAAGGTCATTTATATATATTGTGAATAGCAACGGTCCTACAACACTGCCCTGCGGCACACGTGAAATCACTCTTACTTCGGAAGACTTCTCTCCATTGAGAATGACATACTGCGTTCTGTTATCTACGAACTCTTCAATTCAGTCACACAATTGGTCTGATAGTCCATATGCTCTTACTTGTTCATTAAACGACTGTGGGGAACTGTATCAAACGCCTTGCGGAAGTCAAGAAACACGGCATCTACCTGGAAATCCGTGTCTATGGCCCTCTGAGTCTCCTGGACGAATAGCGCGAGATGGATTGCACAAGATCGTCTTTTTCGAAACCCATGCTGAGTCCTACAGAGTAGATTTCTAGTCTCCAGAAACGTCACTATACTAGGACATAATACGTGTTCCAAAATTCTACAACTGATCGATGTTAGAGATATAGGTCTTTAGTTCTGCACAACTGTTCGACGTCCCTTCGTGAAAACGGGATGACCTGTGCCATTTTCCAATATTTTGGAACGCTACGCTCTTCTAGAGACTTATGGTACACCGCTGCAAGAAGGGGGGCAAGTTCCTTCGCGTACTCTGCGTAAAATTGAACTGGTATCCCATCAGGTCCAGCGGCCTTTCCTCTTTTGACGGATTTTAATTGTTTTTCTGTTCCTCTGTCATCTATTTCGATATCTACCATTTTGTCATCTGTGCGACAATCTAGTGAAGGAACCACAGTGCAGTCTTGGTCTCTGAAAGAGCTTTGGAAAAAGTCATCTAGTATTTCGTTCTTTTCGTCTGTCATCCTCTTTTGGTCACAGAGTGTCTGGACATTTTGTTTTGACCCACCTGCCGCTTCGACATAAGACCAAAATATCTTAGGATTTTCTGCAAAGTCAGTACATAGAACTTTACTTGTCAGGAAGGACAAGTGGTTCGGTTTCCACGTTGAACCGTAGGTCCCCTGTGCCCGGTAGAATTACTGGGGTAGCTTAAGAAACACAGGTCGCCAGAGTGACTTCCAATTGAAAGAACATGCAAACGGGTAACAGGATATACCTTCTGAGAGAGTCCATGCTACTCATGCCCTACGAATTTACTGTAAATTAAATGATAACAGACATAAAACATCAAATAATCACGAATTTTTTATATACATAGTTCTGACTGTACTACTTTAATTGACACGGTTTTCTTTAGACACCCATATCACAATTTCAGCGTAATGGTCTTTTCAGAACAACCAAGAATTTTCTTGAAAACCTTTCTGCCTATGTCAGAAAACTCCATTTTACCTCCGCCACTGTGTGTTGCGGAAGCAGTAATCTCAGCTCCGTTCATCATATTCCTACCAGATTTGTTATTTTTGCCTCAAATATTAAGCAGACAACGACAATTTACTCTATCTGTTAAGCCGCAAGCGCCAGGACGGTGGTTGATAAACACGCCACCAATATAATCCTGAGTTTATTGGCGACTCAGAATACTTTGAGATGTTACCACTTCTTCCACCACTCAGTTAACTAGCAGTGGAAATCGTCAAGCGCGGTCCAACAGCAACCTTTAATGACGTGTTTCCTTACATTCCTTTTCTTTCATACTGCTTTTAGTTCCAATGATATAACAGATATTTCACAACGTCACGTATGAGCAAGTTTAAGATCAATTCCGGTTCATTCTTCTTTAGGTCCCTCTGTCTCTATACAATTTAAATTCATAAAGTGCTGTGCTCCAGTTCTCCAATCGGAGAAACTACTAGATCAATTCTAAATCAACTTTCTTCCAAGATTTATTGGAATAAAACCTATTCCTCCTACCCACAACATTTTCTGCTGTAATTCTAGCTTTGGCTGAGTGGTACAATTTTTCTTAAATGGCAGAAACACTTAAATGTCTGCATGTAAGTCTTTCTGTCCCTACTGGTCATTATCATCTTTTTCATATGACCTTCAAACCATTCTCCATTCCTGTTACAGATATTCTTCACTTCCCTCTCTTATAGGAAAACAGCAGTACTGATATGCTGTAATACTAAATAACTTCTTTCTTAACATGAAATTACTGTTACAAATTTATTAATTTCCTTGCTCTCAACTGATATTTGTAGATTTTATTCCTTAATTGCCAATTCTGTATTTCCTTATTTATTGCCGGCCGCGGTGGCCATGCGGTTCTAGGCGCTGTAGTCCGGAACCGCGCGACTGTTACGGTCGCAAGTTCGAATCCTGCCTCGGGCATGGATGTGTGTGATGTCCTTAGGTTAGTTAGGTTTAAGTAGTTCTAAGTTCTAGGGGACTGATGACCTCAGCAGTTTAGTCCCATAGTGCTCAGAGCCATTTGAACCATTTGAAACTTATTTATTCTTATGACTTTAATATTTTTGCACCTAATTTTGTGTAAGAGTGTAAGATCTTCTCTTCGCTCTCAAATTTGTTGAAAGATTACAACTTTTCTATTACTTCCTTTTATTACTAAACGCAAGATTAGATTTGCTTTTGTGCTGTATCTACCCTTTTATGATACAGACTATGGTCTCTATAATTACTTTAAGAACGAGATGAGATTCAACAGTCCTTGCTCGCTTCGAAACATCACATTTTTTCCGAACTACAGTCATGCACGTGATTTGCTGTGTGAACCTAGATGAGACATGAAAAGTTGATGCAAAAAAGAGAGGGCCTTATTAGAGTTCTGCTCCAGTTGTTGATTAAACTTCGTTGCGTACTCTGATTAATCTTTCTTAACTAATTACGTTGTGAGACACTACTTCGGCTTCCACGGTCGGAGACCACGTCAATAAAATACTTCTCAGTCTATGATCGTGGTATGTGTGGTAACACTACTGGCTTTTCGGCTACTATTGTAGCCTCCATCAGGGTAACCACTTGTCGTTTGTGGCCCATATATATAGGGTGGTCCATTGATAGTGACCGGGCCAAATATCTCACGACATAAGCATCAAATTATAAAAACTACAAAGACCGAAACTCTTCTAGCTTGAAGAGGGAACCCAGATGGCGCTATGGTTGGCCGGCTAGACGGCGCTGCCATGGTCAAACGGATATCAACTGCGTTTTTTTAAATAGAAACCTCCATTTTTTTATTAAATATTACTGTATTACGTAAATAAATATGAATCTTTTAGTTGGACCACTTTTTTCGCTTTGTGATGGATGGCGCTGTAGTAGTCACAAACATATAAGTACCGGTACTTTGTATCACGTGTGTCAGCGCATTGTCAATGAATGTGCGAACACTGCGGAAGGCGAACTACTCGCTGTTGAGAGGAATGTCGTTACACGTATTGCCAAATGAATTGAGGTTGACGGACATCATTTTGAGCATTTATTGCATTAATGTGGTGTTTGCAGGTAATCACGCTGTAACAGCATGCGTTCTCAGAAATGATAAGTTCATAAAGGTACATGTATCAAATTGGAACAACCGAAATAAAAAGTTCAAACGTACCTACATTCTGTATTTTAATTTAAAAAACCTACGTGTTACCAAATGGTCGTCTAAAATTGTGATCCATATGTTTGTGACTATCACAGCGCCATCTATTAAAAAGTGAAAAAAGTGGTCCAACTAAAACATTCATATTTCTTTATGTACTACACGAATATGTAATAAAAAGCGGGGGTTCCTATTTTAAAGAAACGCAGCTGATATCCGTTTGACCTATGGCAGCGCCAATCTAGCGGGCCAACCATAGCGCCATGTGGTTTGCCCCTTCAAGCTAGACAAGCTTCGTTCTTTGTAGTGACCCGGTAACGATCAATGGACCACCCATAAATATATATATATATACACCATGCAAGGAAAATATAGAAATAATGCCTATATATATATATATATATATATATATATATATATATATATATATATATATATATATATAGGCATTATTTCTATGTTTTCCTTGCATGACAGAATTAACTTGGAGGGATACGCTATGATTATTGCTGCGTATATTTGATATGCTACTGTTCCTGACCGCCGTAGGCCCATTACCCCTCTCGCTTAAAACTAGCAAAGTACATAATTCTTTTAGAAAAGTAATGAATGTTTATAATATTTCATAATACCTTGAGTATTAATTGTTTGTGAAAGATATTTTATCTGCCTGCATACACAGTGGTGATTAATTTGATGGAAGATATTGAAAGCAACTATTCTAATGTATAATTATTACAAATGTTCACGAATTAATGCAATATGTTAGTAGGGTATTTAATGAAATTGTACTGAAGTTGACAAAAACTTTGAAAATATTTTTAACAGGAGATTTTTCCTTTTTTCTTACCCGATTTTCATTATTGTGCTTATCGTCGTTGAGGAAGCAGACTTAAGATTTAAGAGCAAATCTGCCTTGTCTTTCTATGCACAATAAGCTATCAGATGTAAAACTTGCCACGAAACTATGGCAATAACTGATATATGTTGATAGCTCTTTGTTTCCTAGGCAGTTCAGCGGATCGAGTAATTTACAACGTTAACGGTGACACATTTAGATCAACCCACTAGTGAACAACACATCAATCAATGAAGTTGTTTTTTCGACAGCACCGTAGTTGCCTGTGTCGATTCTGTATCAGACTGAAGAGCACTAGGTGTACCAGTAATCACAACAGCCAACAGCAAAAACAAATGTTACCCATTAGTACTCTTCTGTTTTAATTTGCTCTCTAGCTGTTTGTTTGGCCCCTTATTGCCGTTGTCGCTAAACATCGTAATCATTTGCAGCTACAGTCTACCGAAGTTACATACCAGTGCAACAGTGACGAATCACTGAGCAGTTTAAGCAGTCATTTTTGACTGTTTAGTTAATTAATATCTGACTATGAGATATTCCTGAGAAATTCCAGTGGACTAGCACCATGCGTATCTCATGCCAGTTTTACAATCGAAATACTGATATAATGTCTTATTCGCATTTTTCGTAATTACCCACATATTGTTCCTAACTTTAAAAAAGATGAGACATTATAAATTCTCGGAAGGTAATCGGTTTGATAATTTATGCACGTAACTTCCTTGTTTTGTACTTTTCGTTAAATGCAATTCTTCTCTTTCTCTGCGGTAATAGAGTTAGATGTACTATCTCTTTGTCTACATACGAGTGGACATTATTCAGATTTATATATGATAAAACTTTCCTTTACATAGTCAAATTCTGCGAATTACGCCTAAATGGATTAGTCGAGTCTAAGAAGTTGCGCAAATGATATCCACCACTATATATCGTGCTCATAATAATTATTGTCTATAATAGTCGGAAAGCGTCTGTTAGAAAATATCTTTCATAATACAACTACGAAGGAACAAAAATAATCGCAACATCAAGAAGCAGTTGAGTGACAAATGAAAGTTGGCAGACGTGTTTTTACATCTGAAAGATGCTGTCTATTAAAATTTCGCTGCAGTCGCATAAGGTTGGCGCTAGTAGCGTCACTATGACGATGCAAACTAGGTTTGCTTTAAATACATGCTGTAACGGTCGTGAGCATTAAATACCTTCGATGCGTTGAGCTGATGTTAGTCAAGAATGCCTTTAAGGCGACATAGATGCCATTTATCCACACCTCACTGAGTTTGAGTGAGGTCGTGTAATAGCCTGGATGTTCCTTCTGCAATACTGCTGAAAGTCTTGGCAGGAATGTAGCGGTGCTCACGAGAACATTCGGTCGCAAGATCACCCTGCTCCGGACAGTCACGTGACACTACCTGTAGGGAACAACATCATGTATGGCGTATGGCTCTGGCACATCGTACTCCATCTGCAGCAGCAGTTTTAACAGCAGCTGGCGGCACAGTGACACAACGAAATGTTACAAACCGGTTATTGCTAGAATAACTCTGAGCCAAATGCCCCGTTGCGTGTATCCCACTGACCACAAACCAACGCCATTTTCGACTTCAGTTGTGTCAAGTGGGAGCTCATTGGAGGGAAGGGTGGAGGTGTTTTGTGGACCCTGACGGAAACCGGTTTTGCCTCGGTGCCAGTGACGGCAGTGACTTGATTGAAAGAGGGCCAGTTGAAGGCCGGCAACCAACCTGTCAGCGTGCTAAACACATTGGGACTACAGCTATTGTTATGATCTGGTGTGTGAATTCGTATGACAGCAGGAGCACTCCAGTGGTTATTCCACACACCGTGACTGCAAATCTGTACGTCGTGATTCAACGTGCTGTGCTGCCATTCATGAACAGCATTCAAGGGGGTGTTTTCCAGCAGGATAACGCTCTATATTGTGTCGACATGTTGTCATGACCCACACGATCACCAGCTTTGTCTCCAGTCGGGCACGTATTGGAGTTATTCGAGAGACAGCTTTAGAGTCATCCACAAATAGCATTAGCCATCCCTGCACTATCCGACCAAGCGAACGAGCATGGAACCCCATCCCACAAACTGACGTCCGGCACCTGTACAACACAATGTATACACATTTGCTATGGTTGCAGTCTACTTTCTGGCGGTTACACTGGTTATGAATGTAGCAGCATTTCACATTTGCAACATCTTTTCTCACGCTTACATTAACCTCTGATCTTTCAATCATAATCACCTACACATGTTACCTAGACAAACGTATTCTCGAAATTTCATTAAGTTAATTACTTTGGATCTGCGATTTATTTATTTATTTATTATTATTATTTTTTTTTTTTTTTTTTTTTTTTTTTTTTTTTTTTTTGCGTCAGTGCGTTTATCTTTGCGCGAGTTATAAGTTACTCGCGTGGTGCAAAGACTCCCTATGCAGTTTCTTTATCTGATAGGTAGCACTGTGAAAGGATAGCTGCAAGCTGTACATTGTGGACTATACCCTACTGACCATTCCGGTAATACTGTACCTAATTTTTGAGTTAGATTGGGCCTGCGTACGGCGACAAAGTAAGCTGTTAAGGAACAAAACACCAAAATGTAAGAAGAACAAGGTCCTAGTTACGACACGGAACGGAGATCGACCATAGCAGCTTCAAATGGCATGGCAGTGAACGCTGAATAAGAGAAATAGAGAATGAAATACCCTATTTTTAATTCATAATATGATTTAAATGACAACTTTTTTATTTTTTTAATCATGGCTAGGTCTTTTAGTCTAGTACTAAAGAGTCTATTTGGAAACCTAGTTTTCGTGACCTTGCGAAGTAATAAAGTCGATAAATCTTTATCAAAAACTAGGATTAAGTTTTGGTGGCTGGGATTCGCAGTAAAAAATTTTTTAAATAACATTGTGGTCGCCTTTTGACTGTAAAATCATTTTTTTCTTAAACCCGATATTACAGTTTCAACAATGTGATAATTATTAAGTCGAAGAACTTTAGCATCTCAAAGCCTACAACTCATCTGACATGACATAACTTAGAAGCTAGTCTCACTTCATTTTATTCCTGATACTAATTTTAGTTTCTATTGCACTCTTTCAATTGCATTGTATGTTTCTCGTATTCTACTAGATTTTTTTCTGCATCCATAATATTTCGTGGAATAAATAATTCCATGTTTGGTTTTGTTTCGTATGAAACAAGCTGTTTTTGTCGTACTGTGTCTCATGGACTGGCGTATATTCCTTACTGCTTACGAATCTGCGTGAACTGCTTCCTTTACGTGCATGGAACTATATTTCTTTTATTCTGTTTTATTTTTATTCGGAACCCTTTCTCCTACTCTCGCCCATTTGATAGTGAATGCTATGTTAGCAGCTTCCGACGGAGTGGGTTTCCAACTTTATTATATCTTGTCATGGACTGAATATGTAGTTCTGCTTTGAATGGTGTTGCTTCTTGCCAGTCATTATGTTTTTCGTTCTTAGTGGCTCGAGCATTTGTCCTTGCAAATGTTAAAAATTTGGCAATAGTTACTTAAATGTGTTCAAAAGTTATTAACACTTACTATAAGCAATATATTCTAGCAGAAATCGGTGCACTGGACTCATCCTCCCACTCCAACGAAATTTCAAAGGAAATAATATGTTCTCTCTTGACTTCATCACTGAATGAACGAGTAAATGTGTATAGCTAATACTTACAAAATGAATTAGCAGTCAGTATGGTGGAAGTACTTTCAGATTATACAGTACCATACAATCCCATGAACAAATATGTGCTTCGATGCGCTTCGATGTTTTATAGGAAACCAGTGTGCACTCCGTGTGCATACCGGGTGGAGTCATTCCGGATGTGGAAAGGGGGGTTCAGGATGCCATGAAGAGTACAGGGTGCAGCCAACTGTAGGTAGTGGCTCATGTCGGGACCAATGACGTATGTCGCTTTGGATCGGAGGATATTCTCTCTGGTTTTAGGCGGCTAGCGGAAATGGGAAAGACTGCTGGTCTTACTTGCGAGATTAAGGCTGAGCTCGCCATCTGCAGCATTGTCGATAGAACCGACTGTGGTCCTTTGGTGCAGAGCCGAATGGAGGGTCTGAATCAGAGGCTCAGGCGTTTCTGTGACCGTGTAGGCTGCAGATTCCTTGACCTGCGCCATCGGATGGTGTGTTTCCGGGTTCCACTTAACAGGTCAGGAGTCCACTACACACAGGATGAGGCTACATTGGTAGCGGGGCCTGTGTGGAAGGGACGGGGCGGTTATTTAGGTTAGAGGGCCTCAGGGAACCCCACAGAGGGCATCATTCTAAAAGGGGGCAGTTAAAACATAGTAAGTTAGTTGTAGAAAAGATCGGTATTGTAGTTGTAAATTGTCGCAGCTGTGTTGTCAAAGAACAAGAGCTCCAAGCCTTATTAGAAAGCACTGAAGCTCCAATAGTTATAGGCTAGGTACAGAAAGCTGGCTAAGGCCAGAAATAAGCTCAGCTGAAATTTTTTGTAACGATCTAACAGTGTTCAGAAAGGATACATTAAATACAGTTGGTGGTGGAGTATTTGTTGCTGTCAGAATTAGTTCGCCTTGTAGCGAAAGAGTATGGGCACAGGTTATACATGACAATCGGACTAAACTATTAACTCAGAAGATATAGTTGCTCAACAGTTCAAAGAAATCCTTGCAGCGTCTCATTTCAAATAGGTACCCCACTCATACAATTATAGTCGATAGGGACTTTAATCTACCCTCGACATGATGGAAAAATTATACGTTTAAAGACGGCGGCAAGCATAAAACGTCATCCGAAATGAACTAAATGCTTTCTCAGAAAATTATTTTGAACAATTAGTTCATGAACCCACTCGAAGCGTAAATTGTTGCGAAATTATACTTGCCCTCTTAGCAACAAATAATCCTGGACAAACAGTAAGTGCCGGCCGGAGTGGCTGTGCGGTTCTAGGCGCTACAGTCTGGAACCGAGCGACCGCTACGGTCGCAGGTTCGAATCCTGCCTCGGGCATGGATGTGTGTGATGTCCTTAGGTTAGTTAGGTTTAATTAGTTCTAAGTTCTAGGCGACTGATGACCTCACAAGTTAAGTCGCATAGTGCTCAGAGCAAACAGTAAGCATCTTGAAGAATACGGGGATTAGCGACCACAAGGCAGTAGCTGCTAGGCTGAATACCGTAACTCCTACAACTATAAAAAAGAAACGCAAAGTATATCTATTTTAAAAAAGTTGATAAAAATGCTCTTAACGCCTTTTTAAGAGACAGTCTGTACTCCTTCCGATCTGCTCATGTAAGCGTAGAAAAGTTGTGGAAGGATTTCGAAGAGATAGTACCTACAGCAATTGAGAGGTATATGCCACATAAATTAATAAGTGATGGTACTGATCCCCCATGCTACACAAAACTGGTCAGATCGCTGTTACAGGAGCAGCGAAAAAAGCATGCCAAATTTAGAAGAATGCAGTATCCCCAAGACTGGCGAAGTTTTGCAGAAGTTCGACATATAGCGCGTACTTAAATGCGAGATGCTTTAGTAATTTCCACAACGAAACTGTGTCTCGAAATCTGGCAGAAGACGCAAAGAGATTCTGGTCATACATAATGCACACCTGTGGCAAGACTCAATCAATGCCTTCACTGCGCGATAACAACGGTGAAGTCACTGATGACAGTGCTACTAAAGCAGTGTTATTAAACACGATTTTCCGAAACTCCTTCACCAAAGAAGACGAAGTAAGTATTTCTGAATTCCAATCAATGACAACTGCCAAGACGAGAAACATAGAAACAGATATCCTCGGTGTCGCAAAGCAGCTTAAATCACTCAAATAAGGGCAAGGCTTCCACTCCAGATTGTATACGATTCAGGTTCCTCTCAGAGTATGCTGTTACAATAGCTCCATATTTAGAAATTGTATACAACCGCTCGCTCAAAGAAAGATCCGTACGTAAATACGGGAAAATTGCTCAAGACACACCAATACACAAAAAGGGAAGTAGGAGTCATCCATTGAATTACAGGCCCACATCACTAACGTCGATTTGCAGTAGGGTTCTGGAACATACACTGTATTCGAAAATTATGAAGAAAACGATCTACTGACACGTAGTCAGCACGGATTCAGAAAATACCGTTCTTGCGAAACACAGCTAGCTGTTTATACTCTTGAAGTAATGAGTGCTGTCCACATGGGATGTCAAATTGATTACATATTTTTAGATTTCCAGAAGGCTTTCGACACCGTTCCTCACAAGCGTCTTCTAACCAGACTGCGTGCCTATGGAAAATCGCCTCAGTTGTGCGACTGGATTCGTGATTTCCTGTCAGAAAGGTCACATTCGTAGTAATAGACGGAAAGTCATCGAGCGAAACAGAAATAATATCCTGCGTTCCACAAGGAAGTGTTACAGGCCGTCTATCGTTCCTGATCAATATTAGAGACAATGGAGACAATCTCAGCAGCCGTCGTAGATTGTTTGCAGATAATGCTATCATTTACCGTCTTGTAAAGTCATCAGATGACCAAAACGAATTACAAAATGATTTAGATAAGATATCTGTATGGTTCGAAAAGTCCCAGTTGACCCTGAAAAAAGAAAAGTGTGAAGTTATTCAAATGAGTACTAAAAGAAAGACGGCCGTGGTGGCCAAGCGGTTCTAGGCGCTACAGTCTGGAACCGCGCGACCGGTACGGTCGCAGGTTCGAATCCTGCCTCGGGCACGGATGTGTGTGATGTCCTTAGGTTAGTTAGGTTTAAGTAGTTCTAAGTTCTAGGGGACTGGTGACCTCAGAAGTTAAGTCCGATAGTGCTCAGAGCCATTTGAACCATTTTGAACTAAAAGAAATCCGTTAAATTTCGATTACGCGGTAAGTCACAGAAAGCTGAAAGCTGTAAATTCTACTAACTACTTAGATATTACAATTACAAATACCCTAAATTGGAACGATCACATAGATAATATTGTGGGTAGAGCAAACCAAAAACTGTGATTCAGTGGCAGAACACTTAGAAGGTGTAACAGATCTACTAAAGAGACTGCTTACACTACACTTGTCCGCCCTATTCTGGAGTATTGCTGTGCGGTGTGGGATCCGTATCAGGTGGGACTGATGGATGATACTGAAAAAGTTCAAAGAAGGGCGGCTTGTTTTGTATTATCGCGAAATAAGGAAGATAGTGCCACAGACATGATACGTGAATTGGAGTGGCAATCATTAAAACAAAGGCGTTTTTCGTTGCGATGGGATCTTCTCATGAAATTTCAATCATCAGTTTTCTCTTCCGATTGCGAAAACATTCTGTTGGCACCCACCTACAAAAGGGAGAAATCATCATCACGACAAAAAAAGAGAAATCAGGGCTCGCACTGAGAAATGTAAGTGCTCCTTTTTTCCCGCGCCCCGTTCGAGAGTGGAACGGTAGAGAGACAGCTTGGAAGGTGGTTCATTGAACCCTCTCCCAGACACATTGTTGTGAATATCAGAGTAGTCACGTAGATGTAGAACGCTTTTCCTATGTAATAGCAGCCCACCAGGCCAAATAACCATGTATTCCGTCACTAAGACTAGAAAGTACTGTCAGTGGTAAGAAGCGACCTGGTTCGAGCAGAAATACGTACTCATTCCGTGACAACATGTCATAAGGTTGATACTAATTCTGTCGAAAGCTGAGTCCACCATTAAATGCGAGAAAGTACGAAAAACAGATGCGAACAAAAATAAAGCAGAATACTAACAATGTACTAGGAAGCAATTAAATTGAGCAATTCACACTCAGATTCATGAGCAGTAACAAACGTACGTGATTCACTAAACACGATGCGAGAACTCTAATTTCTGTTTTACATGAAACAAAAGCAAATACGGAATAGTTTGCTCCACCCAGTATTACGTACACGGGCAGGGCTCTAGCAGGGTACGAGCAACATATTAAAACGCAATACGAAGAGCACAATACACACGAAGTCGTAATCAGAAACGCAATGATATGAAATCAGCATCTGTTATGAACAAAACCAAAACAAATATGAAAGACTTTGAACCTCCCAACAAACAACGGACGTGATGAACTGATAAACCTGCAACCCTCCAAGTGACCTGACTGCGAATAAGAATCCGTATACATGTTTCACACTCAAGTGTTCAAGTTTCTCTGCTCAACGTTGAGGCTAGTCACACACTCCTCGTCGTGTGTATGCTTCCTGCAACTGTCATGGTTGTATTTGTCAAGATAAGAGCCCTTTGTCTTTTGTTGTACTGTGATTGCCAACATACAAAATTTTTAAGTAACGATGTTGCGTTTGAAGCTGACTTCCGAACGATTCTACTGCTGCCAGGAGACATTATGCGTAAGGACCACGAAGAAAAGGTACCTGAAATTAGGGCTCATACGGAGGCATCTAGACAGTCGTCTTTCCATTGCTCTATTCGCTAGTGGAACAGGAAAATAAATGACTACTAGTTGTTCAGGGTACCCTCCGCCACACACCGTGTGGTCGATTGCGGAGTATCTATGTAGGTGTAGAAGTAGATATAGATTCCTGTTAGGGCGATTTACCGTTGCGTTCTATTTTCATGAGTTTCAGCTCTACGAGTGTTATTTCTTGCTAACCAAGGTTACAACACCTGTTACCGTCTAGAGACATTATTCCAATTTCAGCAATCTGTATCGGTCCTTCATTAAACTGTTAGTGAATGTAGGTTATGGTTCACTTTACTATCCAACTTATTTAATGTTACTATGTGGATATGAAGTTATATGGGATTGATTTTGTTCCTTTCCTTTAGTTATATGTGTTCCACTTGTGGCCTCGGAGGACAGATCTAAGCTCGTTAGTAAATTCTGGTATTTCTTTGGGAACAATAACAAAACACTACATGAAATCTGTATGATTATTTTTCATTCCGTAGCCACCTGAAATCTGTCACGTTTCCGTGATAAGTTCCAGTATGCTCATTTATCTAAATTCGTAGTTGGTGCAAGAATTATTCACTGAATACATTCTGCCTTCAGTGGAATAGTTACTTACTTATCAGCCATCGGTCTACGTTATATTTATTTCCTTGCATGCACATTATAGCAAGTGTGAGGTAGGCCTCAGCTGATGAGAGCTGCTGGACAAACTCTGCTTCTGAATCTGTTGGGACTATGGTGGTTAATGCTACTTGCGAATAGATGTTAGACAATATAATATTGAGTCTAAATCTTCACTGCACACATTCTTTCTGTAAGAGAGGATCCAGTATTCTTTCTGACTATGTTAACAGTTTTGGATGTATTGGTCTTAATTTCACATTACTTGAACACGAGGAGACCCGTGTGAAACTTTCGCACTTCTATAGCTTTAAAAAATGACATTATTTGGAATATGTAGAATAGTTGGGATAAGGGTGGTTGTGGAAAAGAAGAGAAAACATGTTTAAAAATGAACAGAACGACGTGAAATAATAGTCATGAAATAATGATGCATACTCTTATACACATTTCCATGCACATAATTTTGCATCTAATTTTATACAGAACACTACAAATCCTCGATGATATTTGTAGTAAGTATGTAATTTTTGTTTACTTCTTGTTTCTCATTTTCTTCAAAGGGTACAAAAATGTTAGATGATTACGAAATCTTCCTTACTTTATCTATTTTGTGTAATAATAGTTCAAAGAAAAGATAACTATTTCTTTTCTTTACTGTTGTGTCGTTTCCGGTTGTGCTGTGAAGGAAGTCGTTACTCACTATTCTACTATGTTTCATTATCTCACCCCCGTGTACCCCAGTCATATCTGCAAGTAAGTATCTTGTTGTAACCAGCACAGACATGTGAAGCCCTGGTGAGATTTACGTTGTTGACTCGTCACCACTCGCGCCGAAATTAATAAGTTAAAAAGGTCTGCGACGATGGTTAATGTGATAATCGAAATTAGTGTGTAAATAGAATGCCTGCAACTCTGTAACTGTCCTGCAATATTTCACGTAAATTAGGGATTAGCTTAAGATTTACGTGCCTCCATGGCCGTTCAGCATCGGTGCTAGAAAACTAGAGGAAGTGTTTCAACAGCCAGATGTGTGAACTTTTAGGGTAGAGGAAAGGCTATAGTAGAGTAATAGAGGTGCTGTGCGTGAAGAAAAAAATCGTATACTTATCTTAAACACATGTGAAAGGCGATGCAGCCGTCACGGTCTGAAAAAACCCACGAATCCACATTTCTGGACAACTACTGGCACGAGAAGGCTACCCACGGGTAAAGAATACGTGAAAAAACATAAAGTAATTGACGGTGAGAGTTCATTCCAACCCACAGAAAAAGAAAATATATGATGTGTATCGAGAGCCAACAAATCTAAAGAAAATAAGTAATAAGCTAGTGAGCCACGAGAGTAATGGATACGAGGTCGAGAGTGCATGCCCAGGGGCACGTAGCTGAACACGTAAACATCGGCGAGTTGGATGTAGGATAATAGAGCGTGTCCTACAGCGATAGCAAAATTACGTACCTCTCATTGAGATTCGACCGGTTTACTACTGTGAATCTTCAGTATGTGTCTGACTAAAGTAACGAGGTTCAGCATACGTTGCAACAAAGATGGAAGCAGACTTGCAAACAAATCTTCACTGTGAATAGAAACCAATTAGCCGTGATTAGATACTGCTTCAGGGTTAGCTCGTGCCTCCACTGATTTTATTTTCTTATACGCTGCGCCTCCCCTGAAAAATGTAGTCCGTGCTGCCGACATCACAGGGGAGGAGACACTTACGTGTGTTTTATTGCTCAGCAGCACGGGAGTATTTATTGTGTTAAGTAAGCGACAGTGGCGCCAATCCAGAGACGCGGGAAGAATAGGCGACCTTCCACGAGAGCGTGACCGTGAATCAAGTTTGCACGTAAGCTCCTTTCTTCCATTTTAACGATTACGCCATCTTGGGGACTTTTTAACAAATCCCTTTGCAGCAGTCGCAAAGCCATCAACACCTTCTCAGTCTGTGATTCATATTCTTGGCAAATCTTCGGTCTGTTTGCAGTCGTGGAGAAAATTACTTTGTAGCTCCGAGAGTTTTATATAATAGAGACATCGAGAAACCCCGACTGCAACACGGTCCGGTCTGCTGCAAAGAGAGAGAGAGAGAGAGAGAGAGAGAGAGACAGACAGACAGACAGACAGAGAGAGAGAGACAGACAGAGAAAGAGAGAAAGAGAGAGAGAGAGAGAGAGAGTTGCTAATTAAATTTAATTAATTAAGTAAATTAAATAGCCGATCGCAGTTTCGGTTTGCGTCTGAAATTAGTAATCTAATGATATCAGCCACGGGCTGATTAAGTTCGTTAATTCGAGGATCGATAAAATTAAGTGATGAATGTGTGATGTTAAATCAGTTTTCCCTAACCATCTCAGAACACCGAAGGCTTGCCTGAATAGAGAACTACCGACTGGTGGGAGCGGAGATATTTTCAGGACCATTGATTAACTGTTGTTCATAATTCGTAAGACGGCGAAATCGTGTAGAAGTTCCAAGCTGTTACTTTGATTTTAAAATCTATGCGCAGGGATAGAAGGCCTTCCCTTCGTCACAGAATTGGAGTCACCTCAGTCTCCCTAACTCCAGCGCTGGAAGTCCGGGCTGTCAACGGCCGGAAAAGGTTATAAACGCCACCAACATTAGGTTGGCTAAGAGAATCTCCTGCTACCGGGGACGCTTACTGTGGTGAGCTATCTAACCCTTCAAAAGTGACGAGATGCTCTCTGCACTCCATTTCATTGCAGTTCTTAGTCGGAGCCACATCACGGTAGCAGTATCGTCGTCATATTCAGCGTCTGTGCGCTTGTTTCCGTTACTTCGTGGCAGTCGTGGACAAAGCAGTTCGTTTTGGTACCTAACTCTGTCAATAGAAGCCCCGCAGTAATTTCGGTCGCAATTTCAAAGTGATGCTACCGTTCACATCTCGATTGATGGCCATAAAGATTTTTCCATGCTTATACCATAAGCTAGTTCATGCTGCCTGTGTCTGGCCTTCAAATGCAGGTCTCATGGCTATTAACAACTTTCCCTTGATTACATGTTCTAAAGTTTCTTCGTGATTTTCTGCCAGCCCACTCTTTCAGAGAAGTTTGACGACTTAATCATATTTCCTTTTGTATTTTCTGTATAGTTTCATTGTTTCGTCTTGATTTGCAATAAGATGTTGCCATTCCAGGTCATTTCTTTAATTGTGAGTGGATCCATCTCTTACAGAATGTAAGAGGCTCCAACAAATATCATGTATTTTTTAAATGGTGAACGTATCTGAACTACGCACCAGATATGTTAGTTTGATGGTCTGTAGCATTCCCTTGTTGTTCGCAAGTCAGTAAGTTTCTACTTACCAACTGATACCCCTGCAAGACGACAAGAAACCGAGTGCTTCAGTGGTCGAGAGAACAGAAGACTGGCAGGTGCGTTTAATTTTCCAGCTACCATGGAATCATCAGAAGACAATAAATGCCGTTTCGCGTCACGTTTCGTCCAGTTTTAATAAAAACAGCTAGAACGTCAGCGCAAGATGATTGCGGTCATCTGGTTCGTTATTTCTTCAACCGTATCTATCCGTGATTAGATTTCCTATTAATGAATTTTATCGTAATACCTTGTTAGTAATACGGACGAAGTGTTGGGACCTCTCCACGTGCCTGTTTGAGAAAGCTAGAAAACTCTCCGGTTCACACTCTACATTTCCTTAGGCAGATCTACGTATTCCATACGACTGAACAGATGCGCTGTGCTTCTAATCCTAAGGCTTGCATCGGCACGCTTTTCACTTACGAGCCAATTGCAAAATTTTATATTACAGCCTTCACCGCATCTTCGACGTACATGTTGAACAGTGCCGATTATCTGCAACACTGAATTACACTCAACTTAGCACTAACTAGTCTTTTCTAAATTTCCACTTTTATTTCTGTCGCTTTGACTTTTTAGGTATTGAGGATTACTGATCGGGCTCTGTATTTGCCACGAATTTCTCTTCTGTGCCAAACTATTCATCCCAGAGTAGCACTTACAACTTACATCTTCAGTTATCCTCTGGACTTATTACAATCTTTGTTTGGTTTTCATATACAGTTTTTTACCTTCTGTAACTCCCTTTAGTACCATGGAAGTCATTCAGTAATGTCTTAACACATTTCCTACCATCCTGTCCCTTCTGCTTGTCAGTGTTTTCTATAAACTGCTTTCCTCGCCGATTCTCCGAGGAACCTTCTCATTCCGTATCTTATAAATTCACGTCATTTTCACCATTCTTCTGCAGCTCCACATATCGAATCCTTCGATTCTCTTCCTTTCCGTTTTTCCCAGTTCTTCTTTCACTACCTTACGTTGCTGTGCTCCAAATTTACATTCTTAGAAATTTCTTATTCAAATTAAGGCCTATGCTTCATACTAGTAGACTTCTCTTGGCAAGGCATGCCATTTATGCCAGTGCTAGTCTGGTTTTTATGCCTTCCTCGCTCCCTGCATCATGGGTTATTTTTCTGCACAGGTAGCAGAATTCATTAACTTCATCTACTTCGTGATCACCAATCCTGATGTTAAGTTTCTTCCTGTCTTCATTTCTGCTACGTCTCATTACTTTCGTCTTTCTTCGATTTGCTCTCAGTCCATATTTCATATTCATCAGGCTGTTCATTCCATTCAGCAGATCATGTAAATATTCTCCGCTTTCACGTAGGATAGCAATGTCATCAACAAATCTTATCATTGAGACATTTCATTTTTAATTTTGATTCCACAGTTGCACCCTTCTTTTATTTTCACCACAGTTTCTTCGGTGTTTAGATTGAACAGCAGGAGCTAAAGTCTACATCTCTGTCTTACACCCTTTTAATCCGAGCATTTCGTTCTTGGTCTTCCACTCTTATTGTTCCCTCTTGGTTCTTATACAAATTGTATATTACCCACCTGCCCCTATAGGTTAACCCTATTTTTCTCAGAATATCGGACACTTTTCCCAATTATATATGGTCGAGCGCTTTTCCTGGGTCGACAAATCCTATGAACGTGTGTTGTTCTTTTTCTCTTTTTAGTCTTGCTTCCATTATTAACCTCACCGTCAGAATTGCCTCTCTGGTGCCTTTACCTTTCCTAAAGATGAAGTGGTCGTCATCTAACACGTCCTCAACTTTCTTTTCCATTCATTTGTATATTATTCCTGTCGGCAGCTTGGACGCATTAACTGTTAAGCTGATTGTGCGATAATTCTTACACTTATCGGCTTTTGCAATCTTCGGAATTGTGCGGTTGATTTTTTTTCCGAATGTCAGATGATACATCGCTAGACTCATACACTCTAAACACCAACGTGAATAGTCGTTTTGTTACCGCTTCCCCCAATAATTTGAGAAATTTTGATGAAATGTTGTTTAGATCTTAAGTCTTCCAACGATCTTTTAAATTTTGATTCTAATACTCTTCTGTATATCGACGTCTGTTCCTTCTTCTATCACGTCTGCAGACAAGTCTTCGCTCCGACAGAGGCCTTCAACGTACTCCTCTCACCTATCCGCTCATTGCTCTGTACTGAGGAATTCCGACTGCGCTCTTAATATTATTGCCACCCATGCTTTTAATTTCACCGATGTTTGTTTTGATTTCCTGTATGCTGAGGCAGTTCTTCCGACAGTCACTTACTTTTAGATTTCTGAAGGTTTTTCACTTAGCCATTTCACCTTAGCTTCCCTACACTACCTATTTATTTAATTCCTTAGTGACTAGTATTTCTGTAACATGAATGTTCCTGAGCACTGTTGCACTTCCTCCTTTCGTCGATGAACTGATTTACTTCTTCTGTTACTGTTGGTTTCCTCGCAGTTACCTTCTTTGTAACTTGTTGTACTTTCCAGCTTCTGTGATTGCCCTTTTTAGAGATTTACATTTCTCTCCAACTGAGATGCCTACTGAGCTATTCCTTATCGCAGGATTTAAAGCCTTAGAGAACTTCAAGGTTACCTCTTCACTCCTTGATATTTCTGTAGCCCAATTCTTTGCGCATTCATTCATCCTTGAATAGCCTCTTAAACTTCAGTCTGTTCTTCATCACTAATAAATTTTGATCTGAGTCGGTATCTGCTCCTGGGTACTCCTTTAAATCCTGGATCTGATTTCGGAACCTCTGCCTGACCGTGATGTAATCTGTCTGAAATTTTCGCCTATCTTCCGGCCTTTTCAAATTATGCCTTCTCCTCTTGTGATTCTTGAACACAATATTCGCTATTACTAACCGACATTTACTGCAGTACTCAGTTGGTCTTTTGCCTCTCTCATTCATAATACCGAGCCCATATTCTACTCCTTCCCGTACAAGTGCCTTCCAGTCCCCCCATGACCATTAGATTTTCATCTACCTTTACGTGCTGAATGACCCGTGTAATATCCTCATACTTTCGCTATCTCTTGATCTTCGAACTGTGACATCGGCATGTATTTATGAATTATTGTCATCAGTGTTGGTGTTCTGACGATTCTGATGAAAACAACTCTATCACTGACGACTATAAACATCTTACACCACCTTACATTGACGGATACTTTCTCTAGATTCGTAATTGATAGGAGAGTATCTTGATTCTTCTTCAGTTTGCTTAATATTATTAAATTAAGCGTCAGAATGGCTTCTCTGGTACCCTCTATCTTGCTTAAACCAGATCTACGTCCAATACATCTCCAGATGTTGTTTCTATTCTACTGTATATTATTCTGGCCAGTATGTAGACTTCCCTAAGCGACTGGTTAGTCTAAAAGGGAATAATTGAGGCAAAATTCTTCTACCAGCCGGAACAGGGAATGGGGTAATTATGTAGCCCTGTTTGAAGAGACTTAGGTTTATTACTGGGGAGCTGTATGAGACGAAGTGCTGTTTTGAAACTAATTAACTCTTGCAGCGAATGGAAACAAGAGTTAATGTTCAGTGCAGCTGTTGTCTTGTGTATCCCGTCCTCTGTGTTAATGTAGATGTAATGCGCCTCCTCACATTTGTACTATGAATACTGAGCATACAAGGTATCTAGTTGCACTTTATTAGAGCAAAGCAGAACTGACAGTTTGTAATTGTCCACCCCACCTGGTGCCTTCTATACATGTCCGTGCGCACAAGCAGCTTACGTAGGTCGTGAATCTGTGTTACTTGGGTGAGGCTGTAAGAAAATATCTAGTGATAAGGCTAAGGCTCTCATTGCTACAAGATAAGCAATCAAATTTCAATCAGGGACACCGGTGGCTTTGGCATGTACCTACGTATCACGCAACAAAGAAAGCCACGGACTGGTAACAGGCGATGCAATAAATGTTCGACTTCAGCTTCACTTCAGTTCAAATACATAACAATATCAGTTTTTTTGTAAAATGGTATACAAATTACAAAAAAATGGTTCAAATGGCTCTGAGCACGATGGGACTTAACATCTATGGTCATCAGTCCCCTAGAACTTAGAACTACTTAAACCTAACTAAGCTAAGGACATCACACAACACCCAGTCATCACGAGACAGAGAAAATCCCTGACCCCGCCGGGAAACGAACCCGGGAACCCGGGCGCGGGAAGCGAGAACGCTACCGCACGACCACAAGGTGCGGATCACAAATTACACCACATACTAAAATAAACTTCATGTTTGTACTCTCTACTCCGCACTGCTCGCAGAGGCGTGTTACGTTATTTGTGACGGGCGTTCAGCAACAACTGCATTTACCTTCTCGGCCACTTTCGCTTGAAAAAATGTTGTATTTACTGTGGAACATCTTGGAATACTCACCCTCCATCCCCTATCGTATCATGAAGTTCCGATGAGTATCGACTCCATGCATAGGCCTCAAAATGACGTCTGTATGGAAGGTACGTTGCGAGTAGACAGTTGTAATTGATTTTCTTTTGGCAGAGAACCAGAGCATCGTAGATATTCATAGTTGGTTGCAGAATGTCTACGGAGACCACTGAACAAAAGTACGGCGAGTCGTTGGGCGAGGCGTCTGTTATCAACAAAACAATGGTCAGCAAAGTGATCAATGAATCACACTCAGACACCTTGCTGCACAATTTGGCGTCTTTGTTGGTAGTGCTGACTCGCTCGTCCACCAGATGTTGCGCCCAAAGTAGTGTGCCCGCTGGGATCCACCCTACAGCCCCTTTGTGCACCCTCCGACTTCCATTTGTTTGGTCCAGTGAAGGATGCAGTACATGGATGACTGAAGGGTCACTAATGCAGCAAGACGTTGGCCCCTATGTCGACCAACAGAGTGGTTCCATGCGAGCATACAGGCCCGCAGTGAGGGTACGAGATTGTCCAGACATGTTGCAGCTAAAGTTTAAAAATAGATAATTTCGTTGCGTGTCAGTGAAATCTCCTACTAATTTTTAATATATATGAACAAGGTTTCTTAGTAGAATTATATGCGTTTTTGTTATCCAGAGTAAACTTGCGGAACATAAAGTTTTAATTACACTACTGGCCATTAAAATTGCTACACCAAGAAGAAATGCAGATGATAAACGGCTATTCATTGGACAAATATATTATACTAGAACTAACATATGATTACATTTTAACGAAATTTGGGTGCATAGATCCTCAGAAATAAGTACCCAGAACAACCACCTCTGGCGTAATAAAGGCGTTGATACAACTGGACATTGAGTCAAACAAAGCTTCGATGGCGTGTACAGGTACAGCTGCGCATGCAGCTTCAACACGATACCACAGTTCATCAAGAGTAGTGACTGGCGTATTGTGACGACCCAGTTGCTCGGCCACCATTGACCAGACGTTTTCAATTGGTGAGAAATCTGGAGAATGTGCTGGCCACGGCAGCAGTCGAACATTTTCTGTATCCAGAAAGGACCGTACAGGACCTGCAACATGCGGTCGTGCATTATCCTGCTGAAATGTAGCGTTTCGCAGGGATCGAATGAAGGGTAGAGCCACGGGTTGTAACACATCCGAAACGTAACGTCCACTGTTCAAAGTGCCATCAATGCGAATAAGAGGTGACCGAGACGTGTAACCAATGGCATCCCACACCATCACGCCGGGTGATACGCCAGTATGGCAATGACGAATACAGTCTTCCAATGTGCGTTCGCCGCGATGTCGCCAAACACGGATGCGACCATCATGATGCAGTAAAAAGAACCGAGATTCATCCGAAAAAATGACGTTTTGCCATTCGTGCACCCAGGTTGGTCGTTGAGTACACCGTCGCAGGCGCTCCTGTGTGTGATGCAGCGTCAAGGGTAACCGCAGCCATGGTCTCCGCGCTGATAGTCCATGCTGCTGCAAACGTCGTCGAACTGTTCGTGCAATATGGTTGTTGTCTTGCAAACGTCCCCATCTGTCGACACAGGGATCGAGACGTGGGTGCACGATCCGTTACAGCCATGCTGATAAGATGCCTGTCATCTCGACTGCTAGTGATACGAGGCCGTTGGGATCCAGCACGGCGTTCCGTATTACCCTCCTGAACCCACCGATTCCATATTCTGCTAACAGTTATTGGATTTCGACCAACGAGAGCAGCAATGTCGCGATACGATAAACCGCATTCGCGATAGGATACAATCCGACCATTATCAAAGTCGGAAACGTGATGGTACGCATTTATCCTCCTTACAGGAGGCATCACAACAATGTTTCACCAGGCAACGCCGGTCAACTGCTGTTTGTGTATGAGAAATCGGTTGGAAACTTTCCTCATGTCAGCACGTTGTAGGTGTCGCCAGCGGCGCCAGCCTTGTGTGGACGCTCTGAAAAGCTAATGATTTGAATATCATAGCATCTTCTTCCTGTCGGTTAAATTTCGCGTCTGTGGCACGTCATCTTCGTAGTGTAGCAATTTCAATGGCCAGTAGTGTATTATTTAAGAAAATTTATTCGAGCTACAAGTCTTATTTTGTGTATTTTATTATTTGCATGCGGTATTTTGCCTGGTCTCCATGCCCTTCCAAGAGAGATAAAGACTTGCTTGGACTCTTGACGGCCAAAGTAGTCGAAGACGATAAAGAATCTTCTGCTCCAGCCACGCTGTCAATGAATACCAGTGACCAGAAGTTTATATCAATAATGTTTATATGTATGTACTGAAAACAAAGAAAAGATTGTTATTCGTCATACCGAAGGTCTCCCGTAACAAGATACTAATCGACTAGGATGTGTGGCATTTAAAGGTGCAATAAAAGCCTTAAAAGTTCGGAGTTGCCCTATTCTAGTTTTTTGTAACAATTAAGTTATTCTACACTTAACAAGAATATTTAAGAACTCGGGAGTTTGTAGACTATCCCTAGCTGAAAATGACAACGACTTAACTTAAAAATATGTGAATCCTCGCACCGTCTAGTGAGGTGGCTTCAAGCCGCGTCATTGAACGCAGATTATGTGAAACAATTGATTTTGTAGCCACAGGAATGAGGAATAATATGATGTATTTGAATCCTGAATAAAACCCAAAAGCTTTCACAAAAAATGCTTTACTTATTGAAGGCACTCGTACATCTATGCGAGTAGCTAATAAAGTATAGTCTCTCGCCCACAGTACCAAACAGTCGCAAGTTTCAAAGTCACTGACCCAACATTGAGTTTCTTTAACAACTAAACTGGTCATCCTGAAACTTTTCCCTCGGCGCACATTAGTGGCTCTGCGGAGGTAAAGGAATTGCTTCACCTGCGTTACTTAATACTAAAGCTACGACGGGAAACGTAATGAGAAGATAATTGGATGTTGAGTACTGAGACGTTGGGTTCACTGGTATTAAGGAAAACGTGAAAAGGAGGCCCCACCAATATAACTTTCTTTCCGCACAACATTTTTAACAATACATAATCGTAAATTTCGTTTCTTTTTTACAAAATGAACAATTTTGTCAAATGAATAACACTTGGCAAGAGAACTCAAAACGGGAAACTGTATTACAATAATTACAAGACGACCGGACCTGCAGCCCCCCCGTTATCGGGTGAAACAGCGGTGTTTATTACCTCGCTGGACCCAGTTTCTCTAATTAAATGCCCTTCTGCAATACATGGAAACTATATAAAGACCATTGATGACAAGAGTGATTTAGTTACTCAAAGCAGATGACGTAGCTGTTAATTTGAAAGCTATATGTCTAGAGGTTCGGGGTAAAGATGCGATCCTGTGCTTAAAAGGTTAAACAGATTAGGAAACAATATGACAATGATAAGGCTTATTTCAAAAAACCAAACTCTTAATTTCAATCGGAAGCCAAGTTGCGACTTAAATGCAACCCGTCCCTTTTGACAATCTTATTTTGAGTCTCTGTTAATATTTTCAAAGCTAAACTGATTGTCAGTCATTAAGACCGCTCTGAAGGAACGTCTTAAAACATTACTTGTGAACACTTATTACAAGAGAACTCACTCGGCGGAACCACAAGATCCAACTAAAAATACGCTAATAATGAGCGGGTCTTTCTTAGACAGCAACGTACAGCTTAGTACAACAGGTTGTTCAGATTATAATAATGCAATTACAATGACATAATTGGACCGGTTAACATCTGAATCTAACCACAAGAGTCCTGTTTTGTTTAACGGTAGCCTGTGTCTTAGTACAAGTGTCCTGGCTGTATTTACGACCAGGAGATGATTCATTAGAACATTAATGATCGGGTATAAAGCAGACAGGAAAGGCAATATAACAGTGGAGCAAATCTTCAAACCACAACTAGTGCCTTAGTACAATACTATGGCCTATATTTACGACCAAAGATCCGACCGAGTAAAACTGATGCTGGGGTACAAACCAGAAAATAATTAGGAGGGCGTGTAGACAATGGCACAAATCACCACCAGGATTACCGAATGTTACTCCCATTTATCAACAAGCAGTTCCATGGATCTACGGTGCGTCGCGGCCGTTACTGACAAGGGAACCTCCCCATCGCACCCCCCTCAGATTTAGTTATAAGTTGGCACAGTGGATAGGCCTTGAAAAACTGAACACAGATCGATCGAGAAAACAGGAAGAAATTGTGTGGAACTATGAAAAACGAAGCAAAATATACAAACCGGGTCGTCCATGTGCAATATAAGCAATATTAAGGAAAATGTGAAACGAGGAGAGCCGTGGTCCCGTGGTTAGCGTGAACAGCTGCGGAACTGGAGGTCATTAGTTCAAATCTTCCCTCGACAGAAAATTTTAACTTTTTATTTTCAGTTTATGTGACAAACCCTTATGTTTTCATCACTTTTTTTGGAGTGATTATTACATCCACAAGAAAACCTAAATCGGGCAAGGTAGAAGAATCTTTTTACCCATTCGCCAAGTGTACTAGTTAGGTGGGTCGACAACATATTCCTGTCATGTGACGCACATGCTGTCACCAGTGTCGTATAGAATATATTAGACGTGTTTTCCTGTGGAGGAATCGGTAGACCTATGACCTTGCGATCAAATGTTTTCGGTTCCCATTGGAGATACACGTCCTTTCGTCAACTAATCGCACGGTTTTGCGGTGCTGTCGCAAAACACAGACACTAAACTTATTACAGTGAACAGAGACGTCAATGAACGAACGGACAGATCATAATTTTGCGAAAATAAAGAAAGAAAAATTTTCAGCTGAGGGCAGATTCGAACTAGACCTCTCGTTCCGCAGCTGTTCACGCTAAACGCGGGACCACGGCGCTCCTCGGCTCACATTGCCCTAAATATTGCCTATCTTAGGTATGGACGACCCAGTTTGTATATTTTGCTTATTTTTTCATAGTTCCACACAACTTCTTCCTGTTTTCTCGATTGATCTGTGTTCAGTTTTTCATGGCCTATCCACTGTGCCAAC
Organism: Schistocerca serialis cubense; assembly: GCF_023864345.2. NCBI lineage: Eukaryota > Metazoa > Arthropoda > Insecta > Orthoptera > Acrididae > Schistocerca > Schistocerca serialis. The sequence continues at coordinate 413,000,874 of NC_064645.1, forward strand.
TTATAACTAAATCTGAGGGGGGTGCGATGGGGATGTTCCCTTGTGAGTGGTGCCGATGAAAGCCAGTTAGAAGAGGGCAACCAGGCCACGAACGGTCGTCCGACACGAATATTGCCAACCAACCGACGGGATGTCGGACTGCTGTTTGTGGTCGACTCTGATGCCGGTGAAGTACAGCCGCTATCTTCGCTTTGCGCAGGCCCTCTTTGTGTAGCTCGTGGCTTCGGCCGCTCGGACCTCGTGACCACCTCTTGCCGCGACGCTACCGCCCAACTTCATGCCTCCCGTCTCGGGCCAGCGAACCCGTATAAACCTCGGCAAGCAAAGACCTTCTTCTAAGGACACAACCCACAAATACCAACTCTTCCTCATAGATATTGGCAATAGGGCCGCAAGAGGGATCTCGATGCTACACCTGAGCCAGTGGCGGCATACAGAACAGTCTTCCACTGCTCAACCTCACCTCTCAAAACTGAAATAGCCTCCCCCGGGGCTAAGAACCCCCCTCACCGCTGGAATCTTTAGTGTAAGGTAAAAGCGTATGAGTTTCCCCTTTCCCGGTTCCCTAACCAAAAGACTGATTGGACTTAAAGTCTTGACAGTGAAATAAGGACCTAGGAAACGCGGGGCAAGTTTCCCTAAACTTTTATACCGGGAAGTCCGCCCAGGAATGTTCCTGATGTAGACAGGATCCCCTATCTTCCCTTGAAAGGGGTGTTTGTATTATAGTTCAAAAATGGTTCAAATGGCTCTGAACACTATGGGACTTAACTGCTGAGGTCATTAGTCCCCTAGAACTTAGAACTATTTAAACCTAACCAACCTAAGGCCGTCACATACATCCATGCCCGAGGCAGGATTCGAACCTGCGACCGTAACGGTCGCGTGGTTCCATACTGTAGCGCCTAGAACCGCTCGGCCACTCCGGCCGGCTATATTATTGTGACAGGCCTGACGATCGTAAGCCTTCCTAGTATTTAACCTAGCTCACCCCCATTTATCCCTAAGAACCTCCGGAGCGATAGGTGGAGGTAAAGGATCATTTATCTCCCATAAATTGGAGAGCGGGGAATTCATGGGATGTCCGAGCATTCCGCTAGCTGGGGTGGCCTTAGATGCTTCATGCCGCATGGAGTTAAACGCTAAGTTTAGCCAGGGCAAGGAGGTATCTCACTTTTCAGGCGATTTATGGTGGTAAATAATCAACGCTGACTTCAAGCTGTGGGTAACCCTTTTGCCAAAGGAACCCTGAGGATAATAAGGGGTGGTGGTAACATGTTGTATCCTATTGCCAAGACAGAATCGTCTAAACGACCTTGCCAGAAACCCAGGAGCGTTATACGTAACCAACGCCCGCGGTGGCTCGAACCACCTAAACATATTAGTAGGATGAGAGATTTTAATAATAGCGGTCACACTCCGTCTAGATATTAACCAAACGAACCTGGAAAAGGCGTCCACCACTACGAGAATATACGAATTGTCTTTTTTCGTCCTGCGAAGCGGGTCCACATAATCAACAAACAATTTGTCCAACGGATGCTCTTCTCTCTCCGACTGCAGAAATCCCCTGCCAGGGAGTTACTCGTTTTCCCTTCTTACAATCTCGGCATTCTTTGACTAAACCTCAAATGTCTTTATAAAGTGTCGGACAAGTCAGCTGTTCCTTGACCTACTCTAAGGTTTTATGAAGACCTAAATGCCCTCCTACTGGAGAGCCATGGAAGTACTGGAAGACTGGAACAACTAAGGTTCGTGGGAGACAGATTCTGGCTTCCCCTGACCTACTCCTGCGGTTACACAGAATGCCGTTTCTCAGAATATAGTCGCTGGATTCCTGTCCATCTAGTATTTGTTTCCTGAGCCCCACGCCCCCCAGAATGGGTCTTGTTCTTGTTCACTTTTCAAATTATTTAACAGTTGGGCTACCTCGGTAAGGATCGCGCATACTAGGTGACTGTCCGGCGTTTCCTCGTCAAGCTGGTGCTGTTGGAACATCCTTCTAAGGGCGTCAGCAAAATGATTATCAGATCCCTTCACGTGCCGAACCTTAAAATGGGAAGCCGATATGCGGACCGTCCATCTCGCGATACGTCCTGTCTTCCTAGGACGACCTAGGACCCAACTAAGGGCTTGATTATTCGTCTCTAGGTCAAATTCACTATATTCGAGACAGAACCGAAATTTTTCCAGAACAAATAACACAGCTAACGCTTCACAATCATATACTCAGTAACTGAGCTCAGGTCCCTCCAGACATCGGGAAGCAAAGAACTGCCACCACACCTGTATTGCAAGCATCAGTCTGGACCACAAATCTCTTGTAAAAAACCAGTACAGCTAAAACCGATGGGCTGGCAATTGCAGTTTTATTTCCTTCAAAAGCTGCCTGCTGACTTTCAGCCCAAATGAATTTCGTATTATTTCTGCTTAACAAATCTAATGGGGCTGCAAGTTGCTCATTGATGCGGAAGTAATTACCCATTCCTACAAATCGGGCAAACTCCCTTTTAGTTCTTGGCTGCGGAAGATTCCTCAACGCTTCAGTGCGTTTCTGATAATTGCTAATTCCGTACCCAGCTTAGTCAAGGTTATCTTTGAGGGTTTCATAGACAGCCCGGCATCCCTGAGCCTGGATAGTACCTCCCGGACGTGCTCTAAATGCTCTTCAAAGGAGGCACTAAATATGACCACATCGTCCATATAACTGAATACACAATTAAACTTTAAATCACATAAAATTTTATCCAGTAAACGGGGTAAAACTGCTGCATCAGTTGACAAACCAAACAGAACCCGGTTGAACTCATATAAATTCTGATCCGTGGCGAAGGCATAGAGATGCTTAAATTCCTCCGTTAAAAATACCTGGTAATAAGCCTGATTAAGATTTAACGCTGTAAACCAAGATGACAGCCGGTGTGGCCGAGCGGTTCTAGGCGCTTCAGTCTGGAACCGCGTGACCGCTCAGGACGCAAATTTGAATCCAGCCAAGGGCATGGATGTGTGTGATGTCCTTAGGTTATTTAGGTTTAAGTAGTTCTAAGTTCTAGGGGAATGATGACCTCAGATGTTAAGTCTCATAGTGCTCAGAGTCATTTGAACCATTTTGTAAAATCAGTTGAAACAGTTGTGGAGATCAGGCAGTGGAACCGATTCTTAAATCACCTTCTTATTGAGTAGCCTATCAACCACAGGTCGGAAATCCTGCCACCTGAACTTTAGGTACTAAGAAAATGTGGGAAGCATAGGGGAGGGTGGGCGGTCTTATGACTCCGTCTTTTCACTAACCCTAAATTTTGCGCCACAGTATCTTCATCTGAGGTGGTGACAAGCGATGTGGAGACTAGCGAATCGGCACGTCACCCATGGTGTCTGTGACTCCCAACATGTCACAAAGTACACTACTGGCCGTTAAAATTGCTACACCACGAAGATGACGTGCTACAGACGCGGAATTCAACTCCGATAAGAAAGAGGATGCTGTGATATGCAAATTATTAGCTTTTCAGAGCACCCACAACGTGCTGACATGAGGAAAGATTCCAACCGATTACTCATACATAAACAGCAGTTGACCGTCGTTGCCCGATGAAACGTTGTTGTGATGCCTCGTGTAAGGAGGAGAAATGCGTAACGTCACGTTTGCGACTTTGATAAAGGTCAGATTGTAGCCTATCGCGATTGCGGTATATCGTATCGCGACATTGCTGCTCACGTTGGTCGAGATCCAATGACTGTTAGCAGAATATGGAATCAGTGGGTTCAGGAGGGTAATACGGAACGCCGTGCTGGATCCCAAAGGCCTCGTATCACTAGCAGACGAGATGACAGGCATCTTATCCACATGGCTGTAAAGGATCGTGCAGGCACGTTTCGATCCCTGAGTCAACGGATGCGAACGTTTGCAAGACCACAACCATCTGCACGAATAGTTCGACGACGTTTGCAGCAACATGGACTATCAGCTCGGAGACCGTGGCTGCGATTACCCTTGACGCTGTATCACAGACAGGAGCGCCTGCGATGGTGTACTTAACGAAGAACCTTGGTGCACGAATGGCAAAACGTCATTTTTTTCGGATGAATCCAGGTTCAGTTTACAGCACCATGAAGGTAGCATCTATGTTTGGCTACATCGCGGCTAACGCACATTGGAAGCGTGTATTCGTCATCGCCATACTGGCGTATGACCCCGGCGTGATGGTATGGGGTGCCATTTGTTACACGTCTCGGTCACCTCTTGTTCGCATTGACGGCACTTTGAACAGTGGACATTACATTTCAGATGTGTTACGACCCGTGACTCTACCCTTAATTCGATCCCTGCGAAACCCTACATTTCAGCAGAATAATGCACGACCGCATGTTGCATGTCCTATACGGGCCTTCCTGGATACAGAAAATGTTCGACTGCTCCAGATCTCTCAACAATTGAAAACGTCTGGTCAATAGTGGCCGAGCAACTGGCTCGTCACAATACGCCAGTCACTACTCTTGATGAACTGCGGTACCGTGCTGAAGCTGCATGGGCAGCTGTACCTGTACACGCCATCCAAGCTCTGTTTGACTCAATGCCCAGGCGTATCAAGGCCGTTATTACGGCCAGAGGCGGTTGTTCTGGGTTCTGATTTCTTACGGTCTATGCACCCAAATTGCGTGAAAATGTAACCATGCGTCAGTTCTAGTATATTTGGCGAAGGAACACCCGTTTATCATCTGCATTTCTTCTCGGTGTAGCAATTTTAATGACCATTAGTGTAACAATATGTAACCATAAATTTCATTTAGAAAAATGAACAAATTTGTAAAATGAATAAGCCTTTGCAAGAGAAATCCAAACAGCAAATAATATTACAAGAATTACAAGACAAATGCACTTGCAGCCCGCCCTTTACCGGGTGAAACAGTCTAGAGGTTTGGTGTTAACATACGCTCCTGTGCTTAAAGGTTACACAGATTAGGAAACAATATGGCAATGATAAGGCTTACTTCAAAGCAACGAACCTCTTAATTTCAATCGGCAGCCAACGTGCGACTGGATCTCAGTCCGCCCCTTTCGACAATCTTATTTTGACTAAAGGGCTGATGACAGTTGGCTGTTAATATTTTCAAAGCTAAACTCACTGTCAATTATTAAGACCGTTCTGAAGCAACGTCTTAAAACATTACTTGTGAACACTTATTACAAGAGAACTTACTCTGCGGAACCACAAGCACAAACTAATAATTCACCAATAATTACCTGGTCTTAGACAGCAACGTACAGCTTAGTACAACTGGCTGTTCAGATCATAAGTAATGTAATTACAATCAAATAATTTGACCGGTTAACATGTAAATCTAACCACAAGAGCCTTATTTTGTTTGACGGCAACCTGTGACTTAGTACAATTGTTCTGGCTGTATTTACGACGAGGAGCTGATTCATTAGAACATTAATGACCAGCCATAAAGGAGAAAGGAAAGGCACTATAATAGCATAACAAACCTTCAAACGACAACTAGTGTCTTAGTAAAATACTATGACCTATATTTATAACCAAAAATCCGACCGAGTAAGAGTCTGAGGGTCGGGTACAAACCGGAAAATTATAAGGAAAGGCAGTGTAATAGTGAGACACATTTATAAACGACAACCATTGTCTTACAATACTACTGTGATGGCTTCGCTTACACAGCTTGAGGCTGCAGTGGATGTTAATAATAGTAACTTAAAGCTATTACTTGGATGCGTTAGGATGAAGTACAAATGGAGAATCTTGCTTGATTTATTAATTCCATGGTAATAAAATGGTATTTAGGGAGAAACAGGACTTTATAGAAATACGGATATTTTAACAGATACTGCTGCAACTCACTGATACTAAAGCCGTATGATCTAGATCGTTGTTGTTGTTGTGGTATTCAGTCCTGTGACTGGTTTGATGCAGCTCTCCACGCTACTCTATCCTGTGCAAGCTTCTTCATCTCCCAGTACCTACTGCAGCCTACATCCTTCTGAATCTGTTTAGTGTATTCATCTCTTGGTCTCCCTCTACGAATTTTACCCTCCACGCTGCCCTCCATCACTAAATTCGTGATCCCTTGATGCCTACCAACCGATCCCTTCTTCTAGTCAAGTTGTGCCGCAAACTCCTCTTCTCCCCAATTCTATTCAATACCTCCTCATTAATTATGTGATCTACCCATCCAATCTTCAGCATTCTTCTGTAGCACCACATTTCGAAAGCTTCTATTCTCTTCTTGTCTAAACTATTTATCGTCCATGTTTCACTTCCATACATGGCCACACTCCATACAAATACTTTCAGAAACGACTTCCTGACACTTAAATCTATAGTCGATGCTAACAAATTTCTCTTCTTCAGAAACCCTTTCCTTGCCATTGCCAGTCTACATTTTATATCCTCTCTACTTCGACCATAATCAGCTATTTTGCTCCCCAAATAGCAAACCTTCTTTACTACTTTAAGTGTCTCATTTCCTAATCTAATTCCCTCAGCTTCACCCGACTTAATTTGACTACATTCCATTCTCCTCGTTTTGCTTTTGATGTTGTTCATCTTATACCCTTCTTTCAAGACACTGTCCATTCCGTTCAACTGCTCTTCCAAGTCCTTTACTGTCTCTGACAGAATTACAATGTCATCGGTGAACCTCAAAGTTTTATTTCTTCTCCATGTATTTTAATATCTACTCCAAATTTTTCTTTTGTTTCCTTCACTCCTTGCTGAATATACAGATTGAATAACATCGGGGAGAGGCTACAACCCTGTCTCACTCCCTTCCCAACCACAGCTTCCCTATCATGTCCCTCGACTCTTATAACTGCCATCTGGTTTCTGTACAAATTGTAAATAGCCTTTCGCTTCGTGTATTTTACCCCTGCCACCTTCAGATTTGAAAGAGAGTATTCCAGTCAACATTGTCAAAAACTTTTTCTAAGTCTACAAATGCTAGAAACGTAGGTTTGCCTTTTCTTAACCTTTCTCACAAGATAAGTCGTAGGGTCAGTATTACCTACGGAATCCAAACTGATCTGCCCCGAGGTCGGCTTCTACCAGTTTTTCCATTCGTCTGCAAAGAATTCGCGTTAGTATTTTGCAGCTGTGACTTATTAAACTGGTAGTTCGGTAATTTTCACATCTTTCAACACCTGCTTTCTTTGAGATTGGAATTATTATATTCTTCTTGAAGTCTGAGGGAATTTCGCCTGTCTCGTACATCTTGCTCACCAGATGGTAGAGTTTTGTCAGGACTGACTCTCCCAAGGCTCTCAGTAGTTCTAATGGAATGTTATCTACTCCCGGGGCCTTGATTCTACGCAAGTCTTTCAGTGCTCTGTCAAACTTTTCATGCAGTATCATATCCCCCATTTCATCTTCGTCTACATCGTCTTCCATTTACATAATATTGTCCTCAATAACATCGCCCTTGTATAGGCCTTCTATGTACTCCTTTCACCTTTCTGCTTTCCCTTCTTTGCTTAGAACTGGGTTTCCATCTGAGCTAGGTCGTAGTGGTACACGTTTGCGCACAGAATTTACGCTACTTTGCGTTATTTCAGGAATCATGAAAGACATCTAATTTCCACACCATTGGTCGTACGGGCGAATTTTAAAGTGCAGTTGATTCGTCTCGTAGAAATTGAGTCTGTGGTATTTAACTTGCATGAAAATCGTTGAGAATATGTCGATCATTTTTAAAGCAAAAGTTCTGCAGTTTGCAGATAGCAGTTAGGGGAAGGTGCTAGTCCGGCGGCCGGACGCTACCCCACTTTGCTCTCAACGGATTTTTCGAATCTCTTTGTGAAATTAGCCCGTAGAAGTTCGCCACCTCTTTGCAAATTCCCACTACCTTCAGTTCGCTACCTGGCCCTGCCTACAGCTTAAAGGGCTCTCTGCTGTCAAAACGCACATCAACCGGCGACTTACAAGGGGCTGAATGGGCTTACACTCGCAAGCAGTTTAGAACTGAGAGTTACCTTTTTTTAATTTTGCTACCCACCTGCGTCCACTAAGGAAATATTCCATAATGTTCTCAGAAACGTCCCCCGTAATGCATTCTCCGAAAACAGTTTCTGCCGTAGTTCCCAGAGAACAAATAACAACGGCGTTGGCGTGGGACGAAATGAATCTCTTTTCAGTCAGTTGCGAGAGCGTACAGCCTTTCATCCGCGTCTAAGTATTTCATAAATCACGTTTAGCGAGCATTTCATCCGATTACGTTTCGCTCACTGGTAACGAGCTAAAGCCGAAGAGTCTAACAAAGAAGTAAGTCGGGCTTCATAAAGCTAGAGGACGCCTTTGTGAAGGAAGATTTCCTTTGATTGTCTCCTTGCATTCCGGCAGCGCTTTCTCAAGAACTCTAGTACAAATTCATTGTAGTACAGAACATCGTGTTATGGATGCTACAGAAATGGGGAATACATTATGCTACTTAGTAATATAAATGGAACAGTTACACGACTTCTTCAATGTATGGGAAGAATTATTTCCCTCGTACATTCATTTTTAAAATTAATCGATCTCTGATGTCTTAAGAATGGGTTCCCGTATTACATCCTCAATGTTCCAGTTTGACTACTGGTCGTTGACTTGTTTTCCCAGAGATCGACCAAAAATGATAGCACGATATACAAACCAGTAAGGAAAAAATGTAAGGGTGTTCCATCGAGGCAAATTTTTAAAGCTGTGTAGAATAATTATTTGATGCATACATCGAACCAAAATTTAGCGGAATAACAACATCCTTTGTCGGATTTCAGTGCGTTCCTGAAACACACAGTATCCAATATAGAGCAAACTGGATGCTTTTCTGAAGCTTCATTAATCGTATCCGCATGTGCAACAGTATTGCGAGTGTTCTAAAGACAGTATAACGTTCATACAAATTTGTCAAAGGATGTAATTTCTCTTTGTATTGTGACGTTTACCGCCATTGTAGGTGTAAGAAATGTTGCGTCAAGATAAACTGCAGTGGACTTGCTTAATATTAAGTATTTTTGGCTCTTTCCGCATGAACATGATATGAGATGTTGGTACCAAATGGATCATTGGACTTTCTTCAAATTTGAAGCAAGAATGGTAAATCTTAACACATGTCATTACTACAATATTGTTCAGGCTTTCGTGTGCATTCATTGATGTATTGACTTTTCGTGTCGTGGTATTCAGCTGATCACTTCTTAAAAGATCTGAAGTTACGCCGGGATGAGTGGCTAGCAAAGATTCGCCCTTCATTTCTGGTTGCAATGGGAGTATAAATCAGCGACTCGTGCTCGTAAAACGTCAGAACCCTTAAATAAATGTCAACAGAGTATCAAGTGACGAAAACCAATAGGCAACACATTTCGCTTTCGATTTTATTTATTATACATGTCGCCTGCTTAGATAGAATCTTAATAGCGTCAATACTTCGTTTACATTGTATCCGCCTGCCGGAGTGGTCGAGCGGTTCTAGGCGCTATAGTCTGGAACCGCGCGGCCGCTACTGTCGCAGGTTTGAATCCTACCTCGGGCATGGATGTGTGTGATGTCCTTAGGTTATTTAGGTTTAAGTAGTTTTAAGTTCTAGGGGACTGATGACCTCAGATGTTAAGTCCCATAGTGCTCGGAACCGTATGTTGGTGGTGTGTCGTTCCTTTCAGCAGTGATTTGTGGACTATTCCCACACCCGTACACAAGGTTCTGGACGTCCGCGTAGTACGGGCGCGCGTCGACATAGACAAATTCTATGAACAGCTGTCGACCGCACATCATCTAGGGAAGAAACCTGGGCCCATGTTACACCTGCCATTGTCAGAAAGGATAATTGGGAACCATCTGCTAGCAGTAGGAGAAAAAGCAAGGGTGCGTCTGGCCAGGATATCAATGGCATCACGACACCATTAGGGACGGCTACTCTAGTGGAATGCCGCTCCGTTGCCTTTAGTGATGAGAGTATGTTCTGTATACATGCGAGTGATGGACCGTCACGTGTGTGGCACAGACCTTGTGAGCGTCCTATTCAGGAGTGCATTCGCCCACGAGACACAGGTTGCCACCCTAGGCTTCATGGCGTCACTTAAACTCCACGGTGACATTTGGTGTTCTGCAGGATAAAGTAAACACAGCCCGCTACAGTGTACAGGTTGTGACACCCGTGCTAATGCTGTTATTTCGACAGGACGGTCACGTGCTATTTCAACAGGGCGATGCACGTCCATATACGGCTGCTGTTACGCAACTTGCTCTTCGTGGTGTATAACAAAGTCACGTGATCTCTCACTAACTGAAATCGTGTGGAGCATAGTGAAGACGGAGCTTATTCTTTCTGCAGAAGCTGTAAAAACCATTGCCATTCGGCACATTTTTGATTGTTTGCATGTAAGAATACAGGCCTGCGTGTCCGGCAGAGGGGTACACTTTGTGTTACCGCGACTGTTCGTGCACCTCTTGCCGTGACATGTGTGTACCATTTGGTCTCATTATCCTACAACGATGAAGGACCTATCACATCACCTATTAATAAACTGACGACGCTGTAATAAATAGTTGTTGCCTTCAACGTGCCGGGAGTAGATTGGGAAAGTCATGCGATCAAAACTGACGCCAGAGAATGGGATTCGTGTGATATTGTTCCCCATGTCTTATCCAAAAATTAGTTCGAGCCGAAAATTAGAGAACCAATTCGTGAAGGCAATGTTTTAGACCTCCTAGCAATAAGCAGACATGAACTTGTCGATTCAGTTAACGTTGAGGAAGACATCAGTGATCTTAAGATATGATAGCAGCTATGACGACAAGCATAACAAGGAATGTTAAAAACAGTAGAAAAATATTTTTGCTTAGCTAGAGTGACAGGATACAAATTGCAGAACAGCTGAGTAATCAACATCAATTACTGATTGCTGACGAAGAAGGTGTGAGGTTCAGATGAAAATATGCAAAAACAACGCTCAATACATCTTAGAAAAGTATATTCCGAGCAAGGTCTTAAGTATAGGTAAGACTGACCGTCGTTTAATAACCTTGTTGGAAAACTGCTACGTAAATTAAGAGACCTTCATCACAGATTCAAGATAAGTCAAAATCTAGCTGGAAAAAAGGTGAACGAAGCCAAAATGAGAGTAAGGTGAGCAATGAGAGAAACGTTCAGTTATTTTGAGAGAAAAATTTTGTCAACCAATCTGACAAATGCATCTATTCAGTCACTAAGTGATCCAACTGGTACCAAATTGGAAGATAACAGGGAGAAGGTCGAGATAATGAATTCGATGTACCGAAAATGGTTCGCCGTAGAAGATCGTAAAACAGTGCCTCCTTTCAGTTACCGTAGAAACACCAGAATGACTGATATCGAGAAAGCCGGTCGCGGTGTCAAAAAGCAACTACAATCAATTAGCAGTACCAGCTGAGATACCTGTTACGACGTCAGCTAACGCTCGCAGCTTAGTGCAGCTGCTCCTCCAAACAGCATCCCAAATGAGCAAACCAAGTGCGACCTTACTTCAGGTACTTGGGTTGTGCATTTAAAAACAATAGCTCAGAGTAATCATAGGGTCAAGCTGCACACATCTGCTTTCATTACACGTAGCTACTCTGCAGCTAATAATTTCCTGAAGCTATGATCCTGCTGTCGGTCTATGCATTGACCAGAATTCCGAGTTAATAAAATATACGAAAATACAGAATAAAAGTTAAATGGATAATTTAGTAACAAGGGTTCTATTCTAATTCTGTTGCTGACGAAGATGATGGAGAATTATGTTGAATAATAATTAGTGAGGAAAGGACATCTCAGGTAAATGAGAAGTTGTCCTACAATATTCAATTAAAATACTGGTAGAAAACACTCTTATCAAATGCAGTAAAGTCACTTTGAGAGAGTTGTAATAACTGTATCAAATTCCCTGAACTATATTGTAATCAAAGGTACCCGTAAACGAAGTTCATTTCGTAATTACAATACGCGAAATATTCACCAGCCCAAAACAGTTCAAACTTCAACATGTTGCTTAGCAAATTAACACACAGAATACGAAAATAGTAACTCCTACACTGTCTATTTTCAGTTCCATAATACTCGTGGGGAAAGATAATCCTAGTCTGGATCACATTCTGGCCTCTCGAAAAACAAAGTCCCTTCACAAACTAAAGTATGGTAGCAGCCATTCACTGCTCAGAACCAAACACCCACATGACCGAATCATGTACTTTGCTACAGGCAGGTCAGTCTTCTTCCAGAACAAACACAAGAATTTGCAGCTCCCTTGAACTCTTCACCCGAAAAGTCAAAGTCTCCAATGGACTCCAGTAGTGTTCTGCTACTGTAGTCTGCTTTTCCACTGGCTGAAGGCTGTCCCCACCAAAAATACATCGATTCAAGGCTTTACAGACATGACTGGACATGACCACTTTCTCAGCTAAACTAATACATTCAACCAATGTTTAAATAAAGAAGGTGTCACAAATATTTGGTTAAATTCAGATTATTTACAATAAATATAAATGGTAGTTAGTTCATTAATGAATAAGCCAGAATTCTTGCCTGAGTGTGCACATGGTAAATGACAACAGACGGTCAATAAATAGTGGTTAAATAAATAATTATGTCTTCTTAACAAAATTGTCCTTTGATTCCTTTTTGAATTGTGGTGTCCTCTAACACGTCTGACTGACCACATTTATATTAGCACCGTTTTCAACAGCAATTAAATAAAGTTACTGTTAGAACAGTGAACTATTCATTAAACAAGCGCTAGCGTCGAAAAATATGAAATATTTATGCTTTCATGCTGTGCTGATTTGTTGCGTAAGTGTGGAAATGTGATTTTCTGACAAACACTTCTGTAATTAAAGAGATTTAAAAGGCGTCATAAAAAATAAAATAAAATAGATACCGATGAGTGGCTTCCTGGAACGATAGCTACCGTGCAGTGCCACCATCTGAGATATCGTTTGTTGAATCCGCATGAAGCATTTAAAACTTGTTGTAGTAGAGGTTCGTTGTGAAAATGTTTATTTGCTGTGAAATATCAACTTCCTTAGCTTGAATAATATTGAAATATTGTTGTATCATTGGATGCACCTGGTTTTTATGAGATCGCAAATATATTCAGATTTGATGCTTGTGAATTGTTCAAATTTTCTTATTGTGTATCGTTGTAGATTCTTGTAGAGCTGCAAGAAGCCGTCGTTCAGCTTGTTTGACACTCCGTCGTTTCTTGGAACATTGTCTCCTACACAAAAACAGTGCGGCCATCAGCCGTTCAAATTCCCATCTTTGGGATTTACCCGTTTAGTGTGACGCTGCTCGTCCTTGTATCTAGCTCGCCTACAGCGGCCGCTGTGATCTGCCCGGCAGCACGCGCTCTCGGGCGCGGGGCTCACAGCAGATTCATCTTATCTCCTACCAATATTCGGTAGCCCATTACCTAGCCTAAAGACGCGTAAAATTACACTGTGACATTCTGCAAAGATTATACGAAAGAAGTCGTTCTCCTTCTACTAGGAGTTTAGCGTAGTTGGCTGGAGAGACGAAGGGTACCTAGCGACCGAAAAAAAAAAAGGAACCGCAGGCAACTCTCAATTTGAAGAAGGGTTGTAAGATAAACATAATTATAGCCCTACATGGTTAAGGTCACCCGCTTGCAGAATTGTGGAATATGGCTTATGCTCGTCAATTATGACTATTTGGGGAACGAAGATCTACGTTATAAAAATCAACAAGGATTTCGCAAACAGAGATCTTGCGAAACACAGTTCGTTCTGTTCGTCCATGAAGTCCGTAGCGTTGTGGTCAACGGCACTCAAGTTGGTGCCGTACTTCTTGACTTCAGGAACGCGTTTGACACGGTTTCTCACTATTGTTTAGTGAAATAATAGTATCTCAGCGATTTAGTTTTGGTCATCAGTCTGGTCCGATGCGCCTCGCCGCGAATTCCTCTTCTGTACCAACCTCTTCGTACCGGAATACCACTTGCAACGTTCGTCCTCAATTATTTGCTGTATGTATTCCAATCTCTGTCTTCCCCTACAATTTTTGCCCTCTGTAGCTCCCTCTCGTACCATGGAGGTCATTACTGATGTCTTAAAAGATGTCCTATCAGCATGTCCCTTATCCTTGTCAGTGGTTCCCACATATTGCTTTTCTCTCCGATTCTGCGCAGAACTTCCTCATTCCTGAGCTTATCAGTCTACCTGTTTTTCAACATTCGTCTGCAGCACCACATCTCAAATGCTTCGATTCTCTTCTGTTCCCCGCCGGCCGAAGTGGCCGTGCGGTTAAAGGCGCTGCAGTCTGGAACCGCAAGACCGCTACGGTCGCAGGTTCGAATCCTGCCTCGGGCATGGATGTTTGTGATGTCCTTAGGTTAGTTAGGTTTAACTAGTTCTAAGTTCTAGGGGACTAATGACCTCAGCAGTTGAGTCCCATAGTGCTCAGAGCCATTTGAACCATTTTTTCTTCTGTTCCGCTTTTCCCACAATCCAAGTTTCATTACCATACAATGCTGTGCTCCAAACAAGTATTCTACGAAATTTTGCTCCTCAAATGAAGGCCTATGTTTGACACTAGTACACATCTCTTGGCCAGGAATGCCATTTTCCCAGTACCAGTCTGCTTCTGATGTCCTCCTTGTTCGATCCGTCATTGGTTATTTTGCTGCCTAAGTAGTAGAGTTCCTTAACTTCATCTACTTCGTGACCAACAATCCTGATGTTAACGTTCTCGCTGTTCTCATTTCTGCAATGTCTCATTACTCTCGTCTTTGATCGATTTACTCCTAGTCCATGTTCTGTACTTATTAGATTGTTCATTTAATTCAGCAGATCATGTAACGCTTCTTCAATTTCACTTAGGATACCAATGTCATCAGCGAATCGTATCGTTGGTATCCTTTCACCTTGAATTTTAATTCCACTGCTGAATCATCTTTCTTTTATTTCCAACATTGTTTCTTCGATGTACACATTGAACAATAGGGCCGAAAGACTACATCCCCGCCTTACACCCTCTTATTCCGAGCACTCCGTCTTTGTCGTCCACTGTAATTATTCCCTTTTGGCTCTTGTACACATTGCATATTATCCGTCTCTCCCTACAGCTTATCCATATTTTTCTCAGAATTACGAACATATTGCACCATTTTACATTTTCAAACGCTTTTCCCAGGTCGACAAATCGTATGAATGAGTCTTGATTTTTCTTTAATCTTGCTTCCATTATGAAACGCAACCTCAGAAATGCTTACCTTCTCTAAAGCCAAACTGATCGTCATGTAGCACAACCTCAATTTTCTTTTTCTTCTTCTGCATATTTTTCTTGTCACCATCTTGGATGCATGAGCCGTTTACCTGATTGTACGGTAATTCTCGCACTTGTCAGCTCTTTCAGTCTTCTGAACTGTGTGGATGAAATTTTTCCGGAAGTTAGATGATATGTCGGCAGACTAATACATTTTACACACCAACGTGAATAGTCGTTTTGTTACCACTTCCACCAGTAAGAAAATCACATTTATATACTTACAAAACACATCAGCACAGCAAGAGAGCATAAATATTTCATATTTTGCCATGCTAGCGCTTTTTTAAATGAATAGTTCACTGTTGTAACAGTAACTTTATTTAAGTGCTGTTAAAAACGGTGCTAATTTACATGTGGTCATTCAGACGTGTTAGTGGACACCACAATTCAAAAAGGAATCAAAAGACACATATTAAGAAGACATAATTAATTATTTAACCACTATTTATTGACTGTCTGTTGTCATTTATCATGTGCACACTCAGGCAATAATACTGGCTAATTCACTAATGAACTAATTATGATTTATATTTATTGTAAATGATCTGAATGTAGCCAAACATGTACCAGAAAATGGTGGGGGGCATAACTAATTGCTAAATTTGGTGTCAAAGGCGGTACAATAGTTTAAGGAAATGTGGATGATATGGAAAACGGACAGTGGGAGGAGAGGGGGGTTTACCAGAGGGGGAGAGGTTAATTAATTGATCTACTTAATTAAGTAGTCAATCAAACTGGTAACAGTGAGTCGGACTATTCCAATAACTCGGATCTGAAAGTGTGCCTGCAGCAGCAAGAGTGTTTTTGTGGGGGGGGGAGGGAGTAGGAGAGGGTGGAAGAATCAAAGGATAAGTGCCTGTCAATCAAAAGGAAGTGTCCTTTTAGCAGAACAACAGTTTAAGTACCTGTCAATCAAAGGAGAACAATAGGTTTGCCCTTGGGTGCGTCCCTACTACTGATGTAGGGAACCCACACTAACAAATTGCGCTGACACTAGCCTAGCCCCCCCCCCCCTACAACCATGATATAATCTAATTGAAATCTTCCCACAGCAACCAACATTATCCATGTATACCCACTCCTCTTGTGATTCTTGAACAGAGTATTTGGAATTACTCGTTGAAATTTATTACGGAACACAATTACTATGTCTCCTCTGTCACTCCCTGTCCTAAGCCCATATTCTCCCATAACCTTTTCTTCTACTTCTTCTCCTGCAACTGTATTCCAGTTCCCTATGACTATTACACTTTCATCTTTCTTTACCTACGGATTACTCTTTCAATATTCTCATATATTTTCTCTCTCTCTTCATCTTTAGCTTGCTACATCGGCATGTATATGTAAATTACTGTTGTCAGTGTTGGTTTGCTGTCGATTCTGATAAGAACAACGCTAGCACCGAACTGTTCACAGTAACTCACTCACTGCACTATGTTCCTATTCATCACGAATCCGGCTCTCATTATACCATTTTCTGCTGCTGTTGATATCACCCTATATTCTGCTCTGCTGACGGGAAATCGTTGTCATCTTTCCATTTCACTTCACTGAATCCCGCTCTATCTAGATTCAGCCTTTGCATTTCACTTTTCGGGTTTTCTAGCTTTCCTACCACATTTAAGCTTCTGTCTTTCCACGCACCGTGTCGTAGATAGTTATCCTTTTATTTGTCATTGGATATTTTAATCACAGTGACCTTCTTGTTGGCAGTCCCCTCCAGGAGATCTGAAGGAGGGGCTATATCGTATCCTTTGTTAACGGAGAGGTCACCATGACACTTTTATAATTACAGGCCACATGTCCTGGGAATACACGTGATGTGTCTTTAATACAGTGGTTTCCTTTGCCTTCTGCATCCTCATGCCGTTGATCAATGCTGATTCTTCCGCCTTTAGAGACAATTTCCCACCCCAATGAAAAGACAATGCCAAGAGCCCTTGTCCACTCCTCCTTCCGCTTTGAAAATGCCGTTGGCAAAATGAGAGTGACTTTGGCCCGAAATATTCGGCCACCAATGTTGATTGGTAGACAAAATATAAGCGGTGGCAGGATTCTAACCCGGACCGAGGACGTTAAGATTACTAGTCAAAGACGCTACGCCTAAATCACAGGTGCAGATATCGCTTGGCGGTTATTGGATAGATCTGCGACTGGATTCAAGACATCCTTACTGACAGAACTTAGTGAATGGCGTACGCTCTAGCAGGTGACCCTGAACATAAATAAATATAGCATACTGCGCATGCATATAAAGGGAAATCAACCACTGTAAAACTGCAATTATGATGACACATTGCTGGAGATCGTGTCCACTGTAAAATGTCTACGAGTAACTATCCGGACCGACCTATGGTGGAATGGCCAGATGGAAGAAGTCGAGCCCAGTTGAGGCTGAGGGAAGATATGAAGGGAATGTAACTTACCAACAAAACAAGTGGTTTAGGAGGTACCTGCTAGATTAGTTCTTGAGTATTGATTGTTCGTGTCGATTCGTAACCAGGTAGGACTGATAACAACAAGTAGAGAAGGTCTAACGAAAAGTGGCGCTTCTTGTCATGGAATTGTTTCGTCGGCATGATAGCGTTAGAGAGACTCACAACGAACTCTAGTCGTAGATGCTGCAAGAGAGTCACTGCTCATCACAGACAAGTTTACTACTGAAGTTTCGAGAGGGTACTTTCCGGAAGGGTCGGACAATATACATTTCCTTCCACATACATCTGGCAAAATCATCACGACGATAAAATTCGAGAAATTGGAGCTAATACAGAATCTTACAGGCAATCAATCTTCCCATGCATTATTAGCGAGTGGAACAGGAAAGGGGGGAGGGGGGGGGGGGGGGCGCGGATCAGTTAGTGGTATCAGAAGTAACCTACGCCTGACACCGTTAGGTGCGCTGTGAAGTGTAGATATAGTTAACAGATGTAGATGTTGTTTGCGAGGGTGTTGCATTTTTTTCCGACACGGTAGAAAGAACAAATGATAACCAACACATAGAGAAAACTAGAATTTATCACTGAAATGGTCGCCAGACTGATAGCTTTGACCAGTAAGAACAATATTATCTTCTCACCTTCTCAGCTTCTCTCATGACCCCACTCACAAGACAACACCTATAATGTGGGCATATATCTACATCTATGTGATTACTCTGCTATTCTCAATTAAGTGCCTGGTAGCGGGTTCGATGAACCACCTTCAAGCAGTCTGTTGGTTGGTTGTTTTTGGGGAAGACCAGACAGCGAGGTCATCGGTCTCATCGTATTAGGGAACGACAGGTAGGGAAGTCGGCCGTGCCCTTTGAAAGGAACGATCCCGGTATTTGCCTGGAGCGATTTATGGAAATCACGGAAAACCTAAATCAGGATGGCCGGACGCGGGATTGAACCGTCGTCCTCCCGAATGCGAGCCCAGTGTCGAACCACTGCGCCACCTCGCTCGGTCAAGCAGTCTGTCTAGCGTTCCACTCTCGAACGAAGCTCTGGAAAAACGAGCACTTACATTTTTCTGTGGGAGCCCTGATTTCTCTTATTTTATCGTGATGATCCTTTCTCCCTATGTAGATGGATAACAACAGAATGTTTTCGCATTCGAAGGAGAAAACAGGTGATTGAAATTTCATGAGAACATCCTGTCGCAATGAAAAAATTCTTTGTTTTAATGACTGCCACTCCAATTCACGTATCATGTCTGTGGCACTATCTCATCTATTTCGCCATAATACAGAACGAGCTGCCCTTCTTTGAACTTTTTCGCTGTCATCCGTCAGTCCCACCAGATGCCGATCCCATCATGTACAGCAATACTCCAGAGTTGGGTGGGCAAGCATGGTGTAAGCAGTCTCTCTAGTAGACCTATTGCACCTTCTTAGTATTCTGTCGATGAATCGCAGTCTTTGGGTTGAACCACCCACAACATTATCTATGTGATCATTCCATTTTAGGATATTTGTAATTGTAATGCCTAAGTATTTAGTTGAATTTACAGCCTTCAGATTTGTGTGATTTGTCGTGTAATCGAAATTTAGCGTATTTCTTTTAGTACTCATGTGAATAGCTCCGCACTTCTTTAGGGTCAACTTCCACTTTTCGCACCATACACATCTCTTATCCAAATCATTTTACAATTCGTTTTGGTCATATGATGACTTCACAAGACGGTAAATGACAGCATCATCTGCAAACAATCTGAGAGGGCTATTCAGATTGTCTCCTATGCCGTTATATACATCAGAAACATAGAGGGCCTATATAACACTTCCTTGGGGAACGCCGGATATTAATTCTGTTTTACTCGATAACTTTCTGTCTATTACTACAACCGTCACTTTTCTGACAGGAAATCACGAATCCAGTCGCACAGCTGAGGCAATATTCCACAGGCACGCAGTTTGGTTAGAAGACGCTGTTCGTGTAGCTATGCACAAGAGTCTGCTTGTTTTCACTGAGGCCATTACTTCTTGGCCTCCATTGCAACGAGGCGAGAAACAAGCAGTTGGCCGCTGAGAAACCTGGGGAGCTGGCGGTCCGTGGGACCTAGAGTAACTACCGTGGTGGGGCCGCCACTGGGAAGACCGACGCGCGTGCGCCGGGTTGCGGCTTATCAGGCGCACGGGATCTCGTGGCTCCGCGCGTGCTGAGAGAGCGCGGTCGAAGTCAACCCCTCTGCCGACTCGTCGTCTCTGGAATAGACGGGCTTATCGGCGCCCGGCATCTGACGAGGGCAGAGGACTGTCTCCCCGCCACAAAGACTCAACTTCCTGCTTCCGCCTTATGTCAGACTGGAGAAGTACTTGTTCCGTTGTTGACAATGTTTGGATGCCAGCGAAGTATGATGCCCAAAAGTAATCTCGTGCAACTGCAGTTTCATTGTGTGCTCAGTGCAAGAGATAACATTGTCCTTACTCAAATTTTGAAAGCAGGTACAACGGAAAACACCACGCCTGAAAAAAAAAGAGGACAGCCGAGGGTGTACTGAAAAGTAATGCCTCCAAATATTTTCTTCTGTTTTCATTATGGGTTAAGGCATTACAAGCCATGCACATCACATGGTCGACTTTGCCGCTTCACTACGCAAGCTGCAACCATCTGCCTCTAGCGTTGTAGCGTGAAACATAACGTATCTATGTTGGTGCGTGAGAAAAAACCATGGTATAATCTGGTTGGTACCAGCAGAGTAAGTGCCTCCAGTCTAAATAAGTAGAATAATGAAAGCTGCGTACGGTAATGATTTAAACGGCATCACAAATTTGAGGCGTTGGGTTGCTCGTGCTCCTAATGAAGGAACCTGTGATGTCAACGTCAAAAAAATATTGAAAATCTGATAGATGACAAAGAAAATGTTGTGGAGAAGGCTGACCAAAGGCTGAGTTTTATTGGCAGGACACATAGAAAATGTAACAGATCTACTAAGGAGACTGCCTACACTACGCTTGTCCGTCCTCTTTTGGAATACTGCTGCGCGTTGTGCGATCTTTACCAGATAGGACTGACGTAGTACATCGAAAAAGTTCAAAGAAAGGCACCACGTTTTGTATTATCATGAAATATGGGATACAGTGTCACAGAAATGAGACAGGATTTGGGCTGGAAATCTTTAAAAGAGAGGCGTTTCTCGTTGCGACGGAATCTTCTCACGAAATTCCAATCACCAACTTTCTCCTCCGGATGCGAAAATATTTTGTTGACACCGACCTACATAGGGCGGAACGATCCCCACGATAAAATAAGGGAAATCAGAGCTTCTACGGAAAGATATAGGTGTTCATTCTTTCCGCGCGCTATACGAGATTGGAATAATAGAGAATTGTGAAGGTGGTTCGATGAACCCTCTGCCAGGCACTTAAATGTGATTTGCAGAGTAGCCATGTAGATGTAGATGTAGACGATCAGTACTGCTATAGGAAAGGGAAAGATAGTAGAGAGGCGGCTATGACTAGGTGGTTGACAAGGAAAGCAAGACTAACGAAAATACACGTTGATAGGATTTATCGACCTGGAAAAGCGTTTTAGCATGTGAAATGCTACAAGATGTTCGAATTCCTGGTAGAAACAGAGGTACCCTATAGGGAAACAAGGATTATATGCAGTATGTACCAAACCACGAGGGAACAATAAGAAGAACGTAGTGCTCAGATTAGAAAGTGTGTAGGACAGGGATGTAATCTCTCGCCCCTACTGTTCAAGGATCGAACAAGCAACGACGGAAATATATGAAACGTTCAAGTGTGGTATTAAAATTCAAAGTGAAAGGATATCAATGTTAAGATTCGCTGATGACTTTGCTGTCCTCAGTGAAGGTGAAGAAGAATTACAGGATGTATTACGTTCTTATATTTGTAACGCCACCGCCACGTAGTGCTCTGTATGAAAATCACTGGCTGTGCTGCGTGCAGTCTGAGGCTGGTTTGCATTGTTATTGGCTATTGTAGTGTTGGGCAGTTGGCTGTTAACAGCGTTTAGCGTTGCGCAGTTGGAGGTGATTTGTGAAAGGTATAGGTTATTGTTAGTCAGGGCCACTGTAGGGATTTTTGAAAGTCAGATTGCGTTGCGCTAAAAATATTGTGTGTCAGTTTAAGCACAGTAATTCATTAATTTTTCTAAGGGGACGTTTTATATGTCGACCCTTAGCCGAGGATACCTCACTGGAATCTTCTGATTTTTTCTTGTAGTTTCTGTAATTAGTGTACTTATTGTTTATTGCCAGCGAGTAATTATAGAGAGAATTTCCTTTGTAGTTGTAGTTTTTCATTGTTGTTCAGTAAAACAGTTGTGTCGTGCATGTAGATTTGCACCAAGTATTCCGCAGCTGCGCTTGCAATTAAGTAGATATTATTTTAAGTGCTATGTTAATGAGTTTTCTTATTTTGCCCTTCAGAATTGTGCTTTTCTGTGTTATCGTGTGAAATATTGTGACAATAATGGCGTGTGAAAAATGTAATACTAGGCTCCAAAGTAAACTGATAAATAATAGTAACGACGAGCGCAGTTTATCAGCACCACTGTGTAACGAATTAACAGACATTCAAAGTAGTAATTTGGTAATTGTGCATAGGGAAATGGAGCGGGCGGCAAATAATAGCGTAGACAGTGAAACAAATAGTAAACAGGGAAGCTTTATCGATCGATCGATCGGCAACAGCTCGCCTCAGGAATCCGAAATGACAGGACACAATCTTGCAAATACTGTAGATTCAGGTTTTGCGTGCTCACCTTTTTCTCAAATAACTCAAGACACATTTTCTGCTTTTCAAAATGCGAATATTGCCGGTTCAAATGCACTGCCGAATAGCACTGAGGAACATGTTTCAGACTCCAGTGCATTGTTATTACAATTAATGCAACAAATTGGGCAAAAGCTTCAAAAGTTAGACGCAATGGAACAAAATCTTCAAAAGTTAGAAACAATGGAAAACACCAGAGAAAAACACAGCAACAGTTAGACGCAATGGAACATAATCATCACACCACGCATGAACATACACGTGAAGATTTAACTACTGAGTTACATAAAATCGAATCGAAATGTCAAAAAGTCTTTAATGACGTAAAAAACAAATTTGTGAGCATTTCCAACTTATTTTTTTCGCGGCATGAAAATACATTACAGAATCACGAAGCAGCCATTGAAGAAGTGCAGACTATTGTTCATGAAAATCATGAGACCTTGCAAGCTAAAATTGACTCAGTTGCATCTACCGATTCGGTTACGTAACTTGCAAAAACTCAGGAAAACTTAAACGACACAGAAGATACGATTTCAACACAAATGGACACTCTGAAACTTGGTTCAGAAAAACACACTGAGGAAATAAGTATTCTATCGGAGAAAGTAGCCGAACTTTCGGATCAGTTCACTAACTTATCTACAAAGGTAGATGATGATCTGAATGACACAAGACCTGTAGCCATCACTGACACAGAAGAGTATGAACAAATTAAGAAATTCAAACAAAATCAGAATCAAATTAATACGCAACAGAAAAGAGAAATCCGGGAAGTACAAGATCAGTTGACACATGTAATAAAATGGCTCTGAGCACTATGCGACTTAACTTCTGAGGTCATCTGTCGCCTAGAACTTAGAACTAATTAAACCTAACTAACCTAAGGACATCACACACATCCATGCCCGGGGCAGGATTCGAACCTGCAACCGGAGCGGTCACGCGGTTCCAGACTGAAGCGCCTAGAACCGCACGGCCACACCGGCCGGCTGACACAAGTAATACAAAAATTACATATTTCAGAGTACACTCGCGCTCCAACACTGGAAGAGGGACTTAGAAATACGGAAAAGCCGCAAAATAATAACACAGGGCATTTCGGAAATTATAAAAGAAATTGGCAAGGTGCACCGAATTTTGAGATGGAACCGCCGACACGACGTAACAATGACTGATATGCGACTCGCCGACACGATGATTTTGACTATAAGCTGTTCATTACTACACGTAAATTCAAAACATTTAAGAATTCTGGCAACGACATTCATCCACAAGCGTGGCTCCATCAATTCTCTCATTGTTTTCCTCCCTACTGGTCATCAGAGCACAGTAATTCATTAATTTTTCTAAGGGGACGTTTCATTCAATGCTCATGTGTGAAATTAATGTTTCGAAAACTATTCTCATTATTTTAGGTATTTACTTATGTCATAATTCCTGTAACACTGATGTACATGTCTATTTCTATTCTTTTGTAAAGCCTGTATTACTACAAATGTTATGTGTATTATTATGTTTTCATGATGTTTTCTGTATCTCTGTAATTGTATTCTCATGGAAAAAAATTGTAATGGACACCAGTTCATCAAATTAAGTGACTTGTAAGCATACATTTCACTGCACACATTTCTGTTGGTCATAGTATATGCACGATATGTGAAAAAAAGAGGACTGTTAGTGCTTGCACGTGTGTTGATAATTCAGCAAGGCACTGGTTAACAGCATTGCTGGTTCTAAGGACATTCCAAAAAGTTTTGTGAGTACATAAGTGGTGGTTTAAGGACTTGTTATATTGTCCGCAAGACTCTTCGATGGTGATTGTGCACCTGAACAGTCACAGCAGATGGCTGCTGGCCATCCCTACAAGGACTACAGTGGGTCTACATCTTTGATGACTCACCAGTACCATTATTTCTACAAGGACTGCAGTGGGTCTGCACCTCTGGTGGCCCACCAATACCGTAATCTCTAACAGGACTACATTGGTCTGCTCTGTGATGACCTACCTACCAATATTCTTCAAAACTTCGACTGACTCTGCTGTGGGTTTGCTCTGTTGTGGCCCGTTACCTGTGCTCATGTCAAGAGTCAGCACTGTCTTTCCGTTGGAAGGACAACACTACTTTTTCAAGACTGCATTGAAATCCACTACTTCCATGTGCATATTCTTTTACTACTCAGACTTTGAGAAAAACACGCAATTTTACTGTGATGATTGATCAGGACTGTCTTTATGGACTGTGAGAAAATTTTAGCTTTTGTCCAACATTGTATCGATAAGTGTGTGCATTTGATTTCTTTGTTATTGTAATTATGAAAAAAATTTTCAAATCAGTATTGGCCCCTGCCCAAAACAATTTGTAAAATTTTTTGTGGGGAGCAAGGGGCCTATGTAAGTAGGCTGTTTAGGTTCTTATATCGGTAACGCCACCGCCACGTAGCGCTCTGTATGAAAATCACTGGCTGTGCTGCGTGCAATCTGTGGCTGGTTTGCATTGTTGTTGGCTATTTTAGTGTTGGGCAGTTGGCTGTTAACAGCGCGTAGCGTTGCGCAGTGGTGGATGTGGGGAGAGAGATGGCGGAATTTTGAGAGTGGATGATCTGGAAGTATGTCCATCAGAGACAGTACATTTGTAAGACTGGATGTCATAAACTGCTATATATATTATGACTTTTGATCACTATTAAGATAAATAAATTGTTTGTTCTCTATCAAAATCTTTCATTTGCTAACTATGCCTATCAGTAGTTAGTGCCTCCAGTAATTTGAATCTTTTATTTAGTTGGCAGTAGTGGCGCTCGCTGTATTGCAGTAGTTCGAGTAACGAAGATTTTTGTGAGGTAAGTGATTTGTGTAGGGATTTTTGAAAGTCAGATTGCGTTGCGCTAAAAATATTGTGTGTCAGTTTAAGCACAGTCACGTATAATTTGTCTAAGGGGACGTTTCAAGTATAGAAGTTGGACTGAGATTAAATCGAAGAAAGGGGAAGGTAATGAAAAGTAGCGGAAATGAGAACAAGG
The DNA here is from genome assembly GCF_023864345.2 of Schistocerca serialis cubense. Classification (NCBI taxonomy): domain Eukaryota; kingdom Metazoa; phylum Arthropoda; class Insecta; order Orthoptera; family Acrididae; genus Schistocerca; species Schistocerca serialis. The sequence continues at coordinate 413,026,420 of NC_064645.1, forward strand.
TGAAACCTAAAATTTGATTTGGGGATCACGAAGTAGATGAAGTTAAGAAACTCTGCTACCTGGGCAGAAAAATAGACAATGATGGACGGAGAAAGGAGGACATAAGAAGCAGACTAGCACTGGAAAAAAGGTCATTCCTGGTCAAGAGATGACTACCAGTATCAAACATAGATCTTAATTTTAGGAAGAAATTTCTAAAAATGTACGTCTGGAGCACAGCATTGTGTGACAGTGAAACACTGACTGTGGAAAAACCGCAACAGAAGAGAACCGAAGCATTTGAGACTGGCGCTACAGAATTCTGTTGAAAATCAAGATAGACAGATAAGAAATGAAGAGGTTCTCTGAGGAATCAGCGGGGAACGGAATATATGGAAAACATTCACACGAAAGGAGAAAGGGTGATAGGCATAACCGTTACAGTACTAGAGGGCGGTAGGGGTTAAAAATTACGGAGTAAGACAGATTGGAATACATCCAGCAAGGTTTCGTGGCGGACTGCATCAAACCAGTCAGAGGACTGATTACTCAAAAATAAAGTAAACATGTATGATGGAGGTCACCGACTCCAAAAGTGCTCAAGACTGTGCCGTCAGCAGCCTAAGTCATACTCACAGTGTTCGGGGATTTACAAGCTGTTTTTCGTTTGGAACTCATGCTTAAAGGCACGAATATGAAATTTGCAAGATACTGCGGAGCCTTTAGAAAAGTGAAAACACTAATTCGAAGAGTTCGTCCACACTTGGAGCACCCTCTACCTCAACACCGGAATGCCAGACCACACACCAGCCAGATCACACACCAGCGCTGCAACATTTGCAACAATCCGACGCCTTGCGTTCGCTGTTATCGATCACCCTCCATATAGTCCCGACTTCGACCCATCCGATTTTCATCTGTTTCCAAAAACTTATTTTATTTTTTTTATTCTTGAGTCGTCAGTCTTATGACTGGTCTGATTCGGCTGGCCACGAATTCCTCTCTTGTGCCAACCTATTCATCTCACAGTAACAATTGTAACACACACCCTGAACAATTTGCTGGATGTATTGCAATCGCCGCCTGCCTCTACTGTTTTTACCCTCTACAGCTATTTGAAGAACACCTTCGAGGACTTTGATAATGATGAAGTGGTGCAATCAGGCTTGGGACTGTGACCCCGTCAACGACGTCAAACATTCCACAGTGACAGTATCAACAGACTGATCTCTCGTTGGGACAATCGTGTTTGTCGTCAGGGTGGTTAAGTTGAGATATACACATGTAGACATGGAGAATGCAGATGTAAATTGTTAACAGCATTTATTCTATTTAAAAACCCTTAAGAATATTCGTATAAAAATTTCAGAGGTATTATTTTACAGCATGCCCTCTTAACTCCACAAAATGTGGGACCCGCAATTAGAAGTTGTGCTACTTTGCCAAGCGTAGTGTAAAGTACTAATTTGGAAACATAATTCTTAGAATTTAATGGTTAATTTACATCGTTCTTAACTACGCCCAAGGCGTAGGCCTGCAGCTTTTACGCTTCAGAAGCCGGCCGCGGTGGCCGTGCGGTTCTAGGCACTTCAGTCCGGAAATGCTACGGTCGCAGGTTCGAATCCTGCCTTGGGCATGGCTGTGTGTGATGTCCTTAGGTTAGTTAGGTTTAAGTAGTTCTAAGTTCTAGGGGACTGATGACCTCAGATGTTGAGTCCCATAGTGCTCAGAGCCATTTGAACCATTTTTAACGCTTCAGAGATAAAAAAATAAACAAAGAAGAAAAGAGCGTCACAAAACAACCAATAGTTTCTGTAATGTGTATTTATTTGTGGACACCCAATTTTTGTGAAGAGATCAGTTACAGCTTCACTCATACGTCCATCCATTACCTTCTACTTTCGTTTAACCTAGTGTAACGTATGCTTGACTTGAAGACGGTCACTTGAACCGAAATTGGCTGTCTGTAAATTACAGCACCTTTTGATGGTTTCGTCACGCCTTTGTTTAAAAACGTTGAGGCTGTTGCAGTACTGTTTACAGAAAATACGTTAAAATAACTTGCCGAATATTTGCCTACCTAAAATATTAATAGTAGAAGCTTTAACGCCTTATCTCGTTGAAATTTAAAAGTGTAGTTGCACACGTACTTAGTGATAACTATGCTGAGACTTCAAAATGTAAGCTACTAATATCGTTCCACGCTAAGACCATAGCGCGACAAAAGTGGCGCCATGTCATACTGCATACACAGTTCTGTTTCACTGTCCATAACAAGAGCCTTACAGTGTGGTTCTGAAATTGCTACACAGCTGCAAATGTATTCCAAAGCTGAAGTTCAAGAGACAAGACGATTCTTATGGGAAAAGAGTCTACGTTGCGCAAAGATTAAACATGAAATTCTGACAGCTTATCGACCAAATGCAGTGTCATGACCAGCAGTAGTGAAATAGTGCCATCATTTTGACGAAGGCCGCACAAATGTGGCTGATGCTTAGGAAGACGGGTGGCCATCAACATCGATTACTTACGACCACGTCCAGGAAATCGAAGAACTGCTTCGTAGAAATCGCAGGTATTCAGACAACGAGGACGTTCACACAGCGGCTCTCGATCGGTTCTATGACCAAGTAGTGGACCTCTCACGAGCTACGACATTGTCGCGAATCAAACAGTGACCCGTACATACCATAAGTTTCCTTTAATTTACGTCTATGGTCACAAACATTTTGTTAACAGATTACCGGTTTCGATCGATAATGACAAACATCAGATCTGTTTTATAAAAACAAAATCTTAATGTACTGCAGCCATAATGGAATCGTCAAATGTTAAATGCAGAATCAGCACCAGCATCGTCAAATTTATATAAATAACATCACATGCACGAGCCATGTTGTCAGTAGCACTGACAACATTACTCGTGCATATGATGTTATTTATATATATTTGACGATGCTGGTGCTGATTCAACATTTAACATTTGACGATTCAACTATGGCTGCAGTACATTAGGATTTAGATTTTATAAATCTGGTGGTGGTCATTATCGACCGAAACCGGTAATCTGTTAACAAAATTTTGTGACCATAGACGTAAATTAAAGGAACTTAGTGGACCTCTGTCGTCGAGAAATGGAACAATTGGTAGATAGCTTCGACCGTTGTTCACAGACTGGGTGACTATGCTAAGAATTAGTGTCATGCATCTGTGCCACTCTGAAGTGTAATGCAGCATTCAACAAAAGTTACTTGACGTGCGTAACTACATTTCTGAAGTCGCCTGGTACTTTAACGGAATAGACGCAACGTATCTTAAGAAACGTATTCCTAAAAAGCTTTGTTAGAATTATTAGCTCAAAATGAATGAACCACGCTCGTATATGCTGAACGGTTAGTCTGTTACTGTTATGTAGACCCCCAATTTATTTTTTAAACGTCCCTCCCTACCTAGATTTCCAAGTACTGTTCAGAACTAGATGTAGTGTCGTCTGGGATAGTTGGAATTTCTTTTCTTCTTCAAAACTATGTACTGCTGTTATCTAGATGTCTTCTTGCCAAAAAAATTACGGTACTTCAGTTCGGCTTTATTCCATTTTATTTACGTTTTCTGTAAGTTTGTACTGTTGTTGTTGTGATCTGCAGTTTGATGACTTATCTAATGCAGCTCTGGAAGTTAATCTATAGTAAAATTGAAACAAATGAGCCCTGGGTTAGAATTTTTAGTCTTATTAACCAGGTTTCAACACTTTTAAGAGTGCCTTCATTAGAATTTAAATGTTTAAAGTGGCCTGTAACATAATTACAAATTATGGGAAAAGAATACTTTTTATATAAAAGTGTAAGTACTATAAGATAGAGACAGTACTTATATATTACGTATAAAATAAATAACCGGCCACAATTATTTTTAAAGGAATGCATTTACCCGAGCCACTATGGGCTGCTCATATCTGTAAAGCCACAGGTAGCAACTGACTGAGGCGCCCGCGTTAATGAGTGCGGGCAGGTGAACATGACAACAAGAGCGCCATCTGGTAGCCGTAAATATAAGTAGGCTACTTAACATTTAAAATATAGACAGAGGGATTATTAAAGTGAACAGTATGAAGTACTTGAACTCACAGGCAAAGTTTTATATAACAACGGCAGACATAAGCAAAATGTCACTATGTCTGCTGTTGTCATATAAAACTTTGCCTGTGAGTTCAAGTACTAAATACTGTTCATTTTAACATTCAAAGATTTACTGAGCTTCAAAGTAGTCACCAGCATTGTGTATAACCCATTGCCAACGATGTGGAAGTCGTAGGATACTCTTAGCAATGCCAGTTGTGTCGCCAGTTGGAGCGGCGTGGTCTACTGCCTCATTTTTGGAACACAACCTACGATCAGCTTAGACACAGAAGTGATGACACTTTCTGCAGGACCTCACCATCATTTTGCCGCACAATTTTCAAGCAAAGCACGTACAGTGTAAGCTGTTACTGATTTGTTTGACTGATGGGGCTGCTAAGTGCTATACCACCTACTGGACTTCCCTGACTTAAGCCGTCTTAAGTTCAACTCGATTTCTAAACTGAAGGAAACACTTCACGGCATTCGCTTCAGAACTGCTACAAATTCGTCAGGCAATAGACAGCGCCGTTCGAAGTGTTAACACAACTGTCACTGCTAAGAGTATCCTACGACTTCCACATCACTGGCAACGGGCTATGCACAATGCTGGTGACTACTCTGAAGCTCAATAAAACTTTGAAACACGTATCTATTTAGTACGAGCTGTAAATAAGTAATTGCCACTATTAAAGTTTCAACCCTTGTATTTAAATAACACTGAAAAACTTGTTTTGTTTTTATCTACGTTGTTCAGAAATGTGAAATATAATACCAGGACGTAAGTAATGCGACTGCATTGTCATTTAAATGCGCCGCGTTTAGAATTTTGCCCTCCTCATGCTGAGGAAGCGTGCCGTGGCAGTTGGGGAAATGTTTCAGCCAGGAAGAGGATTATGCCACTCGTGCCGGGGCAAGGCCGGCGAGCCGAATTCTCGGCCGTCCGCGCTGTAAGGAAAATGTTATTTACGTTTCGTAGACGAGTAGTGTTTTGATGACGATCTTCAAGATTGGAAACCGTTACTATCAAAATAAATTATTTAAATAAGTTTTTGCGATTTCTTTTAACCACTCGTTGACGCATCGGGATGCACCCTATTAAAAAAGTCCTTCTTTTAGTCAGATTTTACCATACACTTCTTTTCTCCCCAATTTAGTTTAGTACATCACCATTAACTACGCGATCGACTCATCAGATTCTCAGCATTCTTCTGTGGCACCATATTTCAAAAGCTTCTATACTTTCTTTGTCTGATCTGTTCAATAACGTTTCATCCTCGTATAAGGCTATTAGCTACACAAATACTCTCAGACAAGGGTTGCTATCACTTCGCTTAAATCAGAAGTCGACATACTTACGTTTTTCACTAAAAGACTTTTTTGCCATTGCAGGTGAGCGTTTTATATCCCCTCCACTTTGGACACTGTCATTTATTTCGCTCTCCTAGTAGAAAAACTCATCTACTACTTTCAGCATCTCATTTCCTGTTCTAATTCCCGCAGCATCGTCTGCTTTAGTGCGACTACTCTCCATTTCCCCTGCATTACTTTCGCGAACGTTCCTCTTATAATCTCTTTTCAAGACGGTTGCCTTGATCTGTTCTCCAAGTCCTTTGTTGTCTCTGTTGGAACTGCAGTATTGCTGGCGAACCATGAAAATTTTATTTATTCTCCCGGGACCTTAATTCCGTTTCCAGTTTTAAGTGTCTTCATTTATTACTTGCTCAATGTACATAATGGCTAAGATTGGGGATACGATACAACCCAAAATGGTTAAGATTTGGAAGAGGCTATAATCCAATCTCAGTTTCTACTCGTCAACTAGGACAGGGGAAACTTGTTTGGAAAGATACATTTTTAAATTTCCATCCTGATGGGTGCGATAGCAAAGAAGGCCTTTATTAAGTTATTAACCCTGAGTTTATTCACCAGCAAGAAGCGGTAAGGACAGGTTGCTAGTCGTGCTTAGGTAGCTCATTTGGCAGAGCACTAGCCCTAAAGAGGCAGGGGTCGACGGCACGCAGTTTTAAACTGCCTGGAAGTTTCATGTCAGTACACAATTTACTGCAGAGTGAACATTCATTCTGGAAGAAGCCTCTGTTTATCACCGTGAACAAATGAATCCTGTTAAATTACCTAATATGAAAGTTATTTTGGACAATACCATCGAAACCTACGCCAAACATTCGCTATCCCGCAACGCCTCCAGAATAGTGTGGTCGGCTTCAAACAAACAGCTCAATGTGTCTGTGATCTGCTTATCTGATCTCCATACACCTAATCGAAAACCAGAAAAGCTGCCAGTTGGATGTACAATCCCACAAGTTTTACGAGGTCTGGCAAGCACCCTGCTTAAGGCCTGGTTGTCAGTTTCCAAATAGAATTCCTTATGTTCGAGATGAAACTTAAATGTCTCGTAGGTGAAAATGACACTAGCGCTTCTAATTCGTAGGTGGGTTGTTCCAGTACAGCCATAGACAAAGCTCCAGTGGTGTACGCGACATGACTTGTGCTTTCGTCATACTGCTGCAGGAGTACAGCTGGAATCCCAGAATTGGTGACATCAATTTTTACTATGAAGGAATATTCAAAATCTACAATAGCCAAATCGTAACACTACTTAGTGCAAGATTAAGTACACCGAAGAACACCTGCCGACTTATGGGCCACTTCTATCTTCACATTTTCATTGCTAATCATCAGTTCTCACGCCAGAGGGAGAAACTAAATTCCCTAAAAGGGGTTTCTTAATGTTAAGCCCATCTCCTGCATACAAACTAAACTTGGATTAAGTAGTCTAAATGTTCCAGGAAGGTTTTACTGTACAGGGTGGAGCAGATATTCTGTATGTGCTACCTTAACATATATACACGTCCGTGGGCTAGCTTATTTTTCTTTGTGTCAAAATGTCTTCCTACAAACTTTACAACTTGCTTTTTTTGTGCACGGTTCCACTGAACCACTAATTGGACTACACCTGTCAGTATAGACTAAACGTTCTGCTTCCGTGCGTCCACACGTAAATACCTGACATGTTGATCAGGTGAAAATAAACATTTATGGCTTACTCTTGCCAAACATACTTGTAGGTGTGCCGGCCGGGGTGGTCGAGCGGTTCTAGATGCTACAGTCTGGAACCCCGCGACCACTACGGTCGCAGATTCGAATCCTGCCTCGGGAATGGATGATTGTGATGTTCTTAGGTTACTTAGGTTTAAGTAGTTCTAAGTTCAAAGTAGAAATATTGGAACACGGGAGGCAATCCTGATCTTACGACTTATCTTAGAAGAAAGATTAGGGAAATGCAAACCTACGTTTATAGCATTTGTAGACATAGAGAAAGCTTTTTACAATGGAATACTCTCTTTCAGATTCTAAAGGTGGCAGGGATAAAATACAGGGAGTGAAAGGCTATTTACAATTTGTACAGAAACCAGATGGCAGTTATAAGAGTCGAGGGGCGTGAAAGGGAAGCAGTGGTTGGGAAGGGAGTGAGACAGGGTTGTAACCTCTCCCCGATGTTATTCAATCTGCATATTGAGCAAGCAGTAAAGGAAACAAAAGAGAAATTCGGAGTAGGTATTAAAATCCATGGAGAAGAAATAAAAACTTTGAGGTTCGCAGATGACAGTGTAATTCTGTCAGAGACAGCAAAGGACGGAAGAGCAGTTGAACGGAATGGACAGTGTCGTGAAAGGAGGATGTAAGATGAACAACAAATAAAGCCAAACGAGGATAATGGAATGCAGTCGAATACGTCGGGTGATGGCGAGGGAATTAGATTAGGAAATGAGATGCTTAAAGTATTAAAGGAGTTTTGCTGTTTGGGGAGGAAAATAACTGATGATGGTCGAAGTAGAGAAGACTGGCAAGGGCAAGGAAAGCGTTTCTGAAGAAGAGAAGTTTGTTAACATCGAGTGTAGATTTAAGTGTCAGGAAGTCGTTTCTGATAGTATTTGTATGGAGTGTGGCCATGTATGGAAGTGAAACATGGACGATAAATAGTTTGGACAAGAAGAGAATAGAAGCTTTAGAAATATGGTGCTACAGAAGAATGCTGAAGATTAGATGGGTAGATCACATAACTAATGAGGAGGTATTGAATAGAATTGGGGAGAAGAGGAGTTTGTGGCACAACTTGACAAGAAGAAGGAACCGGTTGGTAGGACATGTTCTCAGGCATCAAGGGATCACAAATTTAGCATTGGAGGGCAGCGTGGAGGGTAAAAATCATAGAGGGGGACCGGGAGATGAATACACTAAGCAGATTCAGAAGGATGTAGGATGCAGTAAGTACTGGGAGATGAAGAAGCTTGCACAGGATAGGGTAGCAAGGAGAGCTGCATCAAACCAGTCTCAGGACTGAAGACCGCAACAAGAACAACAAGTTCTAGGGGACTGATGACCTTAGAAGTCCAATAGTGCTCAGAGCCGTTTGAACCATTTGAACTTGTAGGTATTAACCAACTTAAAAACATACGACTAGTGATGGCTGTAATTATTAGTCTGCAAATGCAGTAAATACTGACGCAATGCTGTTCATTACACCGACGTCAGTCACCAACTGAAATATCTGCACTTGTACCTGTTACACCCTGTATGTCACTAAATCGTGAAGTTGACTATAAACACAATAAAACTTAAGCTAACTTAAAATTGAGACCACAAAATGTGAAAGAACCGCTCCATTTGTTGATAAACCAAACTGAACATTAATTAATTCAAAAATTCTAGTCAGTCGGAATGCTTTCAGAAGTTTGAATGCTTCCGTTAATGACACCTGGTGTTCGATTTAATTAAGATATAACAACAAAGTAATGACCCTTCGTCGACCACGTGAAACTGTTGTGAGTCTGGTAAGGGAACCGACTGCAAGATAATCTTTCGATTGAGAGCACGATAATCCGCTACTGGTCTACGTATAGTCCACTTCGTTCCCCTTTGATAGTACTAGAAAGAGAAGCTAATGACACCACCAGCAAGTAACTTCTCAATAACCTGGAATAACGTTTTCTTTTTTGGAGGTGGTAAACGGTATGATGCTTGGCGAAGGGGTATCCTTCCAGCGCGTCTGTCGTGTCAGCTATACTGAAATCTCTCGCGTTGCATTGGGAGAACACGAAGAAAATATTTGGGTTTATTACAATGATTTACACTGTGCCAAGTTTCTGTTCCGTCTTATTTATGAATAAAATATATTTTAAAAGCAGAATCGTGAACTTGATCACTGGCATCAATTTTCCGTGACTGAAGTAAATTCTCACTATACTTGCAGCAACCCTGCCAACAAAGGTATCTAGTTTATCGGTAAATAATGTAACTGATAGATTTTAAGGTCAAATTCGTACAAAATATTGCTGATAACCTCTCCTACGGTGATGTAGATACAGTAGTTCTATTTTTTTATGTCCTGCAGAAGTGCGTCATCACGAATCTGTACACAAGAGAAATGGTGGTTAGTAAGATCGCTCCTAATCCCTCCGTCTAAATTCTGATGCATAACCACTCCACAAAAATCTTTCCATGTACCACCACTGTGCAAGATCTCAGCAACGACATTACTCAAGCTACCTTGAATAAACGGGTTTATTACTTGGAGTATAAAGACATTCTAATCGAATGGCGAACCACGAGAGTTTAAAAGTTTCTTGGCCCGTTTCAACACATAAATTACTAACGCACTGAATCACGGTTAGGTAGATCATTAAATTGTTTAGGCATCTCTTTATTTCCATCACTCATCAACCCACCAGCCAATCCTTTCCTTACGACACCACGTGGGAAAGATTCACTGTTACTGTTAAGCGTTATGACTTACCAATCTAAGGGACTAAGTCTAGCCTGCAACTGCGAAACCTTATTTTGTAAGCCGTTGGTTTCTGGAGCTTGTTTTGGATCTGTATTAACAGACTTTAAGTACCGGACTCGACTACACAAACGGCTAATCTGAATAGGAATCCAGTATATTTGCACTCCAGAAGGTTATTGGACTCTAAAAACTCAATGTTTTTCTTCACAGCTGTGAGGAAGGTGGAACAAACACACGTGGTGGCGCCTTCATCACCCATATTGGCCGCAGTGACTAGCAGCGGGCAGCCCAATGCGCCACAGACCCACGCACACAACTCGGCATCTCTACTTTCCACCGACCGACTACAAATCTTCAACTCATACTGGATTTGTTGCTTTATAAGACACGAGACCCTGTAATGCCCCATGGCCCTATAATTGAACAAAGATACCTATCGCACGAACTAGAAGTAGACTCTACACATTACAAACGACAGAAAAACCGATTTATTTTCAAAATACACAGTTCTTGGTTGCTGCACACACGCAACCACAGTCCGTGAACAGTGGAAGGAGAATAGAAAATACCAGAAAAAAGGAAACAATTACACTGCTGGCCACTAAAATTGCTACACCATGAAGATGACGTGCTACAGACGCGAAATTTCACCGACAGGACGAAGATATTGTGATATGCAAAAGATTAGCTTTTCAGAGCATTCACACATGGTTGGCGCCAGTGGCGACACCTACAACGTGCCGACATGAGGAAAGTTTCCAACCGATTTCTCATACACAAACAGCAGTTGACCGGCGTTGCCTAGTGTAACGTTGTTGTGCTGCGTCGTGTAAGGAGGAGAAATGCGTACCATCACGTTTCCGACCTTGATAAAGGTTGGATTGTAGCCTATCGCGATTTCTGCTCGCGTTGGTTGAGATCCAATGACTGTTAGCAGAATATAGAGGAACACTTCTTAAACCCAATGGCAGTAAACAATGACAGAACCCCAGGTTATAACAACTTGTGCCTATTAGTCCTTTAAAATCTGTCATAATGTTAGAGATAAAATTATTTCAGATACTAACAAGAAAACTAGAACCATTATAAATTTAACATAGCCAGAGCCAGACTACACTACAGCGACAATGAAAGAGCGAATGATGCTCTGCAAGTTAAAAGAAAGAGAGAAAAAGAAATATTAGCTAAGTTCAGTCTTGTAACGACCATACATGGAAATGCGTGTCACTCCATTGTGGTGGATAGAAAAGCTGAAAGCGTTTGGTTTAGAATCTTTCTCATCGGATTAAATTTTCGTCGGTGATCCGCTCGCTGTACACTGAACGAAGCAGTTGACTGCTAGGCATTTTAAGCACAGCTGCCATCGGTCGGCTACCACGCGGACTCTGCAGATTGTAGCACGTTCAAGGCGAGATCTCCTTGACACTGTAGATCGAGTACGTCACCTCCAACAGGCCGGAACGTAGAAGCATAGATGCCGTGTGTCTCTAGATGACAGAACACAGACAGGGATATCAGGCAGCACATTTAGTCCAAAGAAAAACACTGCTGCATATTCATTGAAGCACCTGAATCACGGTTTCTGGCAACTGTGTTATTAATTAAGGCCACTTAGCGATAAACACACACTGTGTGTGTACGCAGTGCTCTTATTCCAAACATGTGCCTATAAACATATTCTCATGGGAGAAGAAATTTTATGATTACTCTTCTTCCTTACAGATTTCTTAACTTTTCCTTCAAGTCCACATAAATGAGACTCTCCCTGCCTTCCCTGTTTACTGTGGATGAAGAAAAATATGGAAACAGAAATTCTTGATCATACACTACTGGCCATTAACACTGCTACACAACGAAGACGACGTGTTACAGACTCGAAATTTATCCCACAGGAAGAAGATGCTGTGATATGCAAATGATTAGCTTTTCAGAGCATTCACACAGAGTTGGCGCCGGTGGTGACACCTACAACGTACTGACATTAGGAAAGTTTCCAACCGATTTCTCATACACAAACAGCAGTAGACCGGCGTTACCTGGTGAAACGTTGGTGTCATGCCTCGTGTAAGGAGGAGAAATGCGTACCATCACTTTTCCGACTTTGATAAAGGTTGGATTATAGCCTATCGCGATTACGGTTTATCGTGTCGCGACACTGCTGCTCGCGTCGGTCGAGAGCCAATGACTGTTAGCAGAATATGGAATCGGTGGGTTCAGGAGGGTAATACGAAACGCCGTGCTGGATCCCAACGGCCTCGTATCACTAGCACTCGAGATGACAGGCATCTTATCCGCATGGCTGCAACGTATCGTGCAGCCACGTCTCAATCCCTGAGTCAACAGATGGGAACGTTTGCAAGACAACAACCATCTGCACAACCAGTTCGACGACGTTTGCAGCAGCATGGACTATCAGTTCGGAGACCATGGCTGCGGTTACCCTTGACGCTGCATCACAGAGACGAGCGCCTGCGATGGTGTACTCATCGACGAACCTGGGTGCACGAATGGCAAAATGTCATTTTTTAGGATGAATCCGGGTTCTGTTTACAGCATCATGATGGTCGCATCCGTGTTTGGCGTCATCGCGTGAACGCACATTGGAACCGTGTATTTATCTTCCCCATACCGGCGTAACACCCGGCGTGACGGTATGGGGTGCCATTGGTTACACGTCTCGGTCCCGTCTTGTTCGCATTGACTGCACTTTGAACAGTGGACGTTACATTTCAGATGTGTTACAACCCTTGGCTCTACCCCTCATTCGATACCTGCGAAACCCTAAATTTCAGCAGGATAATGCACGACCGCATGTCGAAGGTCCTGTACGGGCCTTTTTGGATACAGAAAATGTTCGACTGCTGTCGTGGCCAGCACATTCTCCAGATCTCTCACCAACTGAAAACGTCTGGTCAATGGTGGCCGAGCAACTGGCTCGTCACAATACGCCAGTCAGTACTCTTGATGAACTGTGGTATCGTGTTGAAGCTTCATGAGCAGCTGTACCTGTACACGTCATCCAAGCTGTGTTTGACTTAATGCCCAGGTGTATCAAGGCCATTATTACGGCCAGAGGTGGGTGTTCTGGGCACTGATTTCGCAGTATCTATGCTCCCAAATTGCGTAAAAATGTAATGACATGTCAGTTCTAGTATAATACATTTGTCCAATGAATACCCGTTTATCATCTGCATTTCTTCTTGGTGGCAATTTTAATGGCCAGTAGTTTATATATAGACGTTAGCCAAGTCTGCCTCTACAGTGTTCTCCATACATTAGTAAGTGTCAGAACAGTGTTCTGTATAGTTGTGAGTACATTCTGTCGGAGCTAAGTGAATTCGAATGTGGACAAATTGTTGGCTCTCGTATGGAGAGTGCTTCCGTAACTCAGACAGCTGAAGTGTTTAGTGTTTCCTAAAGGATTCATACCGAAGATCTATGCCTCATACGGGAAAAGCGGGAAAAGATCGTCAGCTAAGTCACAACTTGGAGGAAATTGTGTGTTGAGTAATCGGAATGGATGAGAAATAAGAGGGCAGCAGATGCAAAGTGAGAAGAGAGCTTTATGTCACACCAACAAGGAGTTGCAGGGTGTTCTGGAATTCCAAAACGACTTTCTTTCGAAGATGCCTAGGCCAATTCCTGCATCATTTCAGTGACACTCTCTCCCATATTTCGCTATAATACAAAACGTGCTGCCCGTCTTTGAACTTTTTCGATGTACTCTGTCAGTCCTATCTGGTAAGGGTCCCACACCGCACAGGACTATTCTAAAACAGGACAGATAAGCTCATTGTTGGCAGTCTCCTTAGTAGACCTGTTACGTTTTCTAAGTGTCTGCCAATAAAACGTTGATTTCCCCAAAACATTTTCTATGTGTTCCTTCCAATTTAAGTTGTTCATAATTTTAATTCCTAGGCATTTAGTTGAATTTACGGCCTTTAGATTTGACTGATTTATCGTGTAACCGAAGTTTGACGGATTCCTTTTGGCCTTCACGTGGATGACCTCATACTTTTCGTTATTTAGGGTCAACTGCTAATTTTGGCACCGTTCAGATATCTTTTCTAAATGGTTTTTCGATGTGTTTTCATCATCTGATGACTTTATTATCCGCCAAACGACAGCGTCATCTGCAAACAACGTAAAACGCGTTGCTCAGATTGCCTCCCAAATCGATTATATAGAAAGGAACAGCAAAGGGCCTACATCACTACCTCGGGGAACGCCAGAGACCACTTCTGTTGTACTCGATGACTTTCCGTCAGTTACTACTAACTGTGACCTGTCTGAAAGGAAGTCACGAATCCAGTTACATAACTGAGACGATGTTCCATAAGCACGCAATTTGACTACAAGCCGCTTGTGTTGGACAGTCTCAAAAACCATCTGAAAATACAGAAATAGGAATCAGTCTGAAATCACTTGTCAATAGCGCTCAACACTTCATCCGAATAAAGAGCTAGTTGTGTTTCACAAGAACGATGTTTTCTAAACCCACTGGCTCTGCGTCAATAGATCGTTTTCTTCGAGGTAATTCATAATGTTTGAACTCAATATATATGTTCCAAAATCCTGCTGCATATCGACGTTAATGAAATGGGCCTGTAATGTAGTGGATTACTCCTACTAGCCGGCTGAAGTGGCCGTGCGGTTCTAGGCGCTACAGTCTCGAGCCGAGCGACCGCTACGTTCGCAGGTTCGAATCCTGCCTCGGGCATTTATGTGTGTGATGCCCTTAGGTTAGTTAGGTTTAACTAGTTCTAAGTTCTAGGTGACTGATGACCTCAGTAGTTAAGTTGCATAGTGCTCAGAGCCATTTGAACCATTTACTCCTACTACCTTTCTTGAATATTGATGTGATCTGTGCAACTTCCCAATCGTTGGGTACGGATCTTTCGTCGAGCGAACGGTAGTATATGATTGATTGTCAAGTATGGAGCTAATGCATCAGAATACTCTGAAAGGAACCTAATTGGTATACAGTCTGGACTTTTTATTAAGTGATTTAAGTTTCTTCACTACTCCGAGGATATTTACTACTACGTTACTCATGTTGTGTTTCTAAGCGGCGGTGCCCCTGTGCACACTGATTTCATCGTCCAGTACTGGATTCCTGAGCACTAGGATTAAATGTTGCACCTCCTCTGGCCACCACAAATATCAATGTTATCGGGCCTTTGTACTCTGCGGACAAGGATGCGTTTTCGCTATCCACTTATAACATCCTTTGCATCCCGAGACGAGCAGAGGCCGTTTTGAATGCGAACGGTTTTTCTACATCATATTAGGTATGCTAGTGCGTTATCTTTTTGGTGTTTATATAGGATGCTCGGACATTCTCGTTACAAACCTGTAGAACTTCTGGAAGGGACCGAGTAGACAATATTTTCAATTGGAACCCATGTCCCGAAACTTACCATTTACGTGATACAGCCATTTGAGAACATGTGTGATAGGTAGGTATGTAACAGGGTAGTCATGGTGGGGGTTGCTTACGTTGGATTGGTTGATGTTATTTGACGTCTGTCCTATGTCTCTGATCTGATTCGAGTCTCACACACGTGTGTATGAGTGTTCAAGAGAGATGGTTGAGTGCACGTTTGCACAATACACCGACACGACCCTCCTATATGGCGAAACTCACGGTAAGGGAAGAACTGCTAGACTGTCTTATCAAGATCATTATCCACAACGTACGACACCCTCGCATACTTTTTTCAACTACGCAACGGCGTGAAAGGGATACATTCACTGTCAGCAGACGTGACTGGTGCTCCAAGGAGACACCGAATACCTGAACTGGAAGAGGCCGCATCGCATCACGTTGAAGATAATCTGTCAACGAGTGTAGGAGCGATTTACTTGGATGTCAATTAGTGAAACTGGAGAACAGGTGATGTACTGGATCAATCGTAATAAATTACTTGTAAAAGAGGTCACGTTAACAACATGTTGCAAATGGTTATAGCAGGTAAACGTGGGTTTCTGTTCAAATGTTCAAGCGTGTACAAATTCCTAAGGGACCGAACTGCTGATGTCATGGGCCCCCAGACTTACACACTACTTAAACTAACTTATGCTAAGAACAACACACACACTCATGCCCGAGGGAGGACTCGAACCTCCGGCGGGAGGGGCCGCGCAGTCCGTGACATGGCGCCTCAAACCGCGCGGCCACCCCGCGAGGCTCCTGTTCAAAATACTATGTATTCACTATATTCTACAAATCCTAGAAGTCTGTAACGGGAATTTCCAAACACCCTATATATTTCTGCCCATCGCTGTAGTATTTGAAAATTCACATAAACATGAAGTGATATCTTTTATTACCAGTCATGGTACTGTAAATAAGTAATTTATTTCACATGTTCCGATAGAGACGGAAGTTCCGTGTATCATGGTTTGAGAGGATTCAGGAAAGTTGTTCGATTTAGGAACATAAAACATGGGAGAACGATGACTAGCATCCACTTCACGACGATGCACCTGCACACACCTCGCCCATTGAGAGGGAATTCTTGAAAAAAAAAAATTGATAAATAAATAAAAACTTACAATTGTCTCTCACCAATTTTACTCGTCTCATCTAGGTCCACGCGAGTGCTTTCAGTACACGAAATTGAAATTGTTCCCTGCAACTGTTGAGCTGTGGCGGAACTGGTGCCAGGGCTATCTTTGAGTTAGGCACTATTGATTCCCTGTGGCAGAAGTTTGTCTTTGGATCCTGGGCTGGCTGATGATAGCGGGCAGTACGGAGTGGAAAAGGAACAACGTTGGGCACGGCACGCGGAAGTGCGCGTATTAGCGAGACGTTGGAGAGACGACAACGAGCGCGGTGTGCCTGAGCACGGGCGGCAGTTAGCGCCTGATCGTACTGGGGTCAGTAACAGCGGGCCGGCGCTGTGACTTCTTGGCAAACTCGTGAAGCTATGCATGTGCTCGCTTCCGTGAAGGAACACGCTGTTACTATCGGACTAAGCAACGTCTCGTGTCTTCGCCACATCGATCCAGCAGCTGGCATCAAGTTAAGTAATTCAAGTCCTACCAACGATTAGTGAAATACAATGATGATTGCTCTTGAGGCAGCAAAGCGTTGCAAGGACTTTGATGTGATATTTCATGCCTCTTATTGTGTGCTTCGCTCCTTAATAATATTGTTCTTATTTCAGCTGCCAAGTGTCTAAAACATTTAAATGTGTCCGCAGCCTTGCCGAACGATTTATATTCTAAAGATTGCCGTGTGGTACCTTACAGGCCCACATAAGGTGGTCCATGTGATGGTTGGGTTTTAATGAGCCAGTTACGTTTGCATCATTAGTGTACGTGGTTCTGCTTAAAGGAATGAAATCAGTGTTATCATTGTCCATTTTATCGAAGTAGTTTTCTGTACAATTTTGAGTATTAAGGAGAAGGAAGGGTTGTTTGGTTCCCTGTTGTCGCTTCTGATTTATGTTTCAGAGATCGGAAGCTGTGGGCCACTGAAGTGCAGAGCCTCACCTTTTAAATTACTAGCGGGCGTACGGGCGATGGACTTCGCCTGAGCTCGCGTGTGCTGTTTGGTTTCGATTTCGGTGCTCTCAACTGGGTGAAAGTACAAACGGAGTACACATCTTAATTCGAAGATAAGCACTCAGTCGCCTCCACCGTTCGTGGCCAAGTCGCGGCCTCACAATCTCGGACCTCAGTTATGGTACAAGCTGCAGTTTTCTGAAACTTGTAGTGTCTCTGCAATGTTGCCCGGGTTAAATGTTTTAAATATTTGCCTTAAGAATTTTGAGGTATTTCTAGAAGAATGTGTCTTAATTGAAACCGTTTTCTAAAATTGGGTAAATTCAGCCTTACTGGTTTATGTCAATTTTGCTGGGGAAATAACTGGGTTATTATCGATCAAACTGTCTACAACCTTGTATAGTTGTTTGGCAATATCTCGCCCGGGAGGGGCGGTTTTCAACCTATGTTGAAATAATAATTGATTTTAAGAACCTTCAACATCGCAGCACGTCATCAACCGTTGGTTAATATATTAAAAAACTAAAAACCCGTCTCGATTGCGAAAAAAGCACCTAGTGTTAAATGTTAACCCAGGTTTCGGCGTAGATAGCTACACCTTTTCGGAACAACAATAAAATCCACAAGTGCCTACGAAGAGCTTTGTCAATGATTAAAAGAGCACCATAGCTATACATTTATAAACGAAAAGGAAAAGGAAAACACAAACAGTACATATGTACAAAGTCAAAACCACTACTAAACTTAATGGTGTAAGCTCCACCTCATACCGGCCTATGTTCGATGGGCCATGACCCACCATAAACTGTTTTTTTATAATTTATTTCCTGGTTATTTGATGTAAAGTTTATTTTAAATGATTTACTTCGCCAGAGTGGCGCTTTTTTAAGTGATTGCAAAGAGTTTAATACGCTTGTGGTTTCATATAACAAGCAGCTTGTAAAATTGGCACGAGTGGCGGGTTTTTAAATATTTTTAAAGAGATTAATTCATTTGTGGTTTTATATAACAAGCAGTCTGTAAAGTTTGCCTGAATGGCGTTTCTTAAAGAAATTATTATGTGATATATGACTGTAATTCTCTTAATTATTTATCTATGATGCAAATAAATATGTTGAAATGAAATGGTCACTGTGTGAGTCAAGTCTTTCCACTCCCTTTATATTAAAGGTCAAGGAAATTGCAGTTTAAAATAGAAAAAAACCTTCCAACTGTGCTTCGATTTTATCACTACTGTGATAGTTTTGCTTGTAGTTGTCTGGCAGAATCGAAAGTGCACCAGAAAATCTGTTCGCGGACAGCATTTCACTGGTACATTTTCGACGCGGGATGCCGCCTACACCGCCAGCAGCGCGCAGTGTCTCTCAACGTGCGGAACTGCAGTTAGACGGAGTGGCTCGAGGGCCGAGCACTGCGGGCTTGCTCGTGTCGGGTGGAGCGCGGAGTAGCGGCACGGTCAGCTCTGCCACACGCCCTCCTACCCTCCCCACACCCCTCCACCCCCACCCACTCCGCAGCAGCCACCCCGCCAACAATTGTCCGTCGACCAGTGCGGGCAGAGTTCATAAATCACCCAATCCGGGCACTTTGGCTGCGCGCTAATGGAGCCGGCGGCCGCCTCCCTTATGCGCTGCTAGTGGGGCGGTCGAATATTTTTTGAGCAACGGGAAAGACTGAGTGAGTGGACGACATCTACGAGTCCCCGACTCTCTCCAATTCTCAGCCCTGACAGCCGTCTGTTACGCCTCCGCACCAAGGGGGCTACAACTCTCCACTCACAAGCCAATATCGACCTGGCGGTGGCACCATCGTTCCACAGTACCCGAGCCATCCAAAACTGTGGGCTGCCGTTCTTTAATTAAGCAGAGAAGGAAGCGAATAATGAACCTAGATGAAGGTTTGAAAACAAAGAGAATGAGAAAACAGGCATACAAGCACACGCTCCCCCTTTCTTGCTGTTCAATACATCTCTACCCGTCTCTCTCTACATCCCTTTCTATTTCTCCCATTTTTCCTGAAACTTAAAGAACGCTGACGCCGCACGCAAAAAACGCTCATTAAAAACGCATGGGTGATCCATGTTTTGGCCATCCCACGTACGCGCGCATAGAGCGAAAGGGGTTGCGAGGTATACATGTTATTTTGGTTACTTCGTAGATTCTGTTTATTACGTAAGTGTGCGTAGCTCACATGAGCAAAACCATATGGCTGAATAATCTTTGACTACTGTTGCAATATCTTTGTGTCGCTATACGACCTCTGCCTGAGCGCAAATTACACGCAATATAAGTTGAGCAGCGTTGAGTAGCAGATTTATTTTGAAAAATTCTCAAGAAATTGCCTTTATGTGATATAAGATTGATGGAATTCGAGTATAAATATTTTAGTGCAATTATAGAGAGAGAAAGTGATGAGATTATTTGTGAGTTTTCCTGCAACGTTGACAGGCTGGGGTAAGCACGCAAGTGAGTGGCTTTGTTTTATGTTGTTGAGATTATTATGAGGAGATAACGAGGCTCAGGTAGTAGGAATGTTATATGCATTGCTCTGATAGGAAGATGAGTATCCCCTTGCTTAAAGCTACTTGTTAACGTCATGTTGCATCAGGCAACGGCCTTGCCGCAGTGGATGCGTCGGCTCCCATCAGACCACCGAAGTTAAGAGTTGCCGGGCGTGGCCAGCACTTGGATGGGTGACCATCTGGGCCGCCATGCGCTGTTGGCATTTTTCGAGGTTCACTCAACCTCGTGAGGCCAATTCAGGAGCTACTCGACCGAATAGTATCGGCTCCAGTCAAAGAAAACCATCATGACAACCAGGAGAGCGGTGTGCTGACCACACGCCCCTCCTTTCTGCATCTTCAGTGAGGATGATACGGCGGTCGGATGGTACCGATGGGCCACTTGTGGCCTCAAGAAGACGTGCTTGTTGCATAAATAGTATTGTGAACGTTCAGTTGATTTTTAGAGCATTGCTCCTGCATATAAAGCTTCATTTGAATTTGATCAGATGTCACTTCTTACTAGTTCAAATTCCCACCAATCATTCAGTTTATCATGCAAGCATGCACACTGCACTTTGTGGAACAGAATTTTCACTCGTAGTTTGATATTGCTACTTTGCTGCTGTATGCTATGCGCTGCTTGCGAAAGATCTGCAGAAATCTTTGTCAGACAATGAAGTAAGTGAAAAGCAGTTTAGGTCTACGAATTTATTTGTAAGTTCAGTTGTGCATTTATTTCAGTAGCAGCGCGTATTTATAGAATTTATTATCTTCAATTTGTAGACTGTGTTGAGGAAATCATATTGCTGTTTTTGTAGTCTTCGGTCCTGAGACTAATTTGGTGGAGTTATCCATGCTGCCGTATCCTGTGCAATCCTTTCCATCTCTGAATATCTACTACAACCTACAATCTAATGGATCTGCTTACTGTATTCATCTCTTTGTCTCCCTCTGTGGCCTTTACCTGCCACACTTCCCTCCAGTATTAAATTGGCGATCCATTCTCCTAATCGGGTTGTGCTACAAATTTCTTTTCTTCTCATTAGTTTCTTGATCTACCCATGTAGCCTTTTGCATTCTTCTGTAGCTTCTATTCTCTTTGCCGGCCGCGGTGGCCGAGCGGTTGTAGGCGCTTCAGTCTGGAACCGCTCAACGCTAGGGTCGCAGGTTCAAATCCTGCCTCGGGCATGGATGTGTGTGATGTCCTTAGGTTAGTTAGGTTTAAGTGGTTCTAAGTTCTAGGGGACTGATGACCTCAAATGTTAAGTCCCATAGTGCTCATAGCCATACGAACCATTTTTCTAATCTCTTTATGTGGAAACCGTTTATTGTCCATCTTTCACACCCATACAAAGTTACACACCTTACAAATACTCTGGCAAAAGATTTTCTAACACTTAAATCAATTTTTGATGTTAACGACATTCACTTCTTCAGAGACGCTTTTCTTACCAATGTAGTCTACATTTTATATCCACACTACTTCGGCCATTATTAGTTATTTTGCTGCCCAAAGAGCGAAACTCATCTACTACCTTAAGTGACTCTTTTCCTAATCGAATTCCCCTAGCATCGCCTGGTTTAATTCTATTACATTCCATTATTCTTGGTTTGCTTTTGTTGATGGATTCCGTTCAGCTGTTCTTCCAAGTTCTTTGCTGTCTCTGACAGACTTACAATTTAATGGTCAAACTTCAAAGCTTCTTATTTCCTCTTCCTGGAATTTAATTCCTATTCCAAATTTCTCTTTGATTTCCGTTACTGCTTGCTCAATGTACATATTGAATAACATCAGGGAAGTCTACAAACTTGCCTCACACAACTACTTCCCTTTCATGTCCATCGACGTTATAACTGCCGTCTGGTTTCTGTACAGGTTGTAAATAGACTTTCGCTTCCTGTATTTTACCCCTACTACCTTCAGAATTGCAGAAATATTATTGAAATCAACATTGTCAAAAGCTTTCTCGAAGTCTACAAAAAGCAACAAACATAAGTTCGACCTTCCTTAACATATCTCCTATGAGAAGCCCTTGGGTGGATATTGCCTTGTGTGTTCCCACATTTCGCCAGAATAAAAACTTATCCCCGCAGAGGTCGGTTTCTACCAGATTTTCCACTGTTTTCTAAATAATTCATGTTAGTATTTTGCAACCGTGTCTTATTAAAATGTTAGCTCGATAATATTCACACTTGTAAGCACCTGCTGTCTTTAGAGTTGGAATTATGATATTCTCGTTGTAATCTGATGGTATGGTGCCTGTCTCATACATCTTGCACACCAGGTGGTGGAGATTTCTTGGCTGGCTCTCCCAAGGCTATCAGTAGTTCTGACAGAATGTCGTTTACTTCCAGGGACTCGTTCCCACTTACGTGTTCCAGTGCTCTGTCAACTTGTTCTCGCAGTATGACGTCTTTCATCTCATCTTTACCTACGTCCTGTTCTGACACTGCCTGCAAGTTTATCTCCCTTGTATAGACCCTCTAGAAAATACTTCCACCTATCAGGTTTCGCTTCTTTGCTTGGCATTGGTTTTCCATCTGAGCTCTTTATGCTCAAACAGCTGCTTCTCGTTTCTCCAAATTCCCGTTTAACTTCCCTACAGGCGGTACCTACCTTTCTCCTAACTATATATGCTTCTAAATCATTACATTTGTCGTCTAGCCATTCCTGCTTCGCAATTTTGCACTTCCTGTCGAGCTCTTTTTTTAGACGTTTGTATTTCTTTTCACCTGCTTTATTTACTGCACTTTTATGTTTTCTCCTTGCATTAATTAAATTCAGTAACTCCTGTGTTGTCCACGGATTTCGACTTGGCCTTGTCTTTTCATCTATTTGATTCTGTGCTTCCTTCCCTATTTCATCTCTGAAATCTACCCATTCATCGTCTACTGTATTCCTTTTCCCTCTTCTTGTCAAATATTTCCTAATGCTCCCGCTGAAATTCTCAACAACATCTGGTTCTTTCAACTTACTTGGTCCCATATCCTTAATCTCCTACCTTTTTTGCAATTTTTCAGTTTTAATCTGCAGTTCACAATGTTGGTCAGAATCTACATCACCCTGGAAATTTCGTACAAATATGTGTATTTCTCGCGAAGCGATAACGAGGAGAAATTAATTTAAAAAAGATGAAGTTCACTGAAGCATGTTGTCACGTACTGCAAAACGTAAAGCTTGTGCTAGTTTCATCTGAAGTTAAAGTCTTCACAGGCTGCAAACAGTAGATAGATTAACAGAGGTTTCACCACGCGGCGTTAAAAAAAAAAAAAAAAATTGTTCAAATGGCTCTGAGCTCTATGGGACTTAACATCTATGGTCATCAGTCCCCTACAACTTAGAACTACTTAAACCTAACTAACCTAAGGACACTACACACATCCATGCCCGAGGCAGGATTCAAACCTGCGACCGTAGCAGTCGCGCGGTTCCGGAATGAGCGCCTTAACCGCGAGACCACCGCGGCCGGCGCGGCGTTAAACTGAATGTCTTCCGGATCGACGAAAATGAAGACCTGGCATTTTTTTTGGTGTAAACTAGTGCTGCCAAAAGGTTTTAGTGTGTATTTTGTCAGTAACAAGATAACCGATAAACTTATAATGTAGTTTGTAGGTGGCGAATGACCAGAAGAAAGAGGGATGTCGTTAAACATGGATAGTTGAAATGTTTTATTTGCAAATTGAATAAAAGCAATTTTCCTTTAACGAACAAGCCAGTATGAAGTCGGCAACGCTTTGTAAGGGAGACGCCCCAGTGCCAAAGGGTCATTAGTGTCTCAGTCGCAGGCTCACTCTTGGTGTTGAGTTCGTGATTGGGAGCTATCAACTGTAACTGCAAGACCACTGCTGTTGACACCGATTTTCACCAGGAAAACATATTTATTAACAAAAAAAATAAGTAGATAATGATTCTGCATCACCCTACAATGAATTTTCACATAATGTTTTCAAAATCTACAATGCATGTAGTATATCGACATGCCAAGAGTCTTTATTAAGGGCCGATTTAAGTAAATTTAATATTGTTATTAAGACACTGAGTATTGTAATGTGTTACTGGGGAGAACTGCGTATTTTGGCTTAATTTGACAAACTAGGCTTCGAAGGCCAGAGTCATCTGACATAAAAGTTTTCTCAGTATGGTACCATGTCGTAATATAAAAGACTGTTACTGGAAAACCAACGTTTCGGCCACAGTCACAGTGGCTTTCTTCTGGGTATACTTCCTAGAGAAAGACTTCTCTAACCGTGGCCGAAACGTTAGTTTTTCAGTAACGCTATTTGCATTATAGCGTGATATTATACTCGGAAAATTTTATGCCAACTGCGTAGTTGTTTGTTGCTTCTAGTGTTAAAACTGTTTAGTGTATTAGGGACGACGCTCACACGTTATCTGAGTTCGTAGCCAGTGCCAAAGTGTCATTACTGCTACGTCACGGATTGCGCGGCACCTCTCGCCGGAGGTTCGAGTCCTCCCTCGGGCATGAGTGTGTGTGTTGTTCTTAGCACAAGTTAGTTTAAGTAGTGTGTAAGTCTAGGGACCGATGATCTCAGGATTTTAGTCCCTTAGGAATTCACACACATTTGAACGTTTTATAATCGGTGTCCCAGTCGCAGGCACAGTTTTGGCGTTCAATTTGGCAATAATGCTGGAGAGAGGTTGTTATGCGGCGTACGAGCCGTGCCGAGGATGAACGACACTGAGTTTTACGCTGTATGTTGAGCCCTGTCCTACCCTATCCTTTATGGATGATGGTAGCTGTTGGGTGACTGAGAGAACTTCAACTTTAGATGAAACGAGCTAAAATTTTACGTTTTGCTATGTGTGACAACGTGCGGCAGAGAACCAAAGCTTTCTTTAAATTTAAACCTCGCGCACTAGTAGCGCTGATGAGCAACTAAAACCATTATATTTTACAGCTTTAGTTCCACTTTTCAATGACATAACATTCATTTAATGGACTTCAGTCTTCGATTTTCGTGAAGTTAGGGTGCTTTTGGTCTTTGGGCTTCCACTTGCTTGCGTTCAGATTTGCGCTACTGCTAGCTGTACAGAAGCCATATACTAACCTTGCTGACCAGTTAGACACGTGAAAACTGTTTCTGTTTTACTTTATTGCTAGCTAAGTTTCACAAGCAAATTAAACTTCATTTAATAAGATAAGCTTGGTTCAATTTCATTCATAACTGCATATAGCCTTTACGTACTTCACGATCCTATTTTTTATTCAGTTGGCAAATGATTCACTATTTTGCAGTTCTCATTAATTCCTAGGAAACCCAAGCAAAATCTAAGGATTCTACATCCAAGCCAGCCAAAGGATGATAAATAGATACATGTGTTGGACGCAAAATTTCTACTAGTTTGCACGTTCATCCGATCCTCTGCTACTTTCGACACTGATTTTATTTAAATGTATCCATGTTATATGGATGTTGTTTGAGGTCTGCCACTGTATTATAAGATTGTTTGGAATAATATATACTACTGCAGTCACTTTTCACTAATATTTTATTAGCACAATGCGTTTTGGCAGCATGTTGCCATCATCAGGTGCATTATACAGTTACTTATACATCAGCTGATAGGTTATGTACGTACATTAGCTGTGTGTGCCAGTGGCGTTAAGAGTCGAAAAATAAACCTGTGTGGAAGGATAAATCTGTTACAGTGTGTACATTATGTGGATAGCATGTATAGGTAATATATTAATACGTTCACTTACGTATCTGTTGGCGATTTCATTTTCTAGACGAAATTAAAAATATTAACATTCCCCATTCAGCCCAACTTGTACCATTTGACATTAAAAACCTATACACTAACATTCCCATCTTCAGGTAAAACCTCATAAAACTTCAAAAACTGTCATTTTCCGAAATTATTGAATTCATGGACCTCCTTGAACTAGTACTAAACTGCAACTATTTTACATTTAATAATAAAATGTACATGCAACATAGAGGTCTTGCAATGGGTTCAAGCGTAGCTGGTATAATTGTCAACATATATATTACCACCTTGAGCAAAAAACTCTTGCTAAAAAATCAAGCTCTTTGGATAAAATCATTTACTCTCAACGTTATGTTGATGATACATTACTTCTGGTAGATGGTGACTCAAACTATATTAAGAACATACTCGACACACTCAGTAAACAAGATAGAAATATAAAATTCACAGTGGAATATGAGAGCATCAATATCTTTGATCTAAACATCAGTAAAGAAAACAACTCACACACCTTCAAAGTTTACAGGAAGGCAACAGCAACAGATATCACCACACACAGCTCATCCTGTCAACCCACAATACACAAACTTGCTGCATACAGAGCACTAGTTAACAGAGCCAACAATATACCAAAGGATAAATATGCGCATCTTGATGAGCTCAGCATAATAAAACAAATAACTTCAGCAAATGGCTATGATGAAGTATTAATTTATTACCTTATGCAAAAAAGGAAGAGCAATAATAATAAACCACCTTCCATACATCAAATGAAAATGAAACCCACATCTTGCTTACTTTTCATAGTCAAACTCTCCTACAAAACATCAAACATTGTCAGACTACACGAGTTTAACATTGCCTTTACAACACACAAGAAACTGCAACACACACTGAGACAAAATATATACACACAGACGGATATACACTCACAATTAGGAATCTACAAAATAGTATGTAATACCTGCAGATCCATTTATATAGGCCAAACTGGAAGAGACTTCCAAACAAGACATAATGAACACATAAATGCTTACCACACTAACAATTACAATAGATCAGCAATAGCCTCCCACATAAAGGACACAGGCCACCCATTCCATGATACTGCGAATGATCTTTGTATATCACATAAAAAGAATAACGAACACCAAATGGACTTATATGAAAAACTGATATCTTCATTCATGGCACAGCATATGGAGATGTATTATTAAGTGATATGCTTGAAATTAATGATGTTAATCTCTTCAAAAATTTCTCCAACATTAAATGTTTATTTCATTCATAGAATAGTTTAGTTAAGTATCTATGTAACAATCGCCATATTGCCAATACATCTAGATAAAACTCCTCATCTTCACTACAGGTGTTTGAAATTGTAAGTAGTTTAGCTTAGATTTTATAGCTATGTGGAAAGATGTTAATAGTCTTTGAAACTGTAAGTAGTTTATCTTAGATTTTAAAACTCTTCGGAAAGATGTAAACAGATGTTAGTGAAAGTGCTAAGTTGTGATTAATCTGTTACTGTGCTCCGTGTGCCAGAAAACGAAATCGCCAACACAAACGTAAGTAAACGTATTAATAGTGTACATAATCATTCTACTCACATAATGTACACACTGTAACAGATTTATCCTTCCACACAGGTTTATTTTTCGATTACTAACTCCACTGGCACACACAGCTAATGTACATAACCTATCAGCTGATATATAAGTAACTGTATAATGCGCCTGGGGATGGGAGCATGCTGCCAAAATGCATTGTGCTAATAAAATATTATTAAAAAGTGACTGCAGCAGTATATATTATTCCACATAACCTGATTTTATTAGTCGAGAGGGAGAAGGGAGCTCACATCCCTCTGTTTCTGTTCCTCCCTTTCTCTCTCTGTGTCCCCTTTCATCTTCCTCCTCCTCTTTCTCTGTGTGTGTGTGTGTGTGTGTTGTTGTTGTGCTTCCAGCACTAGCTATCTCCCCATGTGATCTATTTACGTCAGCATCGCAGAGATCGATGGATCTCTAATGGAACTTCATAACTAATTCCCTCTCTCCGGAGCGTGGCTGTTCCGTGTTGCTTAGAAAGTAACCGATATTTTTCCTAAAAATATTCGCCACAAATATTACTACTTCTGTTGCTTTTTTGGAATGATGAAACCGATAAAGCAGTTAAACAGCTGTGTCTACATCCCTCACACCCTGGAAATATGTGAACGATTTTGCTGAGGGGCTGTCACACGACCATACCCCAGGTACTACGACTGAAAATTAAGCAGCAAGTTGAATCCATGCGTGTCACACAAGCCCTGTTCGTCTTGATGCGAACCTTGTTTCGGAGCCATTGTTGGTGTGAGAAGTGGCACCTCTATGTACAAAATATCCCACTCTGTCCATCGACATATCACTCAAATATTTAATCATTTGTCCTTCCTAGAATAAGGTGTACGCACGGTAAGTATGATATCTTTATTAGCTATCTTTCTATGTTACAGTTTTAAAAGCGAGCAGTGTCAAAAACAGAGCAATGTTGTGGCTGATGGCGGGGATTCACGACACTGAATTAAGAATATTGAATAATTAATTTGATTGTCAGTTTTCCTTGTTCTTCTAGTGACGAGCGGTATTCTATCCCACCTGTTATTATTCCGTTGTCCCGACCGTAGCTGGTATCATGCTACGTCACGTCTATCTAGATTTCAGTGATTAATTGACAAAAGCAGAAAAAACAGGGGGAACCCACAGACCAAGAAAACAGACAGACAGACCTGATATGTCGTTGCATATACTAAATGAAGGTAACACGTTAAGTGGGGGTTGATTATGATTTTGGTTTGTGGGACGTTCAACGGCGTCGTTATCAGCATCCGTACAAATTCCCAGACTCTCCAGTCCCGACAATTCTTGAATGAAGATGAAATGATGTCGATAACAGATCCATCCAGTCGAACAGTGGAGAAAATCCCCGACCCGGCCGGGAATCGAGCCCGAGACCTCGTGATCCAGAGACAGTAGCGCTAACCACAAGACAAATCTAACTAGTGTGTTACGAAAGAGTGCACCGTGAGATAATTTAAACACTACAAGTCATAAAAATGGACGAGACCAGCTCAGATAAGGGTAGTTGATACTGTTTGTACGGAAACATGGTACGATTCCCGCACAAACAGTTTGGTGTACACCTTATCACGTCGCGTCGGAATTACTGCCGATTAGCACGCGGAAACTGATTACCGACAATGCTGTATGCTGTCGTGCGATCAATGGCCGCTACCGATGTAGCAAGTATGCTCATCTGTGCATAATGGCGGCGATTCACTCGTGGACGATGTTCACGAACTCGCACCTACTAGCGCTGGCTTCGACTGAGCGCTTCCCGTCTTCCGTATCTTACGCGTGCCAGGACCCAACGACAGTGTCTACCTCAGCCACAGGAGGAGGAGGTCTGTAACCAACCTAACAGTGGGGCGTCTTGCTCATTCGATCCAGCCCGTGACGGCAATGTTGATGCCTTACAGTCGGGCGCAAAGTATAGAGAGGGGGGGGGGGGGGGGGCGTGTGTCCTTCCGCCACAGCGGAGAGGGCCTGAAATTCGAAATAAAGGCCGCTTTAGCCTTCTAGTATTACGTCATATTGCACCAATTCTACAGGGTGGTCCATTGATAGTGACCGGGCCAAATATCTCACGAAATAAGCATCAGACGAAAAAACTACAAAGAACGAAACTCGTCTAGCTTGAAGGGGGAAACCAGATGGTGCTATGGTTGACCCGCTAGATGGCACTGACATAGGTCAAACGGATATCAACTGCGTTTTTTTAAATAGGAACTCCAATTTTTTATTACATATTCGTCTAGTACGTAAAGAAATATGAATGTTTTAGTTGGACCACTTTTTTCGCTTTGTGATAGGTGGCGCTGTAATAGTCACAAACGTATAAGTACGTGGTATCACGTAACATTCCGCAAGTGCGGACGATATTTGCTTCGTGATACATTAAACGTGTTAAAATGGACTGTTTACCAATTACGGAAAAGGTCGATATCGTGTTGATGTATGGCGATTGTGATCAAAATGCCCAACGGGCGTGTGTAAAGGATGCTGCTCGGTATCCTGGACGACATCATCCAAGTGTCCGGAGGGTTCACGGGATAGTTACGTTATTTAAGGAAACAGGAAGTGTTCAGCCACGTGTGAAACGTCACCCACGACCCGCGACCGCTACGGTCGCAGGTTCGAATCATGCCTCGGGCATGGATGTGTGTGATGTCCTTAGGGTAGTTAGGTTTAAGTAAGTCTAAGTTCTAGGGGACTGATGACCTTAGAAGTTAAGTCCCTTAGTCCTCAGAGCCATTTGAACCATCTGAATCAACCACGACCTACAACAAATGATGTTGCCCAGGTAGGTGCTTTAGCTGCTGTCCCGGCTAATCCGCACATCAGCAGTAGACAAATTGCGCGAGAATCTGGAATCTCAAAAACGCCGGTATTGAGGATGCTACATCAACATCGATTGCACCTGTACCAAAATTCAGTGGACCAGGAATTGCATGGCGACGAATTTGAACGACGTCTACAGTTCTGTCACTGGGCACAAGGGAAATTGCGGGACGATGACAGACGTTTTGCACGCGTTCTATTTAGCGACGAAGCGTCATTCACCAACAGCGGTAACGTAAACCGGCATAATTTACACTACTGGGCAACGGAAAATCCACGAAGGCTGCGACAAGTGGAACATCAGAGACCCTGGCAGGTTAATGTATAGTGCAGCATTATGAGAGGAAGGATAATTGGTCCCCATTTTATCGATGGCAATCTAAATGGTGCAATGTATGCTGATTTCCTACGTAATGTTCTACCGATGTCACTTCAAGATGTTTCACTGCAGGACAGAATGGCGACGTACTTCCAACATGATGGATTTCCGGCACATAGCTCGCGTGCGGTTGAAACGGTACTGAATAGTATATTTCATGACAGGTGGATTGGTCGTCGAAGCACCATACCATGGCCCGCACGTTCACCGGATCTGACGTCCCGGGATTTCTTTCTGTGGGGGAAGTTGAAGGATATTTGCTATCGTGATCCACCGACAACGCCTGACAACATGGGTCTGTGAATTGTCAATGCATGTGCGAATATTAAGGAAGGCGAACTCTTCGCTGTTGAGAGGAACCGTAATTACATGTATTGCCAAATGCAATCAGGTTGACGGACATCATTTTGAGCATTTATTGCTTTAATGTGGTATTTACAGGTAATCACGCTGTAACAGCATGCCTTCTCAGACATGATAATTTCGCAAAGGTACATCCATCACATTGGAACAACCGAAATAAAATGTTCAAACGTACCTACGTTCTGTATTTTAACTCAAAAAACCTACCTGTTACTAACTGTTCGTCTAAAATTGCGTGCCATATGTTTGTGACTATTACAGCGCCATCTGTCACAAAGCGAAGAATGTGGTCCAATTAAAACATGCATATTTCTTTATGCACTACACGAATATGTAATAAATAGTGGGGGTTCCTACTTAAGAAAAAAAAACGCAGTTGATATCCGTTTGACATATGACAGCGCCATCTAGCGCGCCAACCAAAGCGCCATCTGGTCTCACCCTTCAAGCTAGACAAGTTTCGTTGTTTGTAGTTTTTTCGTTTGACGCTTATTTCGTGAGATATTTGGCCCGGTCACGATCAATGGACCACCCTGTATACTAATTATACCAGGCGTCAGAAAATTATAATGTCTCCACGAGACGGAACTCAAGTGGTTAGGCAAGCCTTTAATTGCCATTTAAAATTAATGTGACATAATTTAATCGGCATTTAATGAACTGGACGTGTAAACTACTGGGAAGATCAGGCTCTGACTTATATCAGTTGACTCGTAATCTAAAAACGAAACTAATTCTGCTATCAAAGGTATTGATGCAATTTTATTAGGATAATCTCCGTTTGTCAGAGAGTTGGACTAGCTGCTACTTTGCCTCCACGTATTCCGTAGCTGGGTAGCGCAATATATCACTGCTACACTGTGTCTGCACGGTGGAAATCAGAAACTCAAGGTGCGAAAGCAGGCATCAAAACTTCGGAGGTTAGGGGCCTCTCCAAGTGGCGTTTAAATTGGGGAAAGCCTGATGGCAACAGGGTTACGCTAAATTGAACAAGCATTTTTCAACTTTAGGAAACATTCGCATGTAATATTATCTATTACGGATATGAGTTAACGGTTGATAAATATTCACAGTAATAACTGATAGCATTCAAACGTATATCCGCCCA
This sequence comes from Schistocerca serialis cubense, assembly GCF_023864345.2. NCBI lineage: Eukaryota > Metazoa > Arthropoda > Insecta > Orthoptera > Acrididae > Schistocerca > Schistocerca serialis. The sequence goes on from NC_064645.1 coordinate 413,058,361, forward strand.
AAGCACAGCTCAACAGCGCATTTCGAGAGACACTACTCTAATCATCGGGTTGCAAAACTTATCTGATGAAGATTGTTGTTATTGTTGTTGTTATCTTCAGTCCTGAGACTGGTTTGATGCAGCTCTCCATGCTACTCTATCCTGTGCAAGCTTCTTCATCTCCCAGTACCTACTGCAACCTACATCCTTCTGAATCCGCTTAGTGTATTCATCTATTGGTCTCCCTCTACGATTTTTACCCTCCACGGTGCCCTCCAATGCTATATTTCTGATCCCTTGATGCCTCAAAACATGTCCTACCAACCGATCCCTTCTTCTAGTCAAGTTGTGCCACAAACTTCTTTTCTCCCCAATCCTATTCAATACCTCCTCATTAGTTACGTGATCTACCCACCTTATCTTCAGCATTCTTCTGTAGCACCACATTTCGAAAGCTTCTATTCTCTTCTTGTCCAAACTAGTTATCGTCCATGTTTCACTTCCATACATGGCTACACTCCATACAAATACTTTCAGAAACGACTTCCTGACACTTAAATCTATACTCGATGTTAACAAATTTCTCTTCTTGAGAAACGCTTTCCTTGCCATTCCCAGTCTACATTTTATATCCTCTCTACTTCGACCATCATCAGTTATTTTACTCCCTAAATAGCAAAACTCCTTTACTACTTTAAGTGTCTCATTTCCTAATCCAATTCCCTCAGCATCACCCGACTTAATTTGACTACATTCCATTATCCTCGTTTTGCTTTTGTTGATGTTCATCTTATATCCTCCTTTCAAGACACTGTCCATTCCGTTCAACTGCTCTTCCAAGTCCTTTGCTGTCTCTGACAGAATTACAATGTCATCGGCGAACCTCAAAATTTTTACTTCTTCTCCATGAATTTTAATACCTACTCCGAATTTTTCTTTCGTTTCCTTTACTGCTTGCTCAATATACAGATTGAATAACATCGGGTAGAGGCTACAACCCTGTCTCACTCCTTTCCCAACCACTGCTTCCCTTTCATGCCCCTCGACTCTTATAACTGCCATCTGGTTTCTGTACAAATTGTAAATAGCCTTTCGCTCCCTGTATTTTACCCCTGCCAACTTCAGAATTTGAAAGAGAATATTCCAGTTAACATTGTCAAAAGCTTTCTCCAAGTCTACAAATGCTAGAAACGTAGGTTTGCCTTTTCTTAATCTTTCTTCTAAGATAAGTCGTAAGGTTAGTATTGCCTCACGTGTTCCAACATTTCTACGGAATCCAAACTGATCTTCCCCGAGGTCCGCTTCTACCAGTTATTCCATTCGTCTGTAAACAATTCGCGTTAGTATTTTGCAGCTGTGACTTATTAAACTGATAATTCGGTAATTTTCACATCTGTCAACACCTGCTTTCTTTGGGATTGGAATTATTATATTCTTCTTGATGTCTGAGGGTATCTCGCCTGTCTCATACATCGTGCTCACCAGATGGTACAGTTTTGTCATGACTGGCTCTCCCGAGGCCATCAGTGGTTCTAATGGAATGTTGTCTACTCCCGGGGCCTTGTTTCGACTCAGGTCTTTCAGTGCTCTGTCAAACTCTTCACGCAGTATCTTATCTCCCATTTCGTCTTCATCTACAACTTCTTCCATTTCCATAATATTGTCCTCAAGTACATCGCACTTGTATAAACCCTCTATATACTCCTTCCACCTTTCTGCCTTCCCTTCTTTGCTTAGAACTGGGTTGCCATCTGAGCTCCTGATATTCATACAAGTGGTTCTTTTCTCTCCAAAGGTCTCTTTGAATTTCCTGTAGGCAGTATCTATCTTACCCCTAGTGAGACATGCCTCTACATCCTTACATTTGTCCTCTAGCCATCCCTGCTTAGCCATTTTGCACTTCCTGTCTATCTCATTTTTGAGATGATGAAGATAAAAGCTAAAAAGCTAAAAAGCTAAAAAAAATCTGCCAGCAATAATAAATGCGGTTTTCACAGGCTAACATGAAAAATCATTGGACTGTGGGTTGCCAGCTGGTGTGGCCGAGCGGATCTAGGCGCTTCAGTCTGGAACCGCGCGACCGCTACGTCGCAGGTTCGAATCCTTCCTCGGGCATGGATGTCTGTGCTGTCCTTAGGTTACTTAGGTTTAAGTAGTTCTAAATTCTAGGGGTCTGATGACCTCAGATGTTAAGTCCCATAGTGCTCAGAGCCATTTGAACCATTTGGACTGTGGGTCCTCGTCTTACATTAAAATCGTCGACATGTGTCAGTGGTCGCCGCATCTAACACCGCACACTACAGCACGCAGTTTCCTATCTGTGACGGGTTCCCCGTACAGTATGTCCAATTGACGCATCTTAACAGATCCAAGAGCTGTTGTTAACTGACGTTACTGTGATGTTAGTGTGTAACTGTAGCTATTGGCTCAACCACAATGCTGTTGTATTGGTCACTTACGTTTCCTCATGTCCTCAGCCAACGATCGTCAGCCACTAGCTATTCCATCAAATGTTTATTACAAATATGTAATTATATACGTGCCTTGAAACAATTCTACAAAGTCACTGGGGAATCTCATTTCGTTGTCTTTGACTTGTGCATTCAGAATATTGCCATGTTTCTTTTCATGAAAGGCGGTCTCCTACTGCTCTAACAACTCGAGTTTCCAGAATGAAATTTTCACTCTGCAGCGGATTGTGCACTGATATGAAACTTCTTGGCAGATTAAAACTGTGTGCTCGACTGAGGTTCGAACTCGGGACCTTTGCCTTTCGCGGGCAAGTGCTCTACCAACTGAGCTACCCAAGTACGACTCACGCTCCGTCCTCACAGCACGATTTCTGCCAGTACCTCGTCTCCTACCTTCCAAACTTTACAGAGGCTCTCCTGCGAACCCTGCAGGACTAGCACTCCTGAAAGAAAGGATATTGAGGAGACATGGCTCAGCCACAGCCTGGGGGATGTAGAGTTCGAGTCTCGGTCCGGCACACAGATTTAATCTGCCAGGAAATTCCAATTCGAGTTTCCTCCCTTTCTTTTCCTGTGCAAAATTCCTAATTCTTCTTCTGTGACCCAAAGAAGATGGCTGTTCCGAATATGTGATTCGCAACAGCGAATTAGTTAATTCGAATACATCTTTATGTTCTTTGTACGTCATCGAAAATGTTCTTCCATATAGCCCAGTATATTTCGCATCACAGGATGTGCATTGAACTTTATAAACTCCACATCTTCGAACTTCTTACAGAAATCGTGCTTCAGGTTATACCTCATTAGATTATTTGTCTGGAAAGCTATTTTGACACCGTGAGGTTTAAAAACGTTCGCTACTTTTGGCGAGACTGTTCCATACTATGACATCGTGACGGGTTCTTTTTATCTCCGCTGAGTCAATTCTTTCTGTGATTATTACTTTTATACAGCAATTAAAGGACAGCTCACTGACAACCCCACCAATGCCCGCATATTAATTTTCCCAGTTTTCTATTAGAAACGGAAACAAAAACTGAACTGTGTTTGTAGTGAAGAATCGCAAAAACTTCATTTCCCTGTACTCGTGTGAAGACCTTTGAAAATATGAAACAGTCGTATAAAGAAATACACGCAATATAAAAATGTGTAATTACATAATCCAGATTAAGAAAAACGATCCCGGGCAGCTTTTGTATGCTGGGCGCAGCTGCATCATGTGAATACAACGCCATTTTGTTAACGTTTCTATGGCAAAGCCTCTTGGTTCAAATGGAACTTAACTTCTGAGGTCATCAGTCCCCTAGAACTTAGAACTACTTAAAACCTAACTAACCTAAGGATATCACACACATCCATGCCCGAGGCAGGATTCGAACCTGCGACCGTAGCGGTCGCGCGATTCCAGACTGTAGCGCCTAGAGCCGCTCGGCCACTACAGCCGGCGGCAAACCCTTTTCATAACTCTATAGACGGCCATCGTTTTCTCCAATAGCCGTCTGCGTTTCGCAGTTGAAAGCTGTCAAAAGCACTGCCATGTGTCAGGGATTTCCTTAAGGAAAACCGAGCGAGGTGGCGCAGTGGTTAGCACACTGGACTCGCATTCGGGAGGACGACGGTTCAATCCCGTCTCCGGCCATCCTGATTTAGGTCTTCCGTGATTTCCCTAAATCGCTTCAGGCAAATGCCGGGATGGTTCCTTTGAAAGGGCACGGCCGATTTCTTTCCCCATCCTTCCCTCCCCCGAGCTTGCGCTCCGTCTCTAATGACCTCGTTATCGACGGGACGTTAAACACTACTCTCCTCCTCCTCCTCCTCCTCCTCCTTAAGGAAACTGGACTTCAGAATGTCTCAGTAGTAAAAGGAGAAACTAATAAAACGCCTTGCATTACGTGGCATTTTTCACGCCTCTGCTTGTTTATGACCTTATATTTCATGCTCTACGTGTCATAGGATGTAATTTTATAGGTACATTCAACGGTATATGTGGATACTGTACGAAAAATGTCCAGCGAATAGTGTTGGTATAAAAAGAGTAATACGTTTAAACGTCAAGCGAAATTCGGCAGTTTCTGGCACAGCTCGGTGTTTATGACGTATCTTCTTAACTGTATGTGGTATCATACGTAGTGCGTCGGGGTTTAGTGACACTAGATATTGAGCGTCAGTGATACAGAGGAGCAAAGGTCATTATTTTGTCAGGAATGGCGGGAGGGAAAGCGACACTTTGTGGGCGGTGGAGTGGTTCGAAAATGGCTCTGAGCACTATGGGACTTAACTGCTGTGGTCATCAGTCCCCTAGAACTTAGAACTACTTAAGCCTAACTAACCTAAGGACATCACACATATCCATGCCCGAGGCAGGATTCGAACCTGCGACCGTAGCGGTCACGCGGTTCCAGGCTGTAGCGCCTAGAACCGCACGGCCACTCCGGCCGGCCGGTGGAGTGGGTTCTTTACTTGGCTCAGTGGGTGAGGTGCGAGAGAAATATCGGTGACCCCACTAACAGTCATTTATTGAGACATAAGACGCTTTAAACAAACAGAGTACTACAATGTGTTTCAAAGAACTGAATTCCTCGCGGCAGCAGAGCGGCGGAGGTGCAGTGCGCAGGTGGCATTAATCGTTGGTGCGGCGACGTGGTGGCCAAAATGAAATCACGGTCAACACCTCAGGGAAGGCGGCAGCAACATAAACTGCGAAGGCGTCTGCTGCTGCTCCAGACGAGCCGCGAAGTAAAACTCAAAAGCAACCCAATGTGAACATAGCTCGTAGCCAAGGGAAGGGAAAATCCGGAAAGGCCTGCGACGTAACGCGTTCTTTCTCTCATCGACGGCGGTTCTGCAACATAAATTGTCGACCTACCTCGATACTTCTGCAGATCTGTACACGTAACTCCTGATTGCAGCTATCTCAGAATAGCAGTGTCGAAGAAACTTAGATTTCATAACTACACGTTGGAGGCCGCTATAAGTACAAAAAGCTGAAAATAGTCTTGCGAACTCTAAACAATAAATCGAGAATGGGTTGCTGTTCAAATTTCTAAGTTCAAAGGTCCTTTTGAACTTGCATTAGGATTTTTATTGCTTTTAAGCAAGATCATCAGCCCACATGTGTTCAAATCACTAAAGCTCCTGTTCACACGTCTCGTCACACTCAAACAGCCAAAACTTTTCCTATCCAATTCCGAAATCATTTATGAGAGTAACACAGTCAATAAACTGCTATTTACTTTTGCACTCAGCATTCAGTGGTTGTCTTTAAATAAAGATTGTACTCGCCATAAATACTCAGTAATAAAGAAATGTACTTAGTACCACCACGCTTTTAGTTCAAAGTTTACACACCGCGATTTTCTCCAGAACAAAATATTTCTCGACTTATAAAATTTCACAAATAGTTAATGGTAAACACCAGCTACCTTTATCACTGTACCGAAACGCGGAAGTCACAAATCACTTCATTTTACACATAATACGTTCGGACACTCAGCATGACTGGCTACTTCTAAAGCTAGTCCACCACTTCCTTCTTCTCTCTCTGCCTCTAAAAGCCCCTCTATCTCATGCGTTAGGTGGCAAACCGTCTCACTTCTTTTGGCTGTACAGAATTGCGGCCAACCTGAACTGACTTCCAGGGCGCGGCTCGCCCCAAAATCTAGCAAGAACCAACCACTGCTCTCAGCTCTTTGACGTCATTAAAATAAGCAACTCAAAACTCTCTTGTTAAACAAATAAAATGAAATAAGCTTTAAGTTGTACCTTACGTTGGTATTTAACTGTATAGTCACGAACGTTCTGGCTGTGTCTTACATATTCAAACATGCTTGTACATCCGTCATCCACAAGTAGGGGAACCACTGGTGGATTCAGAAAGTTATTTGTACAGCAAAATTAGGAAAGATTTTATAAAATGAGAACTTTCCAAATTTGAATCTAAACAGTGAAGGTGTTATCATATCTTTAAAATAGTCACAGTTGGTGAACTATTAACACACACACACACACAAACGCACACACACATATATATATATATATATATATATATATATATATATATATATATATATATATATATAGTTTTTAATTGTTGGATAATTACGTTTTTTACGGACTTTTCTTTTTTTAACTTCCAAATTATGACAGTTATTGACTTCAGATTTCGACAGATTGTTCCTTTTCACAACAGAAGGTTATGTACCTAATATGAAGTTCCTCAGGCTATTTCTAGATCAGTTACTAATTTTTATAGTTCCAGAGAATGTAACTACTCTGTAAGCGCCTCTCCGCTACTTTCACACGCTGCAGTCACGCCATATGGTCAGGACGCACGTCTGCAGGACACAGCTCGCCCGTTGCAGATCGTATAAGATTCTGACTGCCTACACTGGAGCCCACATACATTCACACAAGAAAGCTTTAATAGACAAATTGGCGATCGCGCCCTAGCTGCGACGCCTCAGCCGGCCCAAGCCCAAAGAATGTTCGGTACGAAACGGTCCTACGCGAATCACTGGCGGAAAAATCAGAAAGTTTGAAGGGAATCAGTTCAAGAGAAAACATCAGACGTAGAAAAAAAAGAAAAAGAAACGGGACAGTAACTAATAAACTGATTGAATTGTTATTCCAAGTTCAGCCTTCCGAGAAAACTGTTATAGCTTAACTGAACCCTGAACCACAGGAAACTAAATTAGTTCATCAAAACAACTACATAGTGACAGCTCAGTGACGCACTCTTATTCTATCCCCACTATAAAAATAAATAAAATTACGACCGGTTTGAAATTATTGGCACTTAAGGAATTTTCGTACGAATCCGCGACTGATATTGCCCTGTTACAAGAAGTTCAAATGTCGGATTTAGTAATTGCCGGTTATGTCAGTTACATAAATGTGTCTCCCGAAACAAGTGTTGTAACAGCTGTTTTGGTGAGGGAAGGGATTACAATTAGTGAGGTGGAACGACTGGAATCCGGAGGGGGAATAGGACTAAATATCTATGATGTGACTATCATCAACTCGTATGCCCCTTCAGGAACTTTTCACCGAGCTGACAGGGCACGTTTCTTCAAAGATGACCTGATGTACTTGTTAAGGAAAACTCCAAGACAGTTATTACTTGGAGATGATTTTAATTGTTTTAAATCAGAAAGGTCAGTTACCTAATTTTAAATTCTCAAGTTAACTGAAACAACTAGTTACTGGTTTAGAATTAAAGGATATGTGGGAAATCAAATACCCCTCCATTGTTGAGTTCACTTATGTCTCGGCAACATCCCGTAGCAGGATTGTTAGATTATATATTCCTAAAAATCTTGAAACTTTCGTGACAAAATTAGAAACCATTCGTACGTATTTTTCCGACCATTGAAGTGTCTTGGCTTGCATAAATCTAACAACATAGCCAGTTAGCCAATTGAAGAAATAGTAGAATTTAAACACTTCCTTGTTAGTAAATCGTGATTTAGAAGACCTGATTAAAGAAGTGTGGGCAATATGCCTGCGTACTCGTAGTAGATATTCCACTGCTATCGACTGGTGTGTTAAAATGGCGAAGCCAAAGTTGAGGGCGGCCGTTGTGACCGAGTGGTTCTAGGAGCTTCAGTCTGGAACCTCGATGCTGCTGTGATCGCCGGTTAGAATCCTGCCTCGGGCATGGATGTGTGTGATGTCCTTAGGCTAGTTAGGTTTAATTTGTTCTAAGTCTAGGGGACTGATGACCTCAGATGTTAAGTCCCATAGTGCTTAGAGCCATTTGAACCATTTTTTGAACCAAAGTTGAGGAAGATTCTTCTTCAATACAGTGCCTAGAGCGCAAGAGAAATGAAATGCACTATAGAATATTACTATCCTGTTTTGAGAGATCTATATGACCAGGTCTCAGCAGGTTCCTCACTTCGGATAGGAGACATCAAAAAAGTCAAAGCCAAGTTACTTAATATTAAGAGAAGGCAAATAGAAGGGTTAAAAATAAAATCTAAGTCAAATTCAGTGTCAGAAGATGAAATTACTTCCCTGTATCATTTAGTGAAGCATACGAAAAACGGGAGAAGGACTTTTATTGATGCAATTCGAACAAAACACGATACGATTCTCAGAACCCAACAGGATATCATCGACGAAATTTATCGCTACTATTGCGAGCTATATTCTCTAAATCAAAGTAGTGATGCTTCCTTGGACGAATTCCTTGACATCCTAGTCCCACAGCTGACAGACGATGACAACGAAAATTGTCTCCAGGTTGCCAGTGATGAGGATGTGTATGAGACTCTGTGCGCCTCACCACCAAAAAAATCCCCAGGACCGGATGGTCTGCCAGCATTGTTTTACATCCATTACAGGCCAATAGTAGGTACGAAAATCACGGACATTGTAAATGAGGTTATTCAGGGTGAAATGATTTCGACTGAGCTTAAGGAGAGTAAAATTGTTCTGGTGTCAAAAAATAATGGAAACAATGATTTAAATAATTCTCATCCAATTTCATTGCTGAATTCTGATTACAAATTAAAACAAGAGAATTCAATGCCTTATAGATAAAATTATTAGTCAACATCAGAACTAAATTTAGCAGAATTCAGGGATATCATTGCAATAACTTCAGTAACATACAAATAGTGTGCTTTACTTTTTCAGATTTTTATAAAGCGTTCGATGTAGTAAATCATCATTATCTTCTAAGGACGGTGAAGAAAATAGGTTTCAACGATAGGGTTATACAGTTGATAAAGAACCTTGCAACTTGAATAAATGCTAAAATAGCGGTGAATTGTCAACAATCCAGGCCGATACAAATACAACGAGGTGTTCCTCAAGGAAGTCCTCTGTCCATGTCCCTCTTCGCCATTTCACTGGAACCTTTCCTCCGACGTGACCATGCTAGATTCAAAGACTTAACATTATCAGGAAATAAAACAGTTATAAGAGCCTATGCTGACGATATAGGGGTAATTATAAGAAATAATGACGAGGTAACCACGCTAGCAACGGTGATTGATTCGTACTGTAGAGCATCTTGAGCCAATACAAACGAAAAGAAAGTAAGATGCTAAATCTCAGAGGTTTTGAGAATATCAACGTCGAGTGGGCTAAATTAGTTCGACAACATAAAAAACTTTGAATCGCCCTGACAGCATGCCCCATGAGAATGACGGCTTTAAATGGGAAAGTTGCAGCAGATAAATTGCAAGGAGCCATTATAGAGAATGTCACTCGATATATGACACAAGTTCAAAGAACAAAGTATATCAAGTCTTGCATCCTTGCTAAGGCTTATTATACTACCCGGCTGTTTCCAATACCGAGAATGATAGCAAGGATAATAATGTCCAAAATCACAAACTTTTTGTGGAGAGGTGAAGTGTTCAGAGTACTTGCTAAAATAGCCACTTTAGATCCTAAAAATGGTGGACTAGGATTAACTAACATAACGGACAAAGCCTCTGAACTTTTTATCAAAAGACAAGTTGATTTAGTAAGAGACTCGCGAGAAAGCATAACCGGCCAACTTTTGGAGATGCTTCCCCGATTGAAGTCCAGAATATCAACAATCGTTAGAGCATATGAGGGATTTCTATGTTGAGTTCAGTTACGTAAGTATCGAACTCAGGCAGTCACGACACTGAACATCAAGAGTCATAATGCGGGAACAAAAGAAAAGCGAAGGAAGGAACAAAATAGAACGACAGTTTCCAAACATTTTGTGAACTGAGATATGTAAAAACATTAGTTTCAATGTACTCACGTCTAATATAATAACATCAGAGTACACGACAGTTAACAACATAGTTAGCATCAATGAAAGAATGTACGCAATCGGACTCTGTGACACAAATTTATGTCAACAATGTCATTTCCTTGACACAATAATTCACAGATATACTTGCAGCGGTCACATGAATAGTTGGAAGTGGATCCGAGAGCAAATAGCTCTGATTACAAGGGCATCCCCTGAGTATATATTGCTGTCATCGATGCACGGGCCTTACGCACGCTATTTGCCAGAGGCAAAAAATAACGTTATGTACTGGTTGCTGGGAAATTTTGTTAATTACGTCCTTAACAAGTTAGGAACCGACAGCACCATAGAGTTCAAGGTATACATGCTTTGTGAATTCCACAAAATATGAAGGTATTCGAATCACAAGAAAAGGTTCGGTAATATGTTAAACATTATATTTGAAATAATGGGCATTGGTTAATATAAAAACAGAAGACTGTGTTGACAGTGATATATTGTAGTTACCTTAAAGATATTATTTAAAATTTTACTGTTAAGTTTTGGGGTGTGCTTTTTCTACTTGAGAGAGCAGATTTTGAGATTTTATAAGCTAATGTACAGAACTCATGTGACAATCAGATTGTGTGTCTAATAGTGTCAAAACCCCAAACATTAAAGCTGCATTGTTGGTTTATATTATAAATATGGAAACTGACAGTTTTTAAGTCAGTTTTGCCGTGAAAGACTTATTATATAGGTCTGATCACTTCAGATGCTTAACATTCCATTACTGCCCAGAAAGTGCATTTGGAAGGCTCGCCAACTTTATCACATCTCTTTTCCGCCATTCTCAAGTGATTCAGATATAGTCTAATAAGAATTAAACTGTTTTTCTGTGCGATGGGCATAAATCTTCCATATTCTCTATTTGGTGACATCCATACATTTGTGTGAAATGCTCATAGCTGGTCTGACTGAGCTGAGAAGGTTAAAGATCAGTTTCTACCCTTAACCTGTCTCTCAAGGAGACGATTTCCTTGTGTACATTAATATATTAAAAACTATTCCACCAACTTACAGATTTCCTTCATTAAGAGCTATTTATGTTTCTGTAAAGTTTGGAGCCCGTGTAATTCAAAGTGCAGGTTTTATTTGCTCATTTTTGAAGTTTGAATGTCTTTAAAAGAACTTTTCTTGATGTTTTAATCAGTTCTATCTGGTAAATCATACAATCTTCTGTTGTATTTCTTTAACATCAGCATAATTGCAATGATCAAACTGTTTTTGTTTAAATCATTTCATGTATAACATGTGTACATGGTGAGTATATATACTTAGTATGTATTTGTAAAGTGTTACACTGTTTCTTCAATAAATGATTTTCTTTTTAAAAAAGTGGTTAGCGTTCAAGCTCCAAATCGGTGGATCGTGTGATTGATTTCCGCTATGTTTTTAGTGTATATTTTTGTCAACACTGGTCATATTATTTCATATACTTTGAATGAAGTTTGAAATACAATATAATGAAAAAAAGTCGGACAGAGCGTCTGCCACGTAAGCAGGAGGTCCCGGGTTCGAGTCCCGGTCGGGCACACATTTTTCAACTGTTGATATTTATCAATGCCTGTAAGCAGCTAAAGGTCTAGATTTCATAATAATTTCATTATTATAGAGCTGCAAGATCACCAATGATATAAGTACAGATACCAACTTCATATAGTGGATCAACGTTGTTGTACTACAAATCGCAGGGGAGAAACCTACTGCCCTCTGAATCATTCTCCAGAATATTGTGAAGAGGAGAAAAGTGTGTGGCAAAGTCTGTCCCGCAAACCTTGACTCTCGAATACAAACGACTGCTCGGGGACTGCATGCCCTACTTGACTGAAGTGAAAAGCGCGCACAGATCTTTCCAGGAAAGAAAAAAATCAACAAGAGTGAAGAGTGTCGCTGTTATTAGTACGAACCTACCAAAAAACACCAAAGTATGGAACAGGTCTCTGAATGTGACGAGCGAGTTCAACAGAATCACAAGGGAGACTTTTCTGACAGTTTAATCTGGTTGTATGAATGTTCTGAGCGATGTTCTCAAGTGGGAAGAGGCTATGTAGAACACCTGAACCACTAACATCACCACCTTTGCTTTCCTTTTGGAATGAATGGGTATGTTTCTGGTTTGTTGCTATTAGATTAACTGTTATCCCAAGTTAGAAATCGCAGTACAGTTGGAGGAGTGAACTACGATTGGGACAAAGAGGACCTGAACATTAAATGAGAAATTTTTGAGAAAATGGACATCTGTAGACGGAAATTTTGGACTGCAGGATGCTGCTTTCATGTCACGATTCCATCAAACACTCAACACCATGAGAATACTTCCAGATTATTGTTAAATGTGATTTAAGGGAACACAACAGAATCATACTGCTGACTGCTGTCACCGAAGCTAGCTGCAAGAGATCTTTTACCTCATACTTTTGCGCATCAGAGCCAGTGTGGGACATAGTAGGCCAAGTGACTTTGTCCCGCTTAGTATTGAAACGGAGGAAACAGAATAACGTAATTTTGACTGAGTGGTTCAACAGTTTGGCGCGGAGAAAGCAGGAAGCGTGTGAGGTTGGTTGAGGCGGCAGGGGAGGTGATGGGCACACCACGAAGTCGTAGTTCACCCACAGCACCAGCTACCCTACCTGTGTGACAAGTGATCTATGCCCTAATATCGCCGTCACGTTTTCCTAGGTCTTACATTCTTATTATAACGTCTAAGGCCGTCATCTCACTGAATATGAAGACGCATGCGGACGACGAGATGGTGACGTTACAGCGTGGAACTCCACTTTCCACTGCATTACAGGGCGTGAAATGAACTGCCTGCCATATTAGATGTTTGCGTCGCGGAGAGGAACATGGCCAGTGAAATGCGACATCGTCTTTACCTTACAGGCAGAACTGAGGAGCTGCCATATTGTATGAGTTAAACTAAGTATCTGACGCGTTTTTTTATCATAGAGTATGTGGTATGAATATAATCTGTTTCATAGCATCAGAAAATTGGTGATCTCTCTAAAATATGCAATTTTAACTACGATAGGTTATCATAAAGTGGTATAGAACTACATGTCGGTAGATAAACGTCTCCTGCGTTTGATGTTTTTAGTGTATTAACTTGTGTGCCATGAAATTATTCTGCACAATGATGATCTGTCAAACGCGTGTCGTTTTAGCACAATTTGTCATAGTTAATTATTAAGTAACAACTGTTGTAGATGCAGTCCAGCGTGTACCATACACATGTTGAAGCTATAGCTCAATTGTTGACGTCACGAACTTTTGTGAAGCGATGGGTAACGAGCTCGCATTCTCCTTTCAAATAATGATATTCAGCTACTGTTTTCTAAAAGATTCTTGATCTTTCTTATTAATTTAATATATGTATTACCTGCAGTAGTCGTTATTTATTATAAGTAATGATTTGCTGCAGTTCCTGTTGGCAAGCCAACGACAGGAATGTTTCCGCAGTGACCAGAAATCTTAACTTAACTTCCGGTCTACGTCAGAAAGTAAAGATAAGTTACACATTGCAAATTTCTGAGATTATGAAACTGTGCGTAAAACTTGTACGCCGCGCGCTATTAGCCGAGCGGTCTAAGGTGCTGCAGTCATGGACTGTGCTGCTGGTCCCGGCAGAGCTTCGAGTCCTCCCTCGGGCAAGGGTGTGTGTGTTTGTCCTTAGGATAATTTAGGTTAAGTAGTATGTTAGCTTAGGGACTGATGACCTTAGCAGTTAAGTCCCATAAGATTTCACACACATTCATTTGTAGAACTTATACACCTCTCTCTTGGTTTTATGGATTGTCTAATGGTTGTATCTTACCGGTATGTAACTTTTCCAGTGATGGTGAGACTTTTAGAAAAAATTCTCCTCCTCCATTTAAATGAAATTACGAAATGAATCAAGGTTTCGAAATCTGTGTGATGAAGTACAGAGTGATTTTAGTCAATGCATCACGGAGAATACGGATTACACAGTATAAAGGAAGGAAGACTGGGTTTAACGCCCCGTCGACATAGAGGCCATTAGAGACGAAGCACAAGGTAGAACGTTGTAAAGGATGAGGAAACAAATTGGCCGTGCCCTTTCGAGGCCATTTGCCTTATGCGATTTATAGAAATCACGGAAAACCTAATTCTGGATGGCCAGACTAGGGTTTGAACCGTCGTCCTTCCGAGTGCGAGTCCAATGTGCTAGCCACTGCGCTCGGCTTAGATTCTATAACGATATTTAATTTACAAACGAGAACGGGGTGATTATTCAACTGAGTAAAGAAACTTATGTGATTTACGCCCCACATGCCGCAGACTGCCTCCGAGAAGTGCTGAGGTCACAAATCGCGATGAAGAACACGTTCCGTAAGATGTACCAGGTCGTTTCACAGCGCGCAGCAACCACGGCGTATGGCGTGCTGCGCGACTGAAAACCCCTCACGAGGGAGAACGACTTGCAGGACATGTTTGTACTATTCTCAGCTGCCACAGAAGTAGTTCTATAAACATCGGCAAAATTCAGTACTATGCGGTACTTATAATCTGCAGTGTTATTTTAGATTTAGCCAGTTATGCCCTTGAACCCACACACTGCCATTTTTGCGATACCGAATTGAGTTTAATTTGAGAATGGGAAGTTAAGATTAACAAAGTGGTAACGTTCCTGCCTACAGTGTACTAAGACGACTCTGCCCAGCCATCGCCATTAAACAAACGAATCTAGCCGTTCTTTCGCCTTCAGCTCTTCGCCTCGGTTCCACAGAACGGGCGCAAAAACCAGCCGCGCTTTAAATTCTGCCTCTGACGTCGCAGGCGAGTCGACTTTGTTAGCGACTTGTTTACCGCGCCTCAAGAGGTAAACTTTCGAAAGTACAGCGTCTCTTTGTGGGAACAGAGGCGCTGCGCAAATAAATCTAATGAAATCCGAATACCAAAGAACTTTTTTGCATTTGTCTCTCCGTTCAGCAACAGCGCTGCCCGCAGCCTTTACATTTCCATCCGAAACATCTGCTCCCTTGTTCCCCGGATTAATGCATCTGCTCCCTTGTTCCCCGGATTAATGCTCACCGAACAAGATTGCGCGCCTTTCCCGTGAATTCAAAGATATTTCGGCAACATTTTCTACTTTGAGAAGATGACAGTCACCCTCCTCCACTGTTGTCAACACAAATATGTAATCCAAACAAAGCGCTCTTGAGACTCTTGGTGCGCTAAATGTTTGAATATGAGTAGGCATAAAGACGCATGTCGTGTACCACCGCACTCACTACAAACACATACTAAGCGATAGGGAATTTCTCCGCTGTTACAGTATTTGTAATATCTACATCAATGTTTCCACAAAATAGTGACAAACACGAAGGACGTGCATAAAACGTCGGTGTAATTGTGCGTTACAATAGCTACATGTTATCTTTTTTGTTTATAGGCCTGTTCCCCAGCGGCACAGTAATACCAGTAATAGAAGGTTTATAATATCTTTTTCGACTGTAATATGACGGAGAGTGTGTTAGATGACGATCAGTTTGGCATTAGGAATGATAAAGGCACGAGATAAGCAGTACTGACATTGTGATTAATAGTGGAAGCAAGACTAAAGAAAAATCAATACACGTTCATAGGATTTGTCTACTTAGAGAAAGTGTATGAAAATGTAAAATGGTGCAAGATGTTCGAAATTCTGAGAAAAATAGTGGTAAGCTATAGGGAGAGACGGTTAATATACAATATGTGCAAGAGACAAGAGGGAATAATAAGAGTGCACGGCCAAGAACGAAGAGCTCGGATTCAAAAGGGTGTGAGACAGGGATATAGTGTTTCTCCCCTACTGTTCAATCCGTACATCGAAGAAGCAATGATGGAAATAAAAGAAAGGTTCAGGAGTGGTATTAAAATTTAAGGTGAAAGGATATCAATGATACTATTCTCTGACGACATTGCTATCCAGTGTGAAAGTGAAGAATTACAGGATTTTCTGAATGGAATGAATAATCTAACGAGTACAAAATATGGATTGAGAGGAAATCGAAGAAAGACGAAAGTAAAGAGAAGTACCAGAAATGAGAACAGCGAGAAACTTAACATTGGGTTTTTGGGACACGAAGCAGATGAAGATAAGGAATTTTGCCACATCGGCAGCAAAATAAACTCTGACGGATGGAGTAGGGAGGACATCAAAAGCGGACTAGCATTGTCAAAAGAGAAGTCTACTAGTATCAAACATAGATCTTGATTTGAGGAATACATTTCTGAGAATGCACGTTGGAGCACAGCATTGTTTGGATGTGAAACATGGACTGTTGGAAAACCAGAACAGAAGAGAATCGAAGAATCTAAGATGTGGTGCTACAGACGAATGTTGAATGTTAGGTGGACCGATAAGTTAAGGAATAAGGAGGTTCTGGGCAGAATCGGAGAGGAAAGGAACTTTGGAAAACACTTACAAGGAGAAGGGACAGAATGATAGGACATTTTTTTAAGACATCAGCGAATAACTTCCATGGTTCTAGAGAAAGCTGTAGAGGGCATAAACTGTAGAGGAAGACAGAGATTTGAATACATCTAGCAAGTAACTGACGACGTAGGTTACAAGTGCTACACTGAGATGAAGATGTTGGCACAGGAGAGAAATTCGCGGTGGGCTGCTTCAAACCAGTCAGAAGATTGATGAATTAAAAAAGTAAAAGCCAGACTCACAAATGCGTTTTAGACAGGTACGTGCCGAGTAAAACTGTGAGGGACGGGAAAAACCCACCGTGGTACAACAACAAAGTTAGCAAACTACTGCGAAAGCAAAGAGAGCTTCACTGTAAGTTTAAACGCAGCCAAAACGTCTCAGACAAACAGAAGCTAAACGATGTCAAAGTTAGCGTAAGGAGGGCTATGCGTGAAGCGTTCAGTGAGTTCGAAAGTAAAATTCTATGTACCGACTTGACAGAAAATCCTAGGAAGTTCTGGCCTTACGTTAAATCAGTAAGTGGCTCGAAACAGCATATCCAGACACTCCGGGATGATGATGGCATTGAAACAGAGGATGACACGCGTAAAGCTGAAATACTAAATACCTTTTTCCAATGCTGTTTCACAGAGGAAGACCGCACTGCAGTTCCTTCTCTAAATCCTCGCACAAACGAAAAAATGGCTGACATCGAAATAAGTGTCCAAGGAATAGAAAAGCAACTGGAATCACTCAACAGAGGAAAGTCCACTGGACCTGACGGGATACCAATTCGATTCTATACAGAGTACGCGAAAGAACTTGCCCCCCTTCTAACAGCCGTGTACCGCAAGTCTCTAGTGGAACGGAAGGTTCCAGATGATTGGAAAAGAGCACAGGTAGTCCCAGTCTTCAAGAAGCGTCGTGCAGATGCGCAAAACTATAGACCTACATCTCTGACGTCGATCTGTTGTAGAATTTTAAAACATGTTTTTTGCTCGAGTGTCATGTCGTTTTTGGAAACCCAGAATCTACTATGTAGGAATCAACATGGATTCCGGAAACAGCGATCGTGTGAGACCCAACTCGCTTTATTTGTTGATGAGACCCAGAAAATATTAGATACAGGCTCCCAGGTACATGCTATTTTTCTTGACTTCCGGAAGGCGTTCGATACGGCTTTTCGCGGATGATGCTGTAGTATACAGAGAAGTTGCAGCATTAGAAAATTGTAGCGAAATGCAGAAAGATCTGCAGCGGATAGGCACTTGGTGCAGGGAGTGGCAACTGACCCTTAACATAGACAAATGTAATGTATTGCGAATACATAGAAAGAAGGATCCTTTATTGTTTGATTATATGATAGCGGAACAAACACTGGTAGCAGTTACTTCTGTAAAATATCTGGGAGTATGCGTGCGGAACGATTTGAAGTGGAATGATCATATAAAATTAATTGTTGGTAAGGCGGGTACCAGGTTGAGATTCATTGGGAGAGTCCTTAGAAAATGTGGTCCATCAACAAAGTAGGTGGCTTACAAAACACTCATTCGACCTATACTTGAGTATCGCTCATCAGTGTGGGATCCGTACCAGATCGGGTTGACGGAGGAGATAGAGAAGATCCAAAGAAGGGCGGCGCGTTTCGTCACAGGGTTATTTTGTAACCGTAATTGCGTTACGGAGGTGTTTAACAAACTCAAGTGGCAGACTCTGCAAGAGAGGCGCTCTGCATCGCGGTGTAGCTTGCTCGCCAGGTTTCGAGAGGGTGCGTTTCTGGATGAGGTATCGAATATATTGCTTCCCCCTACTTATACCTCCCGAGGAGATCACGAATGTAAAATTCGAGAGATTAGAGCGCGCACGGAGGCTATCAGGCGGTCGTTCTTCCCGCGAATCATACGCGACTGGAACAGGAAAGGGAGGTAATGACAGTGGCACGTAAAGTGCCCTCCGCCACACACCGTTGGGTGGCTTGCGGACTATAAATGTAGATGTAGATGTAGAAGTAGACAACAACCACCAACCCACTCACATGCACACAGTAAAATACCTCGCATCGTTTTTGTGAAACACAACTAGCTCTTTACTCGCATGAAGTGTTAAGTGCTATTGACAAGGGATTCCAGATCGGTTCCGTATTTCTGGATTTCTGGAAGGGTTTTGACACAGTACCACACAAGTGACTTGTAGTGAAATTGCGTGCTTATGGAACATCGTCTCAGTTATGTAACTGGATTTGTGATTTCCTTTCAGAGAGGTCGCAGTTCGCAGTAATTGACGAGAAGTCATCGATTAAGACAGAAGTGATTTCTGGCGTTCCCCACGGTAGTGCTATAGTCCCTTTGCTGTTCCTTATCTTTATAAACGATTTGGAAGACAATCTGAGCAGCCGTCTTAGGATGTTTGCAGATGGCGCTGTCGTTAACCGACTAAAAAAGTCATTAGAAGATCAAAACAAATTGCAAAACGATTTAGAAAAGATTTCTGAATGGGGCGAAAATTGGCAGTCGACCCTAAATAACGAAAGGTGTGTAGTCATCCACATGAGTGCTAAAATGAATTCGTTAAACTACGGTTACACGATAAAGCAGTCAAATCTAAAGGCCGTAAATTCAACTAAATACCTAAGTATTACAATTACGATCAACTGAAACTGGAAGGAACACATAGAAAATGTTGTGGGGAAGGCTAACCAAAGACTGCGTTTTATTTGCAGGACACTTAGAAAATGTAACAGGTCTACTAAGGAGACTGTCTACACTACGGTTGTCCGTCCTCTTTTAGAATACTGCTGCGCAGTGTGGGATCCTTACCAGATAGGACTGAAGGAGTACATCATTAAAGTGAAAAGAAGGGGAGCACGTTTTGTATTATCGCAAAATATGGGAGAGATTGTCACTGAAATGAAACAGGATTTTGGCGGGATATCATTAAAAGAAAGTCGTTTTTCGTTGCGCCGGAATCTTCCCACGAAATTCCAATCACCAACTTTCTCCTCCGAATGCGAAAGGAAAGGGAGAAACGATTGCCACGATAAGGAAAATCAGAGCTCACACGGAAAGATATAGGTATTCGTTCCTTCCGCGTGCTATACGAGATTGGAATAATAGATAATTGTGAAGGTGGTTCGATGAACCCTGTGCCAAGCACTTAAATGTGATTTGCAGAGTACCCATGTAGATGTAGATGTCACTTATCACGCACTCTAATATATATATAGTGTGTGTGAGTGTGGAGTGTACGATGAGTGAAGTTTCTTTATACTTTTTAGTGTGCATGTGTAGGTGCATATGTGTGTGTGGGTGGGTGAATAGTGTGGGTGTAAGTGCAGATATTTTTATTGGTGAGTGACACTACATCAGTATTTAGATCGTTTGCAGATTAATAATAATTCATATCGCAAGTCATGTGTCTTTAGGCTGAGTAGTATCTGCAAGTGCAGATGGTACTAGCAAGCCATAAATGCATATTTTCCCCTGGGGAGTAGGTAAGGTGTTGTGTGCATGTGTCGGCGCAAAATAACCGATCTGTACTGACATGTGTAGTTCACTTAACGGTGCAGCTATCAGCATGAGGAAAGCATCAGGTCGTAAAATTTGTGACATGTTTGAGGGAAGACTGTTCACTGCAGGGAAGAAACAACCAACAGACTGATGTTATACGTATTAAACGTACCAAATGTAAAATATATGCAGTTTTACCCGTTAAAACTGTACATAGATAGTTACCTGCTATCGTGGGTATTGTCAACTGTGAACTACGAATAAGGTTTTGTTATAGTATGGTGGTGTTTCTCGAGATTAGGATATGGTCCCCTATAGCACTTAAGAAAACGCTAATTGTGATGGATATAAACAAATCTTACAGCATCGCATATGGCAAGCAGTAGCTATTCGAAGAGAAATTGACTTGATTCGCCTTAGTCTCGACCTGGAACCAATGGAACACGTTTGGGATGACTAAGAAGTTGACTTCACTCAAGACCACAGCATTAATACCACTAACTTCTTTGATATCGGCTCTTGAGGATGAACGGGCTGTCACCGCTCCCTAGACATTCAGACACGTCATTGGAACTGTTCTAAGCAGAGTTCAAGCTGCCAGTAAAGCGAAGAGTGAACACAACCCCATTAATCATCACTATTTGGTGTCCGTATTCTTTTGATCGAGTAGCGTATACTGTCTTAATGATACGCACTGTCTACTTAAACAAATCTGTACCAACATAAAGCATTTACGTCATTTACTTCATGAATATAGGATCTGTTACAGCAAAACGTTAACGACACTTTTAAGTAATATTTGATTATTTTCAGGCTAAATATTACATGAAACTTATACGTTGCTGCGCCTCGTCACAAAATGGCTTCTTACACTACCAAGAAAGAAAAGGTAAGCGAGTCGATAATTTTTTCAAAAGGAACAGAGATTGCAATTACATTCGAAGATCACATTTAATTGATTCCCCCCATGAATCATGGACCTTGCCGTTGGTGGGGAGGCTTGCGTGCCTCAGCGATACAGATAGCCGTACCGTAGGTGCAACCACAACGAAGGGGTATCTGTTGAGAGGCCAGACAAACGGGTGGTTCCTGAAGAGGGGCAGCAGCCTTTTCAGTAGTTGCAGGGGCAACAGTCTGGATGATTGACTGATCTGGCCTTGTAACAATAACCAAAACGGCCTTGCTGTGCTGGTACTGCGAACGGCTGAAAGCAAGGGGAAACTACAGCCGTAATTTTTCCCGAGGGCATGCAGCTTTACTGTATGATTAAATGATGATGGCGTCCACTTGGGTAAAATATTCCGGAGGTAAAATAGTCCCCCATTCGGATCTCCAGGCGGGGACTACTCAAGAGGATGTCATTATCAGGAGAAAGAAAACTGGCGTTCTACGGATCGGAGCGTGGAATGTCAGATCCCTTAATCGGGCAGGTAGGTTAGAAAATTTAAAAAAGCAAATGGATAGGTTGAAGTTAGATATAGTGGGAATTAGTGAAGTTCGGTGGCAGGAGGAACAAGACTTCTGGTCAGGTGACTACAGGGCTATAAACACAAAATCAAATAGGGGTAATGCAGGAGTAGGTTTAATAATGAATAGGAAAATAGGAATGCGGGTAAGCTACTACAAACAGCATAGTGAACGCATTATTGTGGCCAAGATAGATACGAAGCCCACACCTACTACAGTAGTACAAGTTTATATGCCAACTAGCTCTGCAGATGATGAAGAAATTGAAGAAATGTATGACGAAATAAAAGAAATTATTCAGATTGTGAAGGGAGACGAAAATTTAATAGTCATGAGTGACTGGAATTCGAGTGTAGGAATAGGGAGAGAAGAAAACATAGTAGGTGAATATGGATTGGGGCTAAGAAATGAAAGAGGAAGCCGCCTGGTAGAATTTTGCACAGAGCACAACATAATCATAGCTAACACTTGGTTTAAGAATCATGAAAGAAGGTTGTATACATGGAAGAACCCTGGAGATACTAAAAGGTATCAGATGGATTATATAATGGTAAGACAGAGATTTAGGTACCAGGTTTTAAATTGTAAGACATTTCCAGGGGCAGATGTGGACTCTGACCACAAACTATTGGTTATGAACTGTAGATTAAAACTGAAGAAACTGAAAAAAGGTGGGAATTTAAGGAGATGGGACCTGGATAAACTGAAAGCACCAGAGGTTGTACAGAGTTTCAGGGAGAGCATAAGGGAACAATCGACAGGAATGGGGGAAAGAAATACAGTAGAAGAAGAATGGGCAGCTTTGAGGGATGAAGTAGCGTAGGCAACAGAGGATCTAGTAGGTAAAATGACGATGGGTAGTAGAAATCCTTGGGTAACAGAAGAAATATTGAATTTAATTTATGAAAGGAGAAAATATAAAAATGCAGTAAATGAAGCAGGCAAAAAGGAATACAAACGTCTCAAAAATGAGATCGACAGGAAGTTCAAAATGGCTAAGCAGGGATGGCTAGAGAACAAATGTAAGGATGAAGAGGCCTATCTCACTAGGGGTAAGATAGATACTGCCTACAGGAAAATTAAAGAGACCTTTGGAGATAAGAGAACGACTTGTATGAATATCAAGAGCTCAGATGCAAACCCAGTTCTAAGCAAAGAAGGGAAAGCAGAAAGATGGAAGGAGTATATAGAGGGTCTATACAAGGGCGATGTACTTCAGGACAATATTATGGAAATGGATGTAGATGAAGATGAAATGGGAGATATGATACTGCGTGAAGAGTTTGACAGAGCACTGAAAGACCTGAGTCGAAACAAGGCCCCCGGAGTAGACAACATTCCATTGGAACTACTGACGGTCTTGGGAGAGCCAGTCCTGATAAAACTCTACCATCTGGTGAGCAAGATGTATGAAACAGGCGAAATACCCTCAGACTTCAAGAAGAATATAATAATTCCAATCCCAAAGAAAGCACGTGTTGACAGATGTGAAAATTACCCAACTAACAGTTTAATAAGTCACAGCTGCAAAATACTGACACGAATTCTTTACAGACGAATGGAAAAACTAGTAGAAGCCAACCTCGGGGAAGATCAGTTTGGATTCCGTAGAAACACTGGAACACGCGAGGCAATACCGACCTTACGACTTATCTTAGAAGAAAGATTAAGGAAAGGCAAACCTACGTTTCTAGCATTTTCAGACTTAGAGAAAGCTTTTGACAATGTTGACTGGAATACTCTCTTTCAAATTCTAAAGGTGGCAGGGGTAACATACAACGAGCGAAAGGCTATTTACAATTTGTACAGAAACCAGATGGCAGTTATAAGAGTCGAGGGACATGAAAGGGAAGCAGTGGTTGGGAAGGGAGTGAGACAGGGTTGTAGCCTCTCCCCGATGTTATTCAATCTGTATATTGAGCAAGCAGTAAAGGAAACAAAAGAAAAATTCGGAGTAGGTATTAAAATTCATGGAGAAGAAATAAAAACTTTGAGGTTCGCTGATGACATTGTAATTCTGTCAGAGACAGCAAAGGACTTGGAAGAGCAGTTGAATGGAATGGACAGTGTCTTGAAAGGAGGATATAAGATGAACATCAACAAAAGCAAAACAAGGATAATGGAATGTAGTCTAATTAAGTCGGGTGATGCTGAGGGAATTAGATTAGGAAATGAGACACTTAAAGTAGTAAAGGAGTTTTGCTATTTGGGGAGCAAAATAACTGATGATGGTCGAAGTAGAGAGGATATAAAATGTAGACTGGCAATGGCAAGGAAAGCGTTTCTGAAGAAGAAGAATTTGTTAGCATAGAGTATAGATTTAAATGTCAGGAAGTCATTTCTGAAAGTATTTGTATGGAGTGTAGCCATGTATGGAAGTGAAACATGGACTATAAATAGTTTGGACAAGAAGAGAATAGAAGCTTTCGAAATGTGGTGCTACAGAAGAATGCTGAAGATTAGATGGGTGGATCACATAACTAATGAGGAATTATTGAATAGGATTGGTGAGAAGAGACGTTTGTGGCACAACTTGACCAGAAGAAGGGATCGGTTGGTAGGACATGTTCTGAGGCATAAAGAGATCACCAATTTAGTATTGGAGGGCAGCGTGGAGGGTAAAAATCGTAGAGGGAGACCAAGAGATGAATACACTAAGCAGATTCAGAAGGATGTAGGTTGCAGTAGGTACTGGGAGATGAAAAAGCTTGCACAGGATAGAGTAGCATGGAGAGCTGCATCAAACCAGTCTCAGGACTGAAGACCACAACAACAACATTAATTGATTACAGAGTTTCTGTGATTTTTCTCTGATAATATTTAATCGTTCTGACGTCAGTTCTGTTATATTTGCAAATCTCTTGAATATTATTTTTTCACGTTATGCGGCCTACCGCCATAACGTCAAGGGTCGCGGCGTGTACACAACACCAATCAATGACGTTATTACCGAAAGTGCATGAATCCATGAAACATAAACGTTGGCGGTGCAACGATGAATCGTGCATCGGCAAAACAACTCGAAATCACTCTGGTGTTCTGCGAACAGTGAGTGGGGCATGTACTGAAATTCCCTCATAACAGAAAAAAAACACTTTGATAGCCGACACACAATTTACAGGGAACGACGATGCTCTGTCTGTAATACACTACCAGAAAAAAGGTAATACATCTGGAAAGATGACGTCGATTTCGATTTGATGACTCCGAATTAAACCTGGGGGAAAGTAAATGTACTGATAATGGTTTCAACGTCGTCCCGCAACAGAGAGCGCAGTCGCACAGCTGTCAGTGTCGTGTAGACTTGTGAAGCAAGCAGGCAACCATACCACAGAGATTCACTCGTGCTTCCTCCAGCCAACTGAACGAGTTTGAAAGAGTTCAAACTGTGACCCACCGAGTGGCGTGATGGTCCTTTCGGAGAATTGCCACACAAATTGACCGTGAAGCGTCAGTCGCTAGGATGCTGGTATCAGTGGTCACGTGAACATTCTCACACCAGTAGACGAGGTCCTGGAAGTGCACGCAGCACAGACATCCACCAGCATCGTCCTATTGTAAGGGCAGCAGTCGCAGATCGTGCAGTTGTGCTAAACCACAGATAAGGGGCGAGCCCAGACGTTTCAACACGAACCACTGCGACTCGTGTATTAGCAGTGCGACTACGGGCAGGCACACCTCTAGCCCGTTTTGCACCTATGCCACAGCTTTGACGAGCACGGCTCGACTGATGCTGTCAGAGGATCACTTGAAAGAGAGAATGGCGCGCCATGGTCTACAGCGATGAAACCAGATTCTGGCTGCACGCAAAAGATGGTTGTCTGCACGCTCGACGTAGACCTGGAGAGCGCTGTTTCCCAGAATGAATTCGTCAAAGACAGACTGGCCCCAACCCAGGCAGCCGGCCGCTAGTGCCCGTGCGGTTCTGGGCGCTTCAGTCTGGAACCGCGTGACCGCTACGGTCGCAGGTTCGAATCCTGCCTCGGACATGGATGTGTGTGACGTCCTTAGGTTTGTTAGATTTCAGTAGTTCTAAGTTCTAGGGGACTGATGACCTCAGATGTTAAGTCCCATAGTGCTCAGAGCCATTTTTGAAACAACCCAGGCATTATCCTCTGGAGTGCGATAAGCTAAAAATCTCGTTCATCTTTGCTCTTTCTGCAGAGGACGCTAACCAGCTCTCGGTCCATGCTGAAATTAGTTAAACCTGTCCTCTTGCCGTTCTTGCAGCAACAAGGTGATGCGTTGTTCCAACAGGATAATGGTCGCCAACACACTGCCTGTGGAACCCAACGTGCTCTGCAAGATCCACGGCGACTTCCCTATCCAGCACGATCTCCGGACTTGCCTCCAGTCGAGCACCTGTGGGGTATGATGGGACGAGAAGTGATTCTTGTGACTCGTCAACCAACAACCTTTACAGAACAACGTGGACGGTATGAGCAGGCGTGGAACAACGTGTCCCAGGACAGTATTCGACATCTGTAACATCGGCTGGAGGCCAGAGACAGCGCCTGCATTGGCGCACGAGGAGGCGACACCATGAGCAATACGGGTGTTTCAGCATGGATCGATATCTTGCACCTTAGAACCACTTGCATTGCTCTGTCATTGTAATCATTTCATGTACTCCATATGCACTGTAGCAACAATGAACCTTGGGTGAACTGGAATCCTATAAACAGGTATACTGCTTTCTTTTCGATAGTATACTTTCCAAGTTATTATCTTTTAAATGACAGGCTACTTTATGGACATCACGTACATTAAGTCTTGGAAGGTCCAGTTGAATGAATAAGAAAGAGAAACGTGTGATAAAAGAGTATATTTCTAAATTACCTTTCCATCAGTAAAAACACAAGACCTCAACTGTCGAAGAAGTTATAACATCATGGTAATGGCCACTGCGTACTTGGAGCTGGGCAGCTCCTTCCCTGCTGAAGCTCGAGAGAGGAAAGCAAACTGTTCAGTGTATCTCCGTAAACGAGTTTCCCCTCTCTTAATCACATCAGGAGGAAAGTGCCCGCTAGCGGCCCACGCACACTAATTGAATAAGTGTCGCACTTAGCTAAGCTGAAGTATTAGCCAAGGTTATGCAAAGTGCCCACTGCTCCAAATACTTTACCGGCAGCGTAGCAGCGGGGCATAGTGCCCCCACCAGCTTCATTTTAAGAGCTGAAACAATGTGTAAATGGTTTCACTTGTAATCAACCTTCCTGATTAAAACGGACTGGAAGATACAGTCGATAATAAGGGTTGTAAAACACACACACACACACTACAACTGATTGTTGTAACTTATTCCAGATAACAATACTATACAAATTTTTGTACTTCCACTACCAATAGTTTTTATTTGCTCAGACATTCTTGGAGTGAAAAAAAACTGTACTTACTGCAGAAACTCTCAGAATAGTGTTTATAGAAGAAACTTCGTGTAGCCAATAAACTAATCGCGACCAAACATGTGCACCTTATGAAATATAACTTCATGTCCTGTGTTAACGATAAATTCAGTTGTAGGACAATCGCAGTGATTTTCTGTCGTCGAAATAACTAATCAGTTGTTCTAGGACTCAGTATAAAATATGACTGTAGGTTATTGGTTGTGTGGATGGTGACTGCCACAGTGTTCCTCACGGAACTGGCATTTACGAAGGAATAAGCACAAGGTATTTAAGACTGTGACATTGTTAAATGAGGGAGACACCTGTGAAGTTTACAAAACGGGTGATGTGCAGGTTGTAATCTACAACCGACGATGCTTGTCATCAAACACAACGTAGCAGCTCTATTCTCAGCACCTTCATAGGAATTTCAACTCTGTTAAATGGAACAGAAGAGCACTGTTAAGTAATATACTAAGCCTTCTGCAAGCTACACTTAGAAATTACAGTAAAATGTGGCTCGCGTTATATTTATTAATAGAAGAATTATGTTTTCCGGCCACGCGGAGTGGCCGTGCAGTTTAAGGCGTCATGTCACGGACTGCGCGGCCCCTCCCGCCGGAGGTTGGAGTCCTCCCTCGGGCTTGGGTGTGCGTCTTGTTCTTAGCATATGTTACTTTAACTTAGTTTAAGTAGTGTGTAAATCTAGGGACCGATGACGTAAGCAGTTTGGTCCCTTAAGAACTCACACACATTTGAACATTTTTTTATGTTTTCCCAATTGTTTGTCATCGTCAGAAGCTATGGCAACAAAATATCGGTATCACGCACAAAGAAGTTAAATAAAATCCTTATCTGTTTCCCAGCACCTCTTTTTAGTTTTATGGATGAGGCAGTGTGCAATACAATACCAGACTCATATATACAGTGTCGTCCATCGACGTATTGTCTTACGTCAACCTGAAGAAAAGGAAACAGTAAGGAGACCAATTGAATGAGACGATTCTAGTGTTAATGCGACGTATTTTGATTCCACCCCGCATGAAACAGAAATGCTAACTGTCTTGCTGTGCTTGGGATCAGAAGGAAGGTTCAATGTCCACCAGATGACGTAAACATACGACACACTATTCAGCAACGTTAAATAAATGTTGTTATAAATTAAAGCAGAGGAAGACCTTTTCAGATCTAAGGGACCAACCGATAACTTGCATTATTACAGATAGAATATTTTATGCATTATTAATTTTAAAATGTTTATAACGAACGATTTCAAACGTGTAAGATAGAAAAATATTGTAGAATATTACACTAGCGCTGTGTTTTTCTTTCATTCATAAAAGTAAACATAACTTAAAAACGTTTAAGAAATTATACTATTAGCCGGCCGTGGTGCCGGAGCGATTCTAGGCGCTTCAGTCTGGAACCGCGCGACCGCTAGGGTCGCAGGTTCGAATCCTGCCTCGGGCATGGATGTGTGTGATGTCCTTAGGTTAATTAGGTTTAAGTAGTTCTAAGTTCTAGGGAACTGATGACCTCAGCTGTTAAGTCCCATAGTGCTCAGAGCCATTTTTGAATGATACTATTATTAAATGAAACAGAGAAGAGAAAACATCCCGATGATAAAAAATATGATTTTTGACACAAAAAGTGTAGCTACTATCCTGCACGTTAACTTTACTTCTACGACTTACAATATTCATTAATAATTTTGTGTTTAGTACTAATTGTTGTTATTTCAGTGCAGAGCAGATAAAGATAATGGTGAACGCAATGAAATGCGTTAGATGATGACAAATAAATCATTATGCAATTAAGACTTTACCGTAATTATTTAAGTACTGAAGAGAATAATAACGCAACTTGTAACAAAACTGTGCAGGTGTCTTATTTATTTTAGAGAAGAACACTGTAAATACACAGTACCCTTAAGTACCCTTAGATGTAACGATTAATGTACGGGATATGGATTAAACACATCTTGTAAAAAAAGTTTATCGACGACATCAACAGTGCCTTTCAGAAAACACAGCAAACGAGTGAGTTTAGCTCGACACATCTTTTTGAGTCACTGTCTGATTACGACATATATATGTAGCTCCTTTCTAGTTTAGTAATTTCGCAGTGTAATTGTGGCACACAGTAAGAGTTAGGGTGTATTTTCATCTCTGCGATAAAAAAGGGTGCATTCTTCATTAGTTATGTTTCAGTTAAAACAGTTTCATTAACTTTACATACTCATTGTCAGAGTCCAAACCAAAACATCATACGGAATTATACAATGACCGATTTCATTAACTTGTTATTATCAGGTCATCAGTACCACAACTAGATGAGTACGGTTACTAGTTGCTTTTAAAACTTCACTTCTGTTTTCACGTATTGTACTCCCGAAAATCTGTTTACGTTTTAACTACCCATACATCTGCTGTAACTCTTCCTTTGTAACTGGTATTTTAAAATCAAATTTCCTCAACTTCTTGTAATTTAAAATACGGGGCTATGGTGACATGTAATACCTCCGAATTTTTATGTGAAAACTCTTAAAGCGTTTTAAATAAAATAAACGTTGTTAACATTCTACATCTTTATTCTTCATGTCTACATATTTGCAGAGCTCTGCAGCTAGAAGACTCCGAATATATATATATATATATATATATATATATATATATGTGTGTGTGTGTGTGTTGTGTGTGTGTGTATGTGTGTGTGTGAGAGAGAGAGAGAGAGAGAGTGTGTGTTTCGTTTTTCAATGTTCCTATCACTGATGTGAATGATAAGTATTAACAGCACTTCAAAACAGTGTGATGTCAATCGACGAAGAACTCTTCAATGACGAAGATGTTAGGCCACACATCACAGCTCACCATCTCCTCCTTCTCCTCCTCCATGCAGGTGGCAAGCAATTATCAGTGGTGCTGGAGTTGGTAGAAGAATGTGACAGTGCATGTATATGTAACACATTTCCTCTTCTGCCTTCTGCAAATGAGGCAAAGCCATCTCAGCAGGCATCTAAGTTTACAATTATGTTGTACAACAGTACTTACAGTTTAAACATCACTGACAGCAAATGTGTTTACTGATTTTGCAGAACGTCTGGTACCTTACTCTGTCAATGCCATCCAGATATCCTGCAATGCCTGATGTTTGGACTGTAATAATGTTTTTGAAAACAAGTATACACGCTCGTTCAGATCCCCTCTTGACATGTTGACAGTGACAGAACAACACCAGTCTTCCCACTGCCAGATGATCCAGTTCAAAAATGGTTCAAGTGGCTCTGAGCACTATGGGACTTAACTGCTGAGGTCATCAGTTCACTAGAACTTAGAACTACTTAAACCTAACTAACCTAAGGACATCACACACATCAATGCCCGAGGCAGGATTCGAACCTGCGACCGTAGCGGTCGCGCGGTTCCAGACTGTAGCGCCTAGAACCGCTCGGCCTCTCCGGCCGGCAATGATCCTGTGATAAAGCACATTTGCTAGCATGCCAGTTCTGTCAGATTGGTTCACATTTTCTTGTAGAATCTGCAAATGTTTGGTTGTAAGCTTTGTTACCTGTCTAGAGCATACTGCGTTCAATAACTGATGTACATGAAATTTTTAAATTGTGCTCCTATAGATGAGTGCACTCGTTTTCTTTATCAGTTTTAACCATGTCTTCGAAGTTGCCTGAGGTGCTATCGTCGTTCTACTTAAGTCGTTTATGAGACAGTACAAGCAACTCTCTTGGGCTTCACATAAGTGAATCCACTCACCCAGGAATGTTATGATTTCGGTATCATCATATCGAGGATATTCGAAAGCCAATATAGGATAGAACTTATGACCTGAGATCATCAACACACCAACATATTTGCTGCCACTGATGTTCCAACTGTAGATTGTGTATAACATAATTTTAACTTCCAGAGTCTGCTGTGATGGCTTCACCTCACCTGTTGGAAGAAGAAGAATAAGAAGAAGAAGACAAAGAAGAAATTTGTTAACTACACAAATATGGCCACATTCTTCTACCAGTAACAGTGTTCGCTCGGAAACTGGAAGGATATCTGAAGGGATTCTGGTCGGAAGTAGAGTACACCTGTGGCGAGACAAATTACCTTCACCGCATGGTATCAATGGTAATGTTATCAACGAGAATTCCAGAAAAATGGAGTTACCGAACACTGTTTTCTGAAATTCCTTCAGCAAAGAAGACGAAGTAAATATTCTAGAATTCCAACAAAGAACAACTGCCAATTTGAGTTACTTGGCGTAGAGAAATCACTTAATAAGGGCTAGTCTTCCAGTCCAGGTTGTGTAGTGATTATGTTCCTTTCAGAGTAAGCTGATACAAGAGCTCTGTACTTGACAATAAAATAGAACCGTTCGCTCAACGAAAGATGGGTATCTAAAGTCTGGAAAGCTGCACAGGTGACACCCGTATCCAAGATATGAAATAGGAGTATTCCACTCTACCTCGAAGAAAATAATCTAACGACACATAGTACAGATTCAGGAAATATTGTTCTTTTTAAAAACCATGGCTCATTATTCGAATGAGGTAATGAGCGCTACCGACAGAATATCTGAAACTGATTCCATACTTTTAGATTTGCAGAAGAGTTTCCACACCATTCCTCACCAGCAACTTTTAATAAAATTGTGTGGGTATTGTCACGATTGTACCACAAGATTCGTGATTTCCTATCGGAAACATCGCAGTTCATAGTAACTGTCAGTCAATGAGTAAAACAGAAGTGCTATCGTCGTTCTACATAAGTCGTTTATGAGACAATACAAGCAGCTCTCTTGGGCTGTTTGCAGACGATACTGTCATTTACCGTCAAGTTAAGTCATCAGAAGGTCAAAATTAAGAGCAAATTGATTTACGCAGCCCATGTGTTTATTGAGAATTGTGGGAAATGACTCAAAACAATAAAAAGTCTGAGGTCATCCACACAGGTACTATAAGGAAACCGTTACTTAACGGTTACATGATAAATCAGGCAAAGCTGAAGGCTGTTTATTCGACTAAACACCTAGAGATTATAACTATGATCAACTTAAATAGGAATTACCACACGTATAATGTTGTGGGGAACGCAAACAAAGAGAGCGTCTATATAACGAGGTTGCAAAACTGCTCCATTATTTCGATCAACATACATATGTCTGAAAGACCATTTTCCGATAATGGTGATAAATAAGTCATGATTATGTGGCAATCTGAGCGCAAAAATCTGTGAAATTGTCTTTGTCTGTTTCTCTGCTGCACTGAGACCTCATTTGCCACTTAAACACGCTTCCCCGTCCTCACACTCAGAAGCCTGCCGTGTTGGAGGCGCGATGTGCAACCAGGCAGAGCAAAACGGCAATCGTGTAAGACACAGGCTGAGAGTCGAATTCTTGGCCGCCCCTGGCCAAGAGAGCCTTGGATTAACCATCAAGATGCAGAATGGACCAGTTCGACCTCGTCAGAGCCTGTTCCTGTTGAGGTGCGTACCATCAGTAGAGCCGTCCGTGTACTCCGGTGTTTGCTTGAGGAGCACTTATAGGGTGGTAGTCAGTTGGTGGAGAGCCAGCGAGCGAGGACTCGACCAGGTGAAGCATTCAAAGAGGTCGCTCAGCACGGGCGGAGATTCAAGTTGCCAGGCCAACAGTGGACAAATATGCTATGGAAGTCGGGCCAAAGCTAGCAGCTATCACTGACTTGCTATCAACACGCCGACATTGGTTTTTGAGGAGTCGAGAGGACGGACGGTGCCTGTCGTCATGGTTCCTGTGAAGACTGGACTGGTTGTACACAAGGGAATTCCAGCCGTGGTGTGGGTACTGCAAGCAGCACTTCGAGAGAGAAAGAGAGAGAGAGAGAGAGAGAGAGAGAGAGAGAGAGGGAGTGACGTCCCGGAGATATTCAATGGGAAAATCGGTCGTGCGAGTGAACTGTGGCCCCATTTAATACTGTCTAGCAGCTGTAGCATTAAGCGGTGTTTCTTTTATGATTAACTGACTGGCAGTGCCACTACAAGTAGACGTTGTGATGTCTTAAAACAAACTTCTGGCCTGGAGTGTTCTTCGTCATACTTGTGGTCTAGTGAGTGTTATTATATCATTCCAAAGCTCGTGTTATGCAGTTTGATTTCGTATATTTAGTCTATGATCCATTGTCCGTGCAGCTACTGAACACGTTTGTTGCCCACATATACCAGCAATATGTGAACCTTCTCTGTACTACTTGAAATTACGAGTGTCATTCAAAAAGTAATGCCCCACACTTTTTTTTAAAAAAAAAAAGCTATTAATATACATAGACAAACGTCCTTGTTTTTGCTTGGTGGAGTTTCAATCCGTTCTGGCTGATGGCAGAGCCGTAGTACATTATCAAAGAGGCGTCTACATACGACTCACGTTACAAGCAACGTGCTGTTATTGAATTCATGTGCAAAGAAAAAGAAACCGTGGTGAACATCGATAAACGTCTGTGTGCAGTGTATGGCGATGCTGCAGTTCATAGGAGAACAGTTGGGCGATGGGTAAAGAAAGTTACAGCCTCAGGAAATGCAGAAACGGAACTCCGTGATCAGCCACGCCATGAATGTTATGTCACAGCCACTGCTCCACACATTTTGAATCGTGCGGATGCCATTATCCATGCCGACCGGCGCATTACAACTCGACAATTGGCTCTACAGTTGTCTGTCAACATTGGAAGTGCGTCTGCTATATCGAGACTATTGGATACTCAAAGACGTGCTCAAGATGAGTGCAACGAATGCTCACAGCGGACCACAAGATCGAATGAAAGGCCATTTCATCTAGGTTGTTGGAGCGTTTTGAGACAGACGGAAAGCCCTTATTGTCACGGATCGTTACGGGGGACAAAAGCTAGATGCACCACTTTGTGCCGGAAACAAAAAGGCAGTCCATGGAGTTGCATCATCCTATTCACCACAAAAGAA
The DNA here is from genome assembly GCF_023864345.2 of Schistocerca serialis cubense. Classification (NCBI taxonomy): domain Eukaryota; kingdom Metazoa; phylum Arthropoda; class Insecta; order Orthoptera; family Acrididae; genus Schistocerca; species Schistocerca serialis. Next base: position 413,092,328 of record NC_064645.1, read on the forward strand.
GAAATTCAAGACAAACCCCTCTGCTGGAAGATTTGTGGTGACAATCTTCTGGGATTGTGATGGTGTCATTCTCGTGCATGTGATGCCAAGAGGGTCAACCACCAATTCACAGGCTTTCGTGAAGACACCGAATAAACTCAAGAAACGTTTACAACGTGTTCGGTCGGACAAGAATCCAGCATAAATCTTGCTCCAACACGATAATGCACGCCCAAACACATGTCTGAGAACCACGGAACACAGCGCCAAATTGGGTTGGACATCATGCCTCATCCAGCCTACATTCCAGATCTGCCACCCCCGGACTTCCGTCTTACTGGGGCCCCTTGAAGATACTCTACAGGGAACACACTTTGAAACTGACGAGCTAGCCACTATCTACATCTACATCTACATCCATACTCCGCAAGCCACCTGACGGTGTCTGGCGGAGGGTACTTTGAGTACCTCTATCGGTTCTCCCTTCTATTCCAGTCTCGTATTGTTCGTGGAAAGAAAGATTGTCGGTATGCCTCTGTGTGGGCTCTAATCTCTCTGATTTTATCCTCATGGTATCTTCGCGAGATATACGTAGGAGGGAGCAATATACTGCCTGACTCCTCGGTGAAGGTATGTTATCGAAACTTCTACAAAAGCCCGCACCGAGCTACTGAGCGTCTCTCCTGCAAAGTCTTCCACTGGAGTTTATCAATCATATCAGTAACGTTTTCGCAATTACTAAATGATCCTGTAACGAAGCGCTCTGCTTTTCGTTGGATCTTCTCTATCTCTTCTATCAACCCTATCTGGTACGGATCCCACGCTGGTGAGCAATATTCAAGCAGAGGGCGAACAAGTGTACCGTAACCTGCTCCCTTTGTTTACGGATTGCATTTCCTTAGGATTCTTCCAATGAATCTCGGTCTGGCATCTGCTTTACCGACGATCAACTTCATACGACCATTCCATTTTAAATCACTCCTAATGCGTACTCCCAGATAATTCATGGAATTGCTTCTAGTTGATGACCTGCTATATTGTTGCTAAATGATAAAGGATCCTTCTTTCCATGTATTCGCAGCACATTACACATGCAGTGAAAACATGGCAACGCCTATAGGACAAGAGCTTTTACTGGCAGGGAATACATTCTCTTACACAAAGTTGGCGCACGGCCATAGAACGTGATGGAGGCTACGTAGAAAAATAGGACATGGAGAAGACTTGTTTATGTATATTGTCACCAAATTCCGACTCTTAACAATAAATAGGTTCTGAAAAAAAATGTGGGGCGCCACTTATTGAACGATCTTCGTATTATTGCTGCGACGTTAAATTTGGATTGAAGGATTAATTTATGGGTTTGGGGGATTTGTGAGAACTTGTAGCTCGAGCTTGGGTATAATATTCGGTAACACTGACATAGCAGCCCCATCTTATTTATTATTATTATTCCCTGCAGTTGTACATTAGTTAGTTATAGCTTTGCGGCTGATTTCTGTATGCTTATTTTATTGTTATAGCTTTGCGGCTGACTTCTGTATGCTTATTTTATTGCCCCCCCCCCCCCCCCCCCCCCCATGAACCATGGACCTTGCTGTTGGTGGGGCGGCTTGTGTGCCTCAGCGATACAGACAGCTGTACCGTAGGTGCAACCACAACGGAGGGGTATCTGTCGAGAGGCCAGACAAACGAGTGGTTCCTGAAGAGGGGCAGCAGACCTTTCAGTAGTTGCAGGGGCAACAGTCTGGATGATTGACTAACGAAAACGGCCTTACTGTGCTGGTACTGCGAACGGCTGAAAGCAAGGGGAATCTGCGGCCGTAATTTTGCCCGAGGGCATGCAGTTTTACTGTATGGTTAAATGATGATGACGTCCTCTTGGGTAAAACGTTCCGGAGGTAAAATGGTCCCCCATTCGGATCTCCGGGCGGGGACTACTCAGGAGGACGTTGTTATCAGGAGACAGAAAACTGGCATTCTACGGATCGGAGCGTGGAATGTCAGATCCCTTAATCGGGCAGGTAGGTTAGAAAACTTTAAAAGAGAAATGGATAGGTTAAAGTTAGATATAGTGGGAATTAGTGAAGTTCCGTCGCAGGAGGAACAAGACTTTTGGTCAGATGAATGCAGGGTTATAAATACAAAATCAAATAGGGGTAATGCAGGAGTAGGTTTAATAATGAATAAAAAAGTAGGAGTGCGGGTAAGTTACTACAAACAGCACAGTGAACGCATTATTGTGGCCAAGATAGACACGAAGCCCACACCTACTACAATAGTAAAAGTTTATATACCAACTAGCTCTGCAGATGACGAAGAAATTGATGAAATGTATGATGAGATAAAAGAAATTATTCAGGTAGTGAAGGCAGATGAAAATTTAATAGTCATGGGTGACTGGAATTCGAGAGTAGGAAAGGGAGAGAAGGAAACACATTAGGTGAATATGGATTGGGGGGAAGAAATGAAGGAGGAAGCCACCTTGTAGAATTTTGCACAGAGCATAACTTAATCATAGCTAACATTTGGTTCAAGAATCATAAAAGAAGGTTGTATACCTGGAAGAATCCTGGAGATACTAAAAGGTATCAGATAGATTATATAATGGTAAGACAGAGATTTAGGAACCAGGTTTTAAATTGTAAGACATTTCCAGGGGCAGATGTGGACTCTGACCACAATCAATTGGTTATGAGCTGTAGATTAAAACTGAAGAAACTACAAAAAGGTACTAATTTAAGGAGATGGGACCTGGATAAACTGACTAAACCAGGGGTTGTACAGAGTTTCAGGGAGAGCATAAGGGAACAATTGTCACAAATGGGGGAAAGAAATACCGTAGAAGAAGAATGGGTAGCTCTGAGGGATGAAGTAGTGAAGGCAGCAGAGCATCAAGTAGGTAAAAGGCGTGGGCTAGTAGAAATCCTTGGGTAACAGAGGAAATATTGAATTTAATTGATGAAAGGAGAAAATATAAAAATGCAGCAAATGAAGCAGGCAAAAAGGAATACAAACGTCTCAAAAATGAGATCGACAGGACGTGCAAAATGGCTAAGCAGGGATGGCTAGAGGACAAATGTAAGGATGTAGAGGCTTATCTCACTAGGGGTAAGATAGATATTGCCTACAGGAAAATTAAAGAGACCTTTGGAGAAAAGAGAACCACTTGTATGAATATCAAGAGCTCAGATGGAAACGCAGTTCTAAGCAAAGAAGGGAAATCAGAAAGGTGGAAGGAGTATATAGAGGGTCTATACAAGGGCGATGTACTTGAGGACAATATTCTGGAAATGGAAGATAATGTAGATAAAGACGAAATTGGAGATACAATACTGCGTGAAGAGTTTGACAGAGCACTGCAAGACCTAAGTCGAAACAACGGCCCGGGATTAGGCAACATTCCATTAGAACTACTGACGGCCTTGGGAGAGCCAGTGCTGACAAGACTGTACCATCTGGTGAGCAAGATGTATGAGACAGGCGAAATACCCTCAGACTTCAAGAAGAATATAATAATTCCAATCCCAAAGAAAGCACGTGTTGACAGATGTGAAAATTACCGAACTATCAGTTTAATTAGTCTCAGCTGCAAAATACTAACGCGAATTCTTTACAGACGAATGGAAAAACTAGTTGAAGCCAACCTTCGGGAAGATCAGTTTGGATTCCGTAGAAATATTGGAACACGTGAGGCAATAGTGACCTTACGACTTATCTGAGAAGAAAGATTAAGGCAAGGCAAACCTACGTTTCTAGCATTTGTAGACTTAGAGAAAGCTTTTGACAATGTTGACTGGAATACTCTCTTTCAAATTCTAAAGGTGCCGGGGGTAAAATACAGGGAGCGAAAGGCTATTTACAATTTGTACAGAAACCAGACGGCAATTATAAGAGTCGAGGGACATGAAAGGGAAGCAGCGGTTGGGAAGGGAGTGAGACAGGTTTGTAGCCTCTCCCCAATGCTATCAATCTGTATATTGAGCAAGCAGTAAAGGAAACAAAAGAAAAATTCGGAGTAGGTATTACAATCCATGGAGAAGAAATAAAAACTTTGAGGTACGCCGATGACATTGTAATTCTATCAGAGACAGCAAAGGACCTGGAAGAGTAGTTGAATGGAATGGACAGTGTCTTGAATGGAGGATATAAGATGAACATCAACAAAAGCAAAACGAGGATAATGGAATGTAGTCGAATTAAGTCGGGTGATGCTGAGGGAATTAGATTAGGAAATGAGACACTTAAAGTAGTAAAGGAGTTTTGATATTTAGGGAGCAAAATAACTGATGATGGTCGAAGTAGAGAGGATATAAAATGTAGACTGGCAATGGCAAGAAAAGCGTTTCTGAAGAAGAGAAATTTGTTAACATCTAGTATAGATCTAAGTGTCAGGAAGTCGTTTCTGAAAGTATTTGTATCTAGTGTAGCCGTGTATGGAAGTGTAACATGGACTATAAATAGTTTAGACAAGAAGAGAATAGAAGCTCTCGAAATGTGGAGCTACAGTTGAATGCTGATGATTAGATGGGTAGATCACATAACTAATGAGGAGGTATTGAATAGAATTGGGGAGAAGAGGAGTTTGATGCACAACTTGACAAGAAGAAGGGACCGGTTCATGGGACATGTTCTGCGGCATCAAGGGATCACAAATTTAGCATTGGAGGGCAGTGTGGAGGGTAAAAATCGTAGAGGGAGACCAAGAAATGAATACACTAAGCAGATTCAGAAGTGTTGGTTGCAGTAAGTACTGGGAGATGAAGAAGCTTTCACATGATAGAGTTGCATGGAGAGCTGCATCAAACCAGTCTCAGGACTGAAGACCACAACAATCACAACCTTTTTTTTTTTTTCATTGCTTTTATCAAGTGTCTGGCAAGAACGAATTTTGTGTAAGATATCCCTTCTCAATTTTTTAAAGAATATTTTAGCTATAGTATTATCACGTGATGTTTTCAGAATTTGAGCCTAAGTACACTCGTGTTCAGAAGCAAACAGAGCACCCTGAACGCCTAGAGATAGGATGTTCATAGTCACGGATCATGTACATTAATGTGTTCTGCAGAAATGAATACCATTTCAGTAACCTCCGTTCACCAAGTGTGTGGTGTCTACTAGGCACACGGTCTGTCATAGGCCCTGATAACGTGTTCCATACGTGATGGCACCGACATGTATAAGGCGGGCTGCGGTGTAACCATCCATGCTGCATACACCTAGTTCGAAAGTTCGTCTGTTGTGGTTTGAATTGGCGCACAGTGTTGCACTCCTCGTTTCACCCGATCTGGCAAACTTTGGATTGGGGCCAACTCTGCTGATCTGACTGGACAGGGCAAAATGCTGACGTCCTGTGTCACCAAGAAGACACGTTTTCAAGCAGCAACATGTGGTCGTGCATTGTCTTGCTGAAAAATAGCGTCTGGGGTGTTGTGCAGAAAGGGTATGGTTACAGGTAGCAGGATGTCATTCACGCAGGTGGCATTGGTCACAGTGCCCTGGAAATACAGCAACTGTGATTTGTGGTTGTACGCAATAGCTCCCATACCTTAATGTCTTGGAATCGCGCTGTATGTCTTGTGCGAATGGAGCCACAGTGATGCCGCCCCCCGCCCCCTCTATCTGCAGTGAACCAAAATGCAGCCACCATTTTCAAACAGACAGAACTTGGATTCGTCCGAAAACACTACCTGATGACATTCTTGCCCCCGGTGACGTCGTTCCATTCACCATTGCCGTCTAGCACGTGTCTGCACATTCGTCTGCGGTAGGCGGAGAAGTGGTAGACGCACACGTAACCCATGCGGTGATAAACGGCGACAGAATGTCACCACTGCTGGTGTACAATGTGTTCCACTGTTCCACTGTTGCGTCAGAGCGGAGGAGGACGCATATCTGTGTTACAATGTCATTCGGATGAGCTGTCGATTACCTCGGGATGGGGGCTGGGGGTGGTCTGGGTGGTGCGACCTGATCGGTATCGACAGTCCTACGATCTTCCGCTTTCCGAGTACCATTCTGCACACACGAGTTACACAGCCGGAACACTTCGCCCCACATGAGCAGAAATTTCCCGCATGGATACATCACATTCTCGCATGGCGGCAATGCGCTCTCTTTCAAATGCACTGATTTGGCGGTACGGTTCTCGCATGGATCTGCGAGGCATCCTGCACACCTGCTCAAGTCACACTGATCCATTACCTTCGGTTTATAGCGACAACGAGAGTCACAGCCATGTTTTACCTGTGAGTGGTGTTGCGCCGCGATGACGATGTTGACTTTGATCGCGCGGGACGACATGCTAATAAAAATGGTTCAAATGGCTCTGAGCACTATGGGACTTAACATCTTAGGTCATCAGTCCCCTAGAACTTAGAACTACTTAAACCTAACTAACCGAAGGACAGCACATACATCCATGCCCGAGGCAGGATTCGAACCTGCGACCGTAGCAGGACATGCCAATAGTTTCTGCAGAACACCCTAACGTACATTTCCTGTGAATGCAAATGTCCTATATCTAGTCGTTCGAGGTGCTGCGTTTTTTCTGAACATGAGTGTAGTTTTCTGTGTTACTGAATCCGAGGCGCTGTGATTAATAGCTCTGTCATTAATAAATTATAACTATTTATGTCCTCACAACCCCCGAGCCAATTACTACGCCCAACTTTTCCTGCGCCATAACACAGCTAGAAGAAAAATTTATAAACGGCTCATATCCGTATTCACACATTTTGGGAAAGCTATGCGAATCTCAGATACTGTTTAAGGATGCCTTAGAAAACAAAAGAATCTGACAATCCCGTTCAAGAATAGTTGTACATCAGCGAATTCAACAGCTCGTACGTCATCAATGAGCATCTTTTTTAGACAGCTAAACTGCATGGAATTTTAATCATAAACTGATTGCAGAATTTCAGTGTACACAGGAATTTAATATCCTGCTCGTATTGCTCTCCATTTGTTCAATGAGTTATTTACTAAGTTTTAATCAAGAATGTAATTCCAATACGACTCCTATTACGACGTCATTATTTCTCTCATCCGGAAATTCGTTTCGATGAATAACGCAGCGATTTACGCTGACATCAGTATTGAACGAACAAGTGAATGAAGCGCTGTGTACAGGAAATTACTCACCTAGTACCAAGGTTAAAGAGAACAAGATGGAGAGCGCGTCTAAACCACACCTATTTACAAATGTATCATATGCAATGACAGTTTTATAGCATTAATTGGGATATTTACACTGAAACAGTTGATTCAACTCTTTGGATGTTAAGAAACGCTGAAAAAGGAAGATCTGCATTATTACTAGTTGCCGATCGAACCATCCCAGCATTTGCCGTAAGTGAATCAGGAGAACCACTGAAAAACTTTAATCTCGATCGAGATATGGGAATTTGAACCACCCATTTTCTGACTGCGAGTCTATTGCCTTGAGTTCTGTGCTACGTCACTGCTGCTTTCAATTGTATGTAAAAATTAACATTGACAAACACACCAGGTCTCAAATACAGACAACTCCATGAAGCGAGTCATGTTAGCTGTAATTATCACCTCGCAGAATGCTTGGGAGATTGGACCATCGGGTTAGGATTGCAACAGTGAGATTCATTCAGTCTAGGAAAAAGTGTACCCTACGTTAAATAAATGTGTTTCACACATGCTGTTGATGCATATAGTGACCAGTTTGAAGTCTCAAAGAAACGAAGGAAGGGAGATGAGTGTTCAACTACATGCTGACATCGAGATCATTAGAGACGGAGCACATGCTCGGAATGTTTCAAGGACGAAAAAGAAAATCAGCCGTGCCATTTCAAAGGAACCATCTGGGCATTCGCCTGGACGGCCGGATGCGGATTTGAAACGTCGTGCCGGCCGCGGTGGTCTCGCGGTTCTAGGCGCTCAGTCCGCAGCACCTCGAACGACTAGATATAGGACATTTGCATTCACAGGACATGTACGTTAGGGTGTTCTGCAGAAACTATTGGCATGTCCTGCTACGGTCGCAGGTTCGAATCCTGCCTCGGGCATGGATGTGTGTGATGTCCTTAGGTTAGTTAGGTTTAAGTAGTTCTAAGTTCTAGGGGACTGATGACCACAGATGTTAAGTCCCATAGTGCTCAGAGCCATTTGAACCATTTTGAAACGTCGTCGTCCCGAATGCGAAATGATTGTGCTAAACACTGCACCACCTCTCTCGGTACGAGTAAGAGAGAGGTGTACTGATTTGTCACATACACCAGACAGAAAATTTCAACTCCAGAAAATAATTAATGTAGACTAATGAAATTTCGAAACTACGTTTGTTCAAATGGCTCTGAGCACTATGGGACTCAACTGCTGAGGTCATTAGTCCCCTAGAACTTAGAACTAGTCAAACCTAACTAACCTAAGGACATCACAAACATCCATCCCCGAGGCAGGATTCGAACCTGCGACCGTAGCGGTCTTGCGGTTCCAGACTGCAGCGCCTTTAACCGCACGGCCACTTCGGCCGGCTGCAAAAAACTACGTTTGTCTAGATAACATATTTAAATGCTTAATATTGCAAGATCACAGGAGAATGTAAGCGCGAGATAAGTGACTGCATATGTGAAATTCTGGTTCGTTATTAACCATTGTGTCCGCCAGAATGTTGAATGCAAGCATGTAAACAAGCATGCATTGTGTCGCACAGGTGCCGGATGTCAGTTTGTGGGATGGAGTTCCAGGCCTGTTGCACTTGCTCGGTCAGCACAGGGACGGTTAGTGCTGTTTGTGGGTGACCTTGGAGCTGTCGTCCGATGATGTGAGATCATTGTAGGTTATAACAGTAGTATGCAGGTGAACGTTTGGAGCCGAGTGGAGGGTCTCAACCAAGGGCTTTGTCGACTCTGTGACGGTCTTCACTGCAGATTTATAGACTTGCGTTACCGTGCGGGGATTTGTAGGTCTCCTCTTGATAAGCCAGGGATGCACTACACAAAGGAAGCGGCTAGTCGGGTAGCGGAGTACTTGTGGAGTGCACATGAAGGTTTTCTTTTTTTAAGTTAGTATGTAGTTTGAGGTACTGCAATGAACACTCGCCAGTCGATTCACAGCAAGGAAGTCAAATGGCATTCAGAATAAAGACACTTCGACTGTCACAATTTTGTCAGTAAACTGTCGAAGTATTCGTAATGAAGTTCTCGAATATACTGCCCTCCAGTAAACTTTTTGCCCTCAAATGAGCTCGCTGTAACCCGAAGTGGAAAGTTCTGAATATTTAGCGAGTCGTGGAACGTATATCGGAAAACCGGATTAGAGGCCATAGAAGAGGAGTGTTCATTGAAGTTGACAAAAATATTGTCGCTATTCAGGTTGAAGTTGTGTGTGAGAGTGAAGTCATCTGGCAGCGTATAACAGGTGTAGATGAAACTAAGTTAATTGTTGGATATTTTTACCGGCCACCCGATTCTACTGTACAGCTCTAGAGTCATTCAAAGTAAGCCTACGGTCAATAGGCGTATATCATGCAATACTAGTTGGAGGCGACTTTAATCTGCCGAATGTAGACTGGGATGTCTACGGATTCATTGCGGGGGGTACAGACACAGGGTACAGACAGGGTTTCTGAACATTGTCTTGAGCACCTAGCTCGGCAGCCCGACGCAATGGAAATACCTTAGACCTTGTAGCTACAAATAGGCCCTTGTCGACAGTGTCAGTACAGACTTACTTCACTTTTTCGTGTCCGGAAACTACAATTTGTTTGTCCAGTATTGGGCAATGTCCAATGCTTCTTCTTTAGCTAGCCATAGATCGTAGAGGGTGTATCTGTGGGGGCAGGCAGGGCACTGTAGAAGATGTTCCCAAGTCCTATCGAGTGCCGCAGTCGCCTTAACTGTAAAGTAAGTCAGTACAGAAACGGAGACGATTTTTTGTTGTGTTTTTGTTTTGTTTTATGGCGTCAAAACAAAGGTTATACGCGCCCAAGTCAAGACTGTAGAACACGAATAAAGAGGGGAGTTAAAAAAACGGCTACACTCAATCCCAACCGACATAAGAGAAATCAGCTAAAAACAGGGACGTGGAGAAAGGGCTATAAAATACACCAAAGAGAAACGAAGGTCCAGAACTAAAAGTTCTTTTCCTTATTGCTACGACGGATACAAAGTAAAACGCGGTCGACAGCCCGCGCGTGCCATTATAGCAATTATGATTACTAAAGATATTTAATCAGTCAAGATGGCTAGGAGAGTGTTCCAGGCAGAGAGAGCAGATAAGCAGTTATTAACATCTTACGTGGATAGTGAACTGTCGTAACTTAGTCCCCGTAACATGGAAGAAGAGGAATTATGGGAACAGTTTAAGCAGGTTGTAAATCATGGCCGGCCGTTGTGGTCGAGCGGTTCAAGGAGTTTCAGTCCGGAACCGCACGACCGCTACGGTCGCAGGCTCGAATCCTGCCTCGGGCATGGATGTGTGTGATGTCCTTAGGTTGGTTAGGTTTAAGTAGTTCTACGTTATAGGGGACTCATGACCTCAGATGTTGTCCCATAGTGCTCAGAGCCATCATCCGTTCATGAGGATAATGTTTCCCCAGTGAAGTGGCATTTTTCAGCAAGGCCAGGAGTGTGATGGAGTGGTTCGAGGAACATAGTGGCGTGGCGAGATCCAATTGATGTGCTGGCCTGCAACTCGCCCAATGTGAACCTGATCGAACACATTTGGGATGTGATTGAACTTGGCGTCAGCGCTCACAGCCCTCCTCACAGGAATATACTGAAATTAGGTGACTTGTGTGTCCAGATGTGGCGCCAACTCCCTCCAGCGACCTACCAAGACCCTATTTCTTCCATGCCACTAAACATTGCCGCTGTTATAAGTGCCAAAAGTGGACATACTAGCTATGGTTATATAGTTAGAAAGTTCTGGTTGATGAATGTAAGTCCATCATGACACCTCATGGAAAACTGTGCAATCCAATATATGTTCTAATGCCTGTAGCAATATAAAGTAAGTGGGTAGTAACGTAAACCATGGCCTATATTCACTGATTCTTGGAGCAAATACTCTCGCTCGGAACGAGCGTAATTATTTAACGCTACAGTGCACTTTCTGGATAGGATGGTGGATCATTTATTATTTCTCACACTTCGACTCTCACAATCATCATCACGAAACTTTCCTCCAGACCGAGCAGTACAAAAGGAACACGCATAACCCACTACCTCTGCAACTACCTAGCTACTCTCCCATGCAAACCACACATACCCAAATTACATGACATACACCGCACTACAACATGAAATACAACACAATAAATAGTCACAACACTATCACTTTCAGCTTTCCCACTTCAATTAATATTTATCCCAGTTTCACACGACACTGCCCCACTTCGTAATTCTACTTTCCTACTATGAACTCTGGAGATATATGCACGTCTTCCTGTGCAATGCAAGCCAAGTGGCGTTGCTGTATAGACGGCTGACTCACCTTGCTTCTCTCTCAGAGTATTATAGTTTGAATCAAGCGTCACACGGAAACATATCTCGCAAAGTAATATTAAGAACATATTCATCACACACACGAGTCCTCAACTGATACCATGGACGAGTACTTCTCTTTATCCTTTGTCTCATACACAGATTGAGACTCACACAGTACTCACCACGTGGAAGTACTCGTCTCTAATTTCAAGTCCTGCACACGCTATTTCTTAAATGTTTCAACTTATAGTACACACGCTAGTAATTCAGCTTAACTTAAGCTCACGGAAGTATTTAAACTTATTGCTACACGTGGTTTCATTGTGACCGTTGGTCACTTCCGAAGATTACTACGATCCTATTAATATTACCTGCCTGACATTTAATTCTCCCCACAAAAGTTCCTGAAATAGAGAAATTATTATTTCAAACTACTCTTAAATATTCCACATGCATACCATGTCTCCACACTTTTGTCTTTACGGAACACAACTAAGACAGATCTTAAAAGCACAAGATCCACCGGCAGAGTGCTGAAACATGGCCGTTCTTCATGTTCTCTCGCACCTCTGCCGAGGTGGGGGAAGACAATGCTACCGTATTGGTCAGCCACATTTGAAGCGCTCAAAGCTCTGGTAAGTTTCATCTCTTTGGTTCCACCAAAGGTGGCCAAAGGATCGTCTCAAAGATGATCATATATTCACATTCACTAGACTACCATACATTCATTCATTTCACAGATCTCACCGAACTGGATGTAGGGATTTATTTTGTGGGAGTGCACATGTGATCAATTAAATAAATAAATTGTCATTCTTTCCCACACTGGTATCCGGCTTCGCTGTATTAATTGAAATTGAGTTATTATTAGAAAAAATATGTTGTTCAGACAAGAATAATGAAGTATGTTGTACCTATTTTCAACGTCGGGCGGTACTGTACCCTTTCAAGTTATTCCCAGATTTCTTAACAGATGTCCTATCATCCTGCCCCATCTTCTTGTCGGAGTTTTCCATACATTCCTTTCCTCCTTATAATCTCTTCTCGCCTTGCCTTATCAGTCAACCTAATTTTCAACATTCTTCTGTAGCGTCACACCACGAATGCTTCGGCTCTCCTCTCTTATGGTTTTCCCACAGTCCACGTTTAACCACCACACAATGTTGTGCTCAAGACGTACATTCTTGAAAGTTTCTTTCTCAAATTAAGGCCTGCACTTCATAAAACTACACTTCTCTTGAGCAGGAATGCATTTTACAACTGCTAGTTTAGTTTTTATGACCTCCTTGCTCCGCTGGTATCTATAAGGCTGACAATTATTTACAATGAAATGTTGCACCAAAGCGTTTAGCAAGAAACTTTCTCACCATAAATTCCTTTATGTTGCAACGTAGAAATGGTCATGCAAGTAAGGCATTAGAGAAAGTCGTCCTCTTTGAATAAACGGAAGAATGAAATTGTAGGCAGCGTCCACGAGATGTCACTAGTCCTGGAGATCGAAGAATTATAGGTGTGCTTTGTCTCTCGTGCATATGGGGATTGTCCTGTTCGTGGATTGGCGAGTCAGGTCCCATTCTAAAATACCGCGTGCAGATACGTTTTACCATGCTGTAACAAATTGTGACTTTCCTAGCATACAAAAACAATGCTAGGGATTCGTGCGTCTCACCAGCGGCCTACAACCCTCGTATAGATAGGTGATATGAAAGACTTTTTATATCAGATAGCTTTCAAGCTGGGAGTCGAAGTGTCAGGAAAGAGATACAACTGGGTCATCGGCTGCTGAAGTGTGGGCTGAGACTTTGTCTGTACAGTCCCGTTATAAATGGGTTCCTGACATCCCACGTTCATATCGTGGGTAATTTATCGAACAGCAGACCGTAAATCACCTCGTACGGTTTCCCTGAGGATATGTGACGTTCGTTTGTCAAATAAGAGCGGTCTACGTGCCTGGCGGTTTACGTGGAGACATTTTCTCCGCGATATTGAAGATCAACTCTAGACACCACTTACCTCGGAAGCCCAAATTTTCGTCTAATCTTCTATACGGAATCACCCTCGGGTGACGGACCGGTATTGTACCTCTTCAAATTTCGTTACCTCGCGACTAACTACCATGTCCAGTAGACGCCTACCTTTGGCTAACTTCTCACATATCGTGTCTACAATTGCATCATGCGATGTAGATAGCCTCAGTATTCGGGCCTCATACAGAGTGTAACCTCCCACTTCCTAATCACCCTGCTGGATTGCGATATAACTGACCGTGATCGCATATGCCTAACGAAATTGTGCAGTGAGTAAGGCTAAGGTTAACGAAGAAAAATAACAGCGGTTAGTTGGAGGAAAGTGTACAACAGACCCTTCTGAAGGAGGAATCTATTCTAATCTAAATAGTGATGATAATTTTGAAATGGGTGGAATACAGTGCAATCGCCCAACAACCACAGGAGGGGGAAAAGAGTACTATATAATATTTAATACAAAAATTACAAAAAACGCAAAAAATACTGATTAGCTAAAAAGGAAATAATTAAACGGTCGTTAGCCCACTAGAGTAATGAATCTCCAGGATCTTAAGCAAGGTACAGAAATTTAAGAAAATGATCACTGACGTGGAAACAGAAGGTTGTCACGCTTTTTCACATCTCAACAGCTCCGAGGAAATAAATGAATTAGAAAGTACTGAGTTTGCAGTTACTTATTTAGAGGTACTAAATTTTGAAAGTGAAGTTAAATGAAGTTACTGGTAAAATAAATGAATAGTCCTGTGTAAGAAAAATGACTTTCAGTAACGTCAGTGTAAATTAATGCAAAGTATAGAAAGGGACAAGAGAATTACTTTTGATTATTGAAAAATTGAGTTCAATTTACTTTAAGCTAAGAAGCAACTGATTTTACCTTTAACAATAACAACAACTATCAAATACATACCAAGCCAGGAGAAGTCACTCACTAAGCTACATACAGAATAAATGAAATTGTGGGCTGCTAATTTGTGCTGTATCTTTAGTTGTTAGTTTTGGCAGTGAAATTATACGTTACTTTAAGTGAATGAAGTTAAAACTGAAATCTGCAAATTAGTTAAGCATCTGTTAGCAATACAAGAATGACCAGTTACTGAGGCAGAAAATGTAGGCAAACCGGTCATTAGCAACAAACAAAACTGGCAGTGAACAGTTAATCAATTTTCACATATTTACGACAGTCGGTGTTTGCATGAAAAGGAATAGGACCCTGCTTGGCTCTAATGTCTGAGGACAATGAGACCACATCAGCACTACAAGTTTTAACTATTGCACGTTGTTTTTCAAGTTAGTGATACTTTATGAAAGAAATGCAACTGGCTAAAGTCTCTGCAGTACTATATCTGTCAATTAACAGTCTTACGATGCCGTAAAATATCTGGGCTTAAACATCCAGAGCGACCTTATGTGGAATGACCACGTAAAACACATAGTGGGGAAAGTAGATACCAGACTCTGATTCATCCTAAGAATCTTAAGGAGATGTGACTTATTCTCGAAAGAAGTGGCTTCTAAGTCGCTTGTTCGCTCGATTCTTGAGTATTGTTCATCTATTTTGGATCCCTGTGAGGTAGGACTGTAGAGAAGATAGAGAAGATCCAACGAAGAACGGGGAATTTCGTCACGGGATCGATTACCTGGCGAGAGAGCGTTACGGAACTACTAAACAACCTCCACTGGCATACATTACAAGAGAGGTGTTGTGCACCACCGAATAATTTACTACTGAAATTTCGGGACAGCACTTTTCAGGAGGAGTCGGACAACATATTACTTCCCCTCACATACATCTCGAATATTGATCACGAGGAGAAATTCGAGAGCCAATACAGAGTCTTACCGACAATCATTCTTCCCACGCACTATTCGCAAGTGGGTTTGAAGAGATCAGATAGTGGTGCCGAAAATACTCTCCGCCACACACCATTAGGTGGCTTGCGGAGTATGACGTAGATGTCGATGTAGCTGTGCTGACGACAAAGAATGTAGCCGACGACAACGCTGAGCTTCCGCTGTTGCTGCTGCTACTGCTGTTTGAGAACCCAGAGTTGTCTCCAGAGCCACGGATAATTACGGAACAGACAATAGTTAGAACTGCAGCTTCCTCCACCTGTACGCTCCTCCCCTACCCTCAATTTTCGTGGATTAACGAATCAAGCCCGTCTAAATCAGCGCGAGCATAGCTGCAGGCCGCGTCTAAGGGAGGTCCTAACAAACACCTCAGCACTGTTTCTCAGCCGGTCGGTGTTGCCGAGCGGTTCTAGGCGCTTCAGTGTGGAACCGCGCGACCGCTACGGTTGCAGGTTCGAATCCTGCCTCGGGCGTGGATGTGTGTGATGTCCTTAGTTAGGTTTAATTAGTTCTAAGTTCTAGGGGACTGATGACCTCAGCTGTTAAGTCCCATAGTGCTCCAAGCGATTTTTTTTAACTGTTTCTCATCACCAAAGATGCTGAGCTTCCTCTCTGCACGCAATGCGACAGAGATTATCCATACGCAAAGACAAACACTGGCACAGCTACTGCCATTTCGTCGTCGTTATCGATACAATCAAATGAAGCTCCCTTGGCTATTACCTAATAACTTACAACATTGAAACTTCCTGGCAGATTAAAACTGTGTGCCCGACCGAGACTCGAACTCGGGACCTTTGCCTTTCGCGGGCAAGTGCTCTACCATCTGAGCTACCGAAGCACGACTCACGCCCGGTCTCACAGCATTACTTCTGCCAGTTTTAATCTGCCATGAAGTATCATATCAGCGCACACTCTGCTGCAGAGTGAAAATCTCATTCTGGAAACTTACAACATTTTCGTTGTAATATCAACCAATTACAAGCACTCAGAATTGATTACACCATTACATCGATTACGTATTAAATATAGTTACTGTAATAAAGCTTACAGATTAAGAAGCAGAAGTACGGCACAAGATATCAACAGATATTAAACTGCGAAAATTTTGGATGGTGCAGAAAGTATTTTATCTGCATTTTCGGTGTGACAACAGGACATCAAATTCGAGAACCCCTCCCGTAATTTTTGGCTAATCGGTGAGTAGTCTATAAAAGGTTCGAAACCTTCATTTTGTAGTATAAATGTAATATTGTTAAAAACGGCGTAGATTTGTTATGGATATGTCACTTCCTCAGGCCGCGCGGGGTAGCCGCGTTGTCTATGGCGTCTTGCCATGGTCCGGGCGGCTTCCCCCTCGGAGGTTCGAGTCCTCCCTCTTGCATGTGTGTGTGTGTATGTGTGTGTGTGTGTGTGTGTGTGTGTGTGTGTGTGTGTGTGTGTGTGTGTATTCTCCTTAGCGTAAGTTACTTTAAGTTACGTTAAGTGGCGTGCCGTGGTTTTGCGGTAACGTTCTCGCTTCCCGCGCACGGGGTCCCGGGTTCGTTTCCCGGCGGGGTCAGAGATTTTTCTGCCTCGAGATGACTGGATGTCGTCTTCATCATCATCATTCATTCCCATTACAGTCGGAGGAAGGCAATGGCAAACCATCTCCTCTAGGACCTTGCCTAGTGCAGCGGTGCGGATCTCCCGCATCGTCCCTTACGCTCGTCGGAGTCGGGACCTCATCATCAAATAGCGTTTAGGCTTAGGGACCAATGACCTCAGCAGTTTCGTCCCGTAAGAATTCATACACATCTGAACATTTTGAACACATTCCCGTCATAATGTCTTCCTGAGTCTGATGCATCTAACACACAAGTAAGAGCCAGTACTGATGCTATTCTTGTCGGGTTAGCAGCCGGATCACGCAATGATCTAGACACAAACTTCAGCGGTTTAGCTGGCCGCCACCTTCTGGTGTGGACGTTGTTTGTTAATCTCACCGGAACTTATTGATACCGTGAACAGTGGTTGTTTTATACGACGCCGAAGACCAGTTGCATGTCTTCTAGGAATAGTATCTGCTGCCCCCTAAGACAAGTGAAGCTACATCGCGCCAGTGGTGAAAAGTAGCAGAAACGATGAATTGTTCTCGATCTTTGTCAATACATTCTGATGGCCGAGTCAATCGCCGTTGTTCTTTAACGTCAAGTAGAACAGGTTTCTACAACTGACGTTAAAAATCTTCACTTGTGTTAGGAAAGAGGCCGAGCGGTGTGGGTGTGGCCGAGCGGTTCTAGGCACGTCAGTCTGGAACCGTGAGGCCGCTACGGTCGCAGGTTCGAATCCTGCCTCGGGCATAGATGTGTTTGATGTCCTTAGGTTAGTTAGGTTTAAGTGGTTCTAAGTTCTAGGGCACTGATGACCCCAGATGTTAAGTCCCATAGTGCTCAGAGCCTTTTTTTTTTTTGTTTTGTTAGGGAAGAGCAGCGACGATTTCCGATGCAAGCGCTGTTTGTCTTCCGTGACATATAAAAGAGCCGCCATTCACGGCATGGATAAATTTTTCTGCCTTTTCTACGACTGATCGGGGAATCCGACACCTGGGTCAAAAGGTTCATACAGCGGTGACATCGCGATGGCCGGATTCGCTGAGAGCTTGAACGGTGCCTTCAGTCTCTAGGATTAGCCGTTAGACGCCATTCCACTGATGAGTATCCATCCCATCAGCACCAAATCGACGTCAGAAGATGCCAGACCTGTAGGAACAGCACCAACTTGCCTAGCCTGCGCTGTATCTGGCCGAAGGCGGCCTGTTCAGAAGAGTCCGAGTGAGCGGTGCGAATTTGTTCCGACGAGAGTAGTAAACAGCATTCTAACCTGAAGATGGCGGCCAGATGGACCGCCGAAATACTCTGCCGAGATGAGTAACATACGGCTGCAGTCACAAGAAGAATATCATCATTATTATACCGCGAAAATCTACGTAGTCACGTCATATTAGCAACATAGCAAAAACATTAGCAGAAACCCGGAACTGACTGAAGTCTGGTAGTGATTTTTCTTGGGATCACGTGAAGTCTGGTAGATAACTTGTGTAGACAGAAATCTGGTCGCCGGTTTTAGAAGTCTGTGCCACGGCAGCTTGCCACTATGTCGGTATTTGAGAGTAGTGACAACAAGTAACAGATATCCAAGTTTCAAATCTGTACCTCCACTTTACCTACAGCGGTACGTGCGTGCGTGGCAGCTGTTCGAAAAGCAGGATGAGACGACGGCTGCGGGGAGCTACCCAGAGAGTAATCTGCTGCTGGCGCCCTCTCTGAGCCGCCCGGGCCTCTCGCTGCTGCCGCCATAGAGGGGCGGAAAATCTGCCGCCAGCCGACGAAGAGTCCACAGGGACGCCCCGGGATCTCATTTAAAAAGCAAATCTCCAGATATCGCCGACGCTGTACGCTTCCCGACGTCCTCTTTTGGCTGCGCCGTGTCTTCCGCGAGGCCTCAGGAAACTGCCCGAGGGTGGCACAACAGCCTCGCATCGATCATTTGTTTCTTTCCCACAGGATACTCTCTGGTTGTCTAGAATCCAACACAAAGAACTTCAACCGAAGATTAAAATCGGATGCAAACTGTGTATCGTACTTGTTTAATTGAATAGTTAGCTTGGCTGGTGGAAAATCATTCTGTTACGTAGCTTGGTACATTAGCATGTGAATTTAAATTGGGAATTTACTAAAGAGGAATCCTCAGGTCGCTACCTAAATTAACCTACCACATAATTACACTGAACATTTGCTTAAAAAAATAGGCCTCAGTTCAGGAAATATTAATTGAATCTTGATATACTTTGAAAGATCTTGATCTTAGGAAATGTTCTTAAATTTACTAATAATCATATGTGTGTGAGCTGCTGTGACAAAGCCTCGATAGGAAACTGGACGGATAGCGGGTGAGTTACTGAACATCAGAAATGACTACTACTGTACATTTTATTTCGCGATTAATTCGCGAGAAGGAAATGAGCAAGCGTATATTTAACAGAAAGTCTTTAACCTACCGTGGGCTATCGGTACTGAATATTGCTAGTAAAACGAACTGAAATACCAACGTGAATAACACGATCATTTGAAATATGCAGTGCTGTAGGAAAGATTACATATGCACACATTCAGACTAACGATTCATCACAGAGAAAGAAGCTGTTCAATAATTTAATAACGGAAACAAAATTCAAACAGGGTTTTTAGAGAGACTAACCTTGACGTTCGTATAATTTAACACAAAATTGTTCCCCAATTTATAAAATGCCACACGAGAATACAATTAAGAACAACGTATGTGATCTACAAACTGTGAATAATTCTTTCGAAAGGTAGGAGTCACCGAAAATAATAAGAAACCACATGGCTACCAAATAGAAACGAAAAAAATGTCGATAAAGTATTTAAAAAATAAAAAGAAATGACGGTAAGAAACATCACGAAATCAAACAATAAAGCACAAGAATCTATTTAGGCAAGGAAACCGGTTTATTTGAAGGCATAGAATACTGAAGGACATTCTCCCGAAAAAAGCACGTAACGGTTACCAACCATACACGAAGAGAAAGTCTGATCAAAACACGGTGGCCCTTTATTAACATGACTACTAAATGTTAAAGCATTATGCACTGCTCACAATTAGTTACACGATTTATTCAGGAATCTAGTCACTCATAGATCCACGTGACCTCGGCCCGTACGATTCCGAATTTATAGAAAGTGAATAAAATATTGCTATAAATTCCAAAAGTAACGAAATTAATCTCAATATCGGCCTTCCCAAGGTATCCCGTGTTATTCTACGGTAGCTGAAACCCACTAAGAAATGGAAATGAGGACTTAATTTAGCTGAAACTTACACATTCACAAAACTACAAAGCTAAACTCTCTCATTAGATGATATCTCTTCGACGATTCCCAGCTCCATGAGACTGCTCGCTACTCGCCCACAGTCCCTACCGCAGACCGGAAGACGGCGAACAAACATGTGTACTCTCCACCTGTCCCACCTCAACAAACGTGATAGATCATCGCTCGTCGATGTCTCTCAGACGCAGAAGAGTTCCCCTCTGCTACACACAAAAGTTGACTAAGCTGTCACTATACTGAAAAAAAACTTATCGCAAGTTCAAAGTATATAGGCACTCCAGCAGACGACAAACACGTTTCCAATCAGACAACCAGATGGACGGAACAAGGAAAACCTGGGATGACAACGCAAAAATATGATGATTGTTTTTCTGAATCAAATTAAACTCTTAATATGTATCTAGAAAATGTGAAAAATTATCTGTACGTTGTTGTTGTGGTCTTCAGTCCTGAGACTGGTTTGATGCAGCTCTCCATGCTAGCCTATCCTCTACAAGTTTCTTCATCTCCCAGTACCTACTGCAACTTACATCCTTCTGGATCTGCTTAGTGTATTCATCTCTTGGTCTCCCTCTAAGATTTTTACCATCCTTGCTGCACTCCAATGCTAAATTTGTGATCCCTTGATGCCTCAGAACATGTCCTACCAACCGGTCCCTTCTTCACGTCAAGTTGTGCCACAAACACCTCTTCTCCCCAATTCTATTCAATACCTCCTCATTAGTTATGTGATCTACCCATCTAATATTCAGCATTTTTCTGTAGCACCACATTTCGAAAACTTCTATTCTCTTCCTGTCCAAACTATTTATTGTCCATGTTTCACTTCCATACACGGCTACACTCCATACAAATACTTTCAGAAACGACTTCCTGATACTTAAATCTCTACTCGATGATAACAATTTTTTTTTCTTCAGAAACGCTTTTCTTGCCATTGCCAGTCTACATTTTATATCCTCTCCACTTCGACCATCATCAGTTATTTTGCTCCCCAAATAGCAAAACTCCTTTACTACTTTAAGTGTCTCATTTCCTAATCTAATTCCCTCAGCATCACCCAACTTAATTAGACTACATTCCATTATCCTTGTTTTGCTTTTGTTGATGTTCATCTCATATCCTCCTTTCAAGACACTGTCCATTCCATTCAACTGCTCTTCCAAGTCCTTTGCTGTCTCTGACAGAATTACAATGTCATCGGCGAACCTCAAAGTTTTTGTTTCTTCTCCATGGATTTTAATACCTACTCCGAATTTTTCTTTTGTTTCCTTTACTGCTTGCTCAATATACAGATTGAATAGCATTGGTGAGAGGCTACAACCCTGTCTCACTCCCTTCCCAACCACTGCTTCCCTTTCATGCCCCTCGACTCTTATAACTGCCATCTGATTTCTGCACAAATTTTAAATAGCCTTTCGCTCCCTGTATTTAACCCCTGCCACCTTTAGAATTTGAAAGAGAGTATTCCAGCCAACATTGTCAAAAGCTTTCGCTAAGTCTACAAAAGCTGGAAACGTAGGTTTGCCTTTCCTTAATCTTTCTTCTAAGATAAGTTGTAAGGCCAGTATTTCCTCACGTGTTCCAGTATTTCGACGGAATCCAAACTGATCTTCCCCGAGGTCGTCTTCTAGCAGTTTTTCCATTCGTCTGTAAAGAATTCGCGTTGGTATTTTGTAGCTGCGACTTATTAAACTGATAGTTCGGTAATATTCACATCTGTCGGCACCTGCTTTTGTTGGGATTGGATTTGTTATATTCTTCTTGAAGTCTGAGGTATTTCGCCTGTCTCATACATCTTGCTCACCAGATGGTACAGTCTTGTCAGGACTAGCTCTCCCAAGCCGTCAGTAGTTCTAATGGAATGTTGTCTACTCCCGGGCCCTTGTTTCGACTCAGGTCTTGCAGTGCTCTGTCAAACTCTTCACGCAGTATGGTATCTCCCATTTCATCTTCATCTACATTCTATTCCATTTCTATAATATTGTCCTCAAGTATATTGCCCTTGTATAGATCCTCTAAATACTCCTTCCACCTTTCTGCTTTCCCTTCTTTGGTTAGGACTGTGTTTCCATCTGAGCTCTTGATATTCATGCAGGTGGTTCTCTTTTCTCCAAATGTCTCTTTAATTTTCCTGTAGGCAGTATCTATCCTATGCCTAGTGAGATAAGCCTCTAAATCCATACATTTGTCCTCTAACCATCCCTGCTTAGCCATTTTGCACTTCCTGTCGATCTCATTTTTGAGACATTTGTATTCCTTTTTGCCTGCTTCATTTACTGCGTTCTTATGTTACCTCCTTTCATCAATTAAATTCAATATTTCTTCTGTTACCCAAGGATTTCTACTGGCCCTCGTTTTTTTACCTACTTGATGCTCTGCTGCCTTCACTACTTCATCCCCCAGAGCTACCCATTCTTCTTCTACTGTACTTCTTTCCCCCACTGCTGTCAATTGTTCCCTTATGATCTCCCTGAAACTCTACACAACCTCTGGTTTAGTCAATTTATCCGGGTCCCATCTCCTTAAATTCCCACCTTTTTGCAGTTTCTTCAATTTTAATCTGCAGTTCATAACCAATAGATTGTGGCCAGAGTCCACATCTGCCCCTGGAAATGTGTTACAATTTAAAACCTGGTTCCTAAATCTCTGTCTTACCATTATATAATCTATCTGATACCTTCTAGTATCTCCGGGATTCTTCCATGTATACTACCTTCTTTTATGATTCTTGAACCAAAGGTTAGCTATGATTAAGTTATGCTCTGTGCAAAATTCTACCAGACGGCTTCCGCTTTCATTTCTTTGCCCCAATCCATATTCACCTACTATGTTTCCTTCTCTCCCTTTTCCTACACACGAATTCCAGTCACCCATGACTATTACATTTTCGTCTCCCTTCACTATCTGAATTATTTCTTTTATCTCATCATACATTTCATCAATCTCTTTATCATGTGCAGAGCTAGTTGGCATATAAACCTGTACTACTGTAGTAGGTGTGGGCTTCGTGTCTATCTTGGCCACAATAATGCGTTCACTATGCTGTTTGTAGTAGCTTACCCGCACTCCTATTTTTTTATTCATTATTAAACCTACTCCTGCATTACCCCTATTTGATTTTGTATTTATAACCCTGTAATCACCTGACCAAAAGTCTTGTTCCTCCTACCACGGAACTTCACTAATTCCCACTATATCTTACTTTATCCTATCCATTTCCCTTTTTAAATTTTCTATCCTACCTGCTCGATTAAGGGATCTGACATTCCACGCTCCGATCCGTAGAACGCCAGTTTTCTTTCTCCTGATAACAACTCCCTCCTGAGTAGTCCCCGCCCGGAGATCCGAATGGGGGACTATTTTACCTCCGGAATTGTTTACCCAAGAGGACGCCATCATCATTTAACCATACAGTAAAGCTGCATGCCCTCGGGAAAAATTACGGGTGTGGTTTCCCCTTGCTTTCAGCCGTTCGCAGTACCAGCACAGCAATACGAAATACAATACCAATATAGTAACTTACTATTGGAATATCACCATGGCAGCATGTCTGCCAGATATAACATCCAGCTGATCATCTTTATCTTAGTTTGAATTTATAGGAGCACCGACGCTTAAGTGTTGTCGTTCTGAAATGTAGAAGTGGATATCAACCCAGAAAGTCAATAAAGCGTATTATATAGAGAAGATTTTAACGAACATGACGGGAGTGTGCGAAATCGTACTTGTGATAATAGCTTCTGAAGAAACAGTTGCTACCGCAAAATATCATTAATGTAAAATGACCGGTTTTGGCACATAAAGTAGGCCATCCTCAGAGCGATGGCCATGTGAAGATTATAAAAGGGGAGTCAGGCTTTCATAAAATATACAAAGATTAAACCGAAGAGGCGTGATGTTTTACCCATTTGTTGAGCACGCGGCGTGCTGCTGATCAGCTGCGTGTTTTCAAGACGACAAGTGCTGCCATTCGCTGTACTGCCACTTGCTGTACAGTGCTTGATAGGCCGCCAGCTTGCTGCATTACGTCACCAGCAGCCAGTAAGGTCTTACTTTATCTATAAATATTTACGACGTGCACATGAAGTATAAAACCAACAGTACGGTTATAAGTATATCATTATACAAGTGCTACTGTTCAAATAAATAGTGCAGGTCAATTATAAAATTGCTCAACTGTAAATTATCTTTAAATACAAGTGTACCAATAAAAAAGGGTGTGCGAACGTTGAAAGCCAGCTGGCGGTGCTTGTTAGTACTTGAAGTAGACTTCTTTTCTATGGAAACGGCCATGCGTTGTCTGTTGCTTATCACAGACCACGCTACATCACGCTGTTGCCTAGTCGACTTCATACAGTGCCTACTGACGTCCAAGCATCTATGCAGACTACGCTCTTTCCGTGAAGGCGTTGTCAAAAACCATGTTGTAGGAAGCTGTTAACTAGGCGATGTTGTATAGTGGCTATTGTCATCCAGAGATGTATGGAGTTTATTCTGTTCCCATAGAGACGGTGTCCAGGTGGCCATTACTTTGGTTGAATTGGCATTTTGTTCGAGATTTTCAACGTTGTACTTAGAGAATGCTGTGATTTATAGAAGACTGTGTGAATCAGATAACATTTGTTATAATTATAGTGTGTGAGTGAATCAGTGTAGCATGAGCGCAAAAAATTTAGAGAATTAATTGAAATTTATGATACGAGCTCTGTGGCTATGTCAGTCCTAAAATAAATACAATGGCGTTTTTAAAAGTTTTCTGTTCCCGCAAAGCACAGTATCAGTATTCGTAAAAGATTGAAGAAATAAAATATAAAAGTGACGGAGTTGTTTGGTGTAAACGAAATACGTAAAATCTATTAAGTTCAGTGAAATATTTAAAAAAAATGGTCATGTGTACTTATTAAATGAGAAAATGGAGAATCATTAATCCATCCGTACGTTATTTCTTAAAATGGATCGAAGAAGGTCGTTTCGTGAAAATCTAATTGTTCATTTAAAAGAACTGAAGACTTCGTTTTTCGGTGAATAAGTAGTAATGCAACAAACTGATGCGCTATCGAGCACAATTTTAGGCCTGGCAGTACAACCACTAGCAGCAATTATCTTCTTGGTAACACGCCAGCTCCAGCAAGTGAGTAAAAAGTCACACCTCTTAAATTTAATCTTCGTACATTCAATGCAAGACCGCCCTCCCTAATGAACATGCAATTTTATAATCTTTACAGTGAAATCAATCTGAACATGACTTACTGCACGTAAGAAACCGGTCACTTCATATAAATGATATTTTGCGATCGTTGTGACTGTTCCTTCATAAGTCATCGTACAGAGGCGCTTCAACTGATTCAGTGATTACTCCTGTAATTGGTAATCAAAGTGCAAAAGAAACAGACTCCATAATATTTATGGAAATGCCTGTTTACTACGACGCACCATATTTCGTCTGGGCATCGTCTAAACGTCACGAGGTGAGTCATAAGTCTTTGATTGCTCATCTAGACGCCAGTAGGTGCACAGATCATGCAGCGCAGTAAACGAATGCCTACTTCACGCTCAAATTCTGAGAAATTTAGAGATTCCAAAACCAACCTTTTATAAGGAAAAATGCAGCGGAAACTTGTTTGGGTGAAACAACAGTTAGTTTTAGAGCAGTCAGTCCATCATAAATGATATAAAAATGGTGTGAAGAAGAAGGATTAGAAAAGGAGTGGACAAAGAAAAAGTTTTTACTGCTATTCGGAAGTGACTACAGATAAAATTACGTTGTTCTACACAAACTTATTTTCGTAATTTTTTTTCTTGTGGATAAGTGAGAAAGAAAACATAATATTATTTGCGATGCAATTCTTTCAGTGGATGGTGCCTCACAGCTTGCAGACATTTGTCGAAAATCGTGTTCGACCGTCAGCTGTTATGAGAATCTTGTTTACTGCTGCCATTTCCGATTGTACTCATCGTCATCTTGCACAAGACGTTTTTCAGTTTCAGTGTCTACATGGTGTGAGGAAAACGGTTCCTGGAGATTTACTAATACCGTGAATTTGTAATCAGAAAATATTTAAAGAAAAACTGCATGAAATAAATTAATGTTGTGTAAACACCAAGAACCCGTTTTACCTCCGGAAACTTTAAAAAGAGATCTCTATATGAGAAGTTTCCCAATCCTGTTAAATCTGTGACAGTAAAATTCTTTGACAACGAAAACAGTAACACGCTCTGAACCTAATTTGATAACATAAGGACACAATATATTGTAATTTTGCTTACCAGTAACAGTTAAACCCAGATAAATTTGCTTCTAAACATGAATGAATGGAAATTTGATGGTGGGTGGCATCTAAACAAAGATCGCGTACTTTGACAGTTGTTAGATTCGAAGTTCCCTCTAATACATTAACTTGAACCAATAGCGAATAAGTTATTTCTGTCTGCAGCTCGTGGTCGTGCGGTAGCGTTCTCGCTTCCCACGCCCGGGTTCCCGGGTTCGATTCCCGGCGGGGTCAGGGATTTTCTCTGCCTCGTGATGACTGGGTGTTGTGTGATGTCCTTAGGTTAGTTAGGTTTACGTAGTTCTAAGTTCTAGGGGACTGATGACCATAGATGTTAAGTCCCATAGTGCTGAGAGCCATTTGAACCATTTGTAAGCTATTTCTTTTTAACAGGTCGGTGTAAATAACTTGAATGGCGGATGCCTCAACTTACACGTCTGGCCACATTTCACAAAGCAACATATAAATTCACCTGTCTACACGACTGTATATACGCACCGCAGCACACCCTTCCAAAAGACATACACAACAGATGCAATGACTACTACAAATACACTGAAAAGCAAACACAAAATTATGGCAATAACTACTGTTAGTGGTGGGGTCAACAATCACAGAAGGTGAACAGTCTTTGCAATACACTACTGATCTTTTATTTACGAAGAGAAACATTAAGATTGGTTGATCAGTTGGTTGGGGAAGGAGACCAGAGAGCGTGGTCATCGGTCTCATCGGATTAGGGAAAGAAGTCGGCCGTGCTCTTTCAGAGGAACCATCCCGGCACTTGCCTGGAGTGATTTACGGAAATCACGGAAAGCCTAAATCAGGATGGCCGGACGCGTGATTGAACCGTCGTCCTCCCGAATGCGAGTCCAGTGTCTAACCACTGCGCCACCTCGCTCGGTGAAACATTAAGAGATAGTCTGTTACAAAGAATAAGGAAATTAAATTGGTTACAATTGTGAGTTTCTCGAAAAGTTGTTTTGAATCTTATCTGTTCTGGGTCGGTGTGATGTGGCGACGGAGGTAGAAGCAGTTTGAAGTTGCTGATATGAATCCTGTAAGTTTATCCAGACGTGTACTTGGCATTAATATATCATCCTTCCTCGCATCCTGTTTCTTCTGGCGATGGTAATAAGTTGCGTATCATCCTTTTGTCGTAGGCCAGAACAAAGTAACTGTTTATGCAGCACTAGAAGATGGTATTGGTTCAACTGCAACTCTCACACACGTTAGTTAGGCACAGCCCATACATCGTGTGTATATTATCATTAAATTTTGGTATAATATGCCAACTGCTAAGTTAGACGAGAATCCGCACGCAATTGTGCAATCACGTCATCAACACAGATTTTCTGTGAACGTTTGGGCAGGCACTGTTGGTGATGTCTTGATTGGGCCCCATGTTCTTCCACCCACGCTCGGTGGAGCATGTTATCATGAGTTAATACGGGATACTGCTAGAACATGTGGCTTTACAAGTACGACACAACATGTGGTTCATGCACGATGGAGCTCCTGCACATTTCAGTCCAAGTGTTCGTACGCTTCTCAACAACAGATTCGGTGACTGATGGATTGGTAGAGGCGGACCAATTCCATGGCCTCCACGCTCTCCTGACCTCAACCCTCTTGACTTTCATTTATGGAGGCATTTGAAAGCTCTTGTCTACGCAACCCCGGTACCAAATATAGAGACTCTTTGTGCTCGTATTGTGGACGGCTGTGATACAATTCGCCATTCTCCAAGGCTGCATCAGCGTATCAGGGATTCCATGCGATGGAGGGTGGATGCACGTATCCTCGCTAACGGAGGACATTTTGAACATTTCCTGAACAAAGTGTTTGAAGTCACGCTGGTACGTTCTGTTGCTGTGTGTTTCCATTCCATGATTAATGTGATTTGAAGAGAAGTAATAAAATGAGCTCTAACATGGAAAGTAAGCGTTTCCGGACACATGTCCACATAACATATTTTCTTTCTTTGTGTGTGAGGAATGTTTCCTGAAAGTTTGGCCGTACCTTTTTGTAACACCCTGTATAGCATCATCATCATAATCATTTAAGACTGATTATGCCTTTCAGCGTACAGCCTGGAGTATAGCCCCCTGATCAAATTCCTCCATGATCCCCTATTCAGTGCTGCCATTGGTGCCTCTTCTGATGTTAAAACTATTACTTCAAAATAATTCTTAACCGAATCCACGTACCGTCTCCTTGGTCTGCCCCGACTCCTCCTGCCCTCTACTACTGAACCCATGAGTCTCTTGGGTAACCTTGCTTCTCCCATGCGTGTAACAGACCCCACCATCTAAGCCTGTTCGCCCTGACTGCTACATCTATAGAGTTCATTCCCAGTTTTTTTTTTTATTTCCTCATTGTGGACACACTCCTGCCATTGTTCCCATCTAGTAGTACCAGCAATCATCCTAGCTACTTTCATATCCGTAACCTCAACCTTGTTGATAAGGTAACCTGAATCCTCCCAGCTTTCGCTCCCATACAACAAAGTTGGTCGAAAGATTGAACGGTGCACAGATAGTCTTGGTACTGACTTCCTTCTTGCAGAAGAGAGTAGAAAGTAGCTGAGCTCTCACTGCATTAGCTTTGCTACACCACGCTTCCAGTTCTTTCACTATGTTGCCATCCTGTGAGAATATGCATCCTAAGTACTTGAACCGTCCACCTGTTCTAACTTTGTTCCTCCTATTTGGCACTCAATCCGTTTATATTTCTTTCCCACTGACATTATTTTCGTTTTGGAGATGCTAATCTTCAAACCATAGTCCTTACATTTCTGATCTAGCTCTGAAATATTACTTTGCAAACTTTCAATCGAATCTGCCATCACAACTAAGTCATCCGCATATGCAAGACTGCTTATTTTTTGTTCACATATCTTAATCTCACCCAGCCAGTCTATTGTTTTCAACATATGATCCATAAATAATATGTGCAACAGTGGATACAGGTTCCAGCTTGTCTTACCCCTGAAACTACTCTGAACCATGAACTCAATTTACCGTCAACTCTAACTGCTGCCAGACTATCAATGTAAAGACCTTTAATTGCTTGCAAAATTTTGCCTCCTATTCCATAATCTCGTAGAACAGGCAATAACTTCCTCCTAGGAACCCGGTCATATGCCTTTTCTAGATCCATTTTTTTGTTGGTTATCAGTCTACTGACTGGTTTGATGCGGCCCGCCACGAATTCCTTTCCTGTGCTAACCTCTTCATCTCAGAGTAGCACTTGCAACCTACATCCTCAATTATTTGCCAGACGTATTCCAATCTCTGTCTTCCTCTACAGTTTTTGCCCTCTACAGCTCCCTCTAGTACCATGGAAATCATTCCCTCATGTCTTAGCAGATGTCCTATCATCCTGTCCCTACTCCTTATCATTGTTTTCCACATATTCCTTTCCTCTCAGATTCTGCGTAGAACCTCCTCATTTCTTGCCTTATCAGTCCACCTACTTTTCAACATTCGTCTATAGCACCACATCTCAAATGCTTCGATTCTCTTCTGTTCCGGTTTTCCCACAGTCCGTGTTTCACTACCATACAATGCTGTACTCCAGACGTACATCCTCAGAAACTTCTTCCTCAAATTAAGGCCAGTATTTCATATTAGTAGACTTCTCTTGGCCAGAAATGCCTTTTTTGCCATAGCGAGTCTGCTTTTGATGTCATCCTTGCTCCGTCCGTCATTGGTTATTTTACTGCCTAGGTAGCAGAGTTCCTTAACTTCATTGACTTCGTGACCATCAATCCCGATGTTAATTTTCTCGCTGTTCTTATTTCTACTACTTCTCATTACCTTCGTCTTTCTCCGATTTACACTCAAACCATACTGTGTACTCATTAGACTGCTCATTCTGTTCAGCAGATCATTTAATTCTTCTTCACTTTCACTCAGGATAGCAATGTCATAAGCGAATCGTATCATTGATATCCTTTCACCTTGTATTTTTATTCCACTCCTGAACCTTCTTTTTATTTCCATCATTGCTTCCTCGATGTACAGGTTGAAGAGTAGGGGCGAAAGGCTACAGCCTTGTCTTACACCCTTCTTAATACGAGCACTTCGTTCTTGATCGTCCACTTTTATTGTTCCCTCTTGGTTGTTGTACATATTGTATATGACCCGTCTCTCCCTATAGCTTACCCCTACTTTTTTCTGAACCTCGAACAGCTTGCACCATTTTATATTATCGAACACTTTTTCCAGGTCGACAAATCCTATGAAAGTGTCTTGATTTTTCTTTAGCCTTGCTTCCATTATTAGCCGTAACGTCAGAATTGCCTCTCTCGTCCCTTTACTTTTCCTAAAGCCAAACTGATCGTCACCTAGCGCATTCTCAATTTTCTTTTCCATTCTTCTGTATATTATTCTTGTAAGCAGCTTCGATGCATGAGCTGTTAAGCTGATTGTGCGATAATTCTCACACTTGTCAGCCCTTGCCGTCTTCGGAATTGTGTGGATGATGCTTTTCCCAATGTCAGATGGTATGTCACCAGACTCATATATTCTACACACCAACGTGAATAGTCATTTTGTTGCCACTTCCCCCAATGATTTCAGAAATTCTGATGGAATGTTATCCATCCCTTCTGCCTTATTTGACCGTAAGTCCTCCAAAGCTCTTTTAAATTCCGATTCTAATACTGTGCTATCTCTTCTAAATCGACTCCTGTTTCTTCTTCTATCACATCAGACAAATCTTCACCCTCATAGAGGCTTTCAATGTATTCTTTCCACCTATCTGCTCTCTCCTCTGCATTTAACAGTGTAATTCTCGTTGCACTCATAATGTTACCACCGTTGCTTTTAATGTCACCAAAGGTTGTTTTGACTTACTTGTATGCTGAGTCTGTCCTTCCGACAATCATATCTTTTTCGATGTCTTCACATTTTCCTTGCAGCCATTTCATCTTAGCTTCCCTGCACTTCCTATTTATTTCATTCCTCAGCGACTAGTATTTCTGTATTCCTGATTTTCCCGGAACGAGTTTGTACTTCCTCCTTTCATCAATCAACTGAAGTATTTCTTCTGTTACCCATGGTTTCTTCGCAGCTATCTTCTTTGTACCTATGTTTTCCTTCCCAACTTATGTGATGGCCCTTTTTAGAGATGTCCATTCCTCTTCAACCGTACTGCCTACTGCGCTATTTCTTATTGCTGTATCTATAGCGTTAGAGAACTTCAAACGTATCTCGTCATTCCTTAGTACTTCCGTATTCCACTTCTTTGCGTATTGATACTTCCTGACTAATGTCTTTAACTTCAGCCTACTCTTCATCACTACTATATTGTGATCTGAGTCTATATCTGCTCCTGGGTACGCCTTACAATCCAGTATCTGATTTCGGAATCTCTGTCTAACCATGATGTAATCTAATTGAAATCTTCCCGTATCTCCCGGCCTTTTCCAAGTGTACCTCCTCCTCTTGTGATTCTTGAACAGGGTATTCGCTATTTCTAGCTGAAACGTGTTACGGAACTCAATTCGTCGTTCTCCTCTTTCATTCCTTGTCCTAAGCCCATATTCTCCTGTAACCTGTTCTTCTACTCCTTCCCCTACAACTGCATTCCAGTCGCCCATGACTATTAGATTTTCGTCCCCCTTTACATGCTGCATTACCCTTTCAATATCCTCATACACTTTCTCTGTATGTTCATCTTCAGCTTACTACGTCGGCATGTATACCTGAACTATCGTTGTCGGTGTTGGTCTGCTGTCGATTCTGATTAGAACAACCCGGTCATTGAACTGTTCACAGTAACACACCCTCTGCCCTACCTTCCTATTCATAACGAATCCTACACCTATTATACCATTTTCTGCTGCTGTTGATGTTACCCAATACTCATTTGACGAGGAATCCTTGTCTTCCTTCCACTTCACTTCACTGACCCCTACTATATCTAGATTGAGCCTTTGCATTTTCCTTTTCATATTTTCTAGTTTCCCTACCACGTTCAAGCTTCTGACATTCTGCGCCCCGACTCGTAGAACGTTATCCTTACGTTGATTAATCAATCTTTTTCTCATGGTAACCTCCCCCTTGGCAGTCCCCTCCCGGAGATCCGAATGTGGGACTATTCCGGAATCTTTTGCCAATGGAGAGATCATCACGACACTTCTTCAGTTATAGGCCACATGTCGTGTGGATACACGTCACGTGTCTTTAATGCAGTGGTTTCCATTGTCTTCTGCATCCTCATGTCGTTGATCATTGCTGATTCTTCCGCCTTTTAGGGGCAATTTCCCACCCCTAGGACAAGAGAGTGCCCTGAACCTCTATCCGCTCCTCCGCCCTCTTTGACAAGACCGTTGGCAGAATGAGGCTGACTTCTTATGCCGGAAGTCTTCGGCCGCCAATGCTGATTATTTATCAAAATTTAGGCAGTGCCGGGGATGGAACCCAGGACCGAAGGCGATTATGAATCAAAGACGCTACCCCTAGACCACGGGTACACTCTAGATCTATAAAGCATAGATACAATTCCCTGTTCCACTCACAACACTTCTCCATTATTTGCCGTAAGCTAAAGATCTGGTCCTGACAACCTCTAAGAGGCCTAAAACCACACTGATTTTCATCCAATTGGTCTTCAACTAATACTCGCAGTTTTCTTTCAACAATACCTGAGAAGATTTTACCCACAACGCTGATTAAAGAGATACCTCTGTAGCTGTTACAATCTTTTCTTTTTCCATGTTTAAAGATTGGCGTGATTACTGCTTTTGTCCAGTCTGAGGGAACCTGTCTCAACTCCCAGGCCATTTCAATTATCCTGTGTAGCCATTTAAGACCTGACATTCCACTGTATTTGATGAGTTCTGACTTAATTTCGTCCACCCCTGCTGCTTTATTTCACTGCAACCTATTGACCATTTTCTCCACTTCCTCAAATGTGATTCTATTTCCATCATCATTCCTATCCCATTCTGCCTCGAAATCTGAAACATTACTGATCGTATTTTCACCTACATTGAGCAACTCTACAAAATATTCCCTCCATCTGCCCAAGGCATCCATAGGATTCACCAGCAGTTTTCCTGATCTGTCCAAAATACTTGTCATTTCCTTCTTACCTCCCGTTTGAAGATTACTAATTACACTCCAGAATGGTGTTCAGCAGCTTGACCCATAGTCTCCAACCTGTTTCCAAAGTCTTCCCAAGATTTCTTCTTGGATGCTGCAATTATCTGTTTGGCTTTGTTTCTTTCTTCAACATAACTTTCTCTGTCTACCTGAGTTCTAGTATGTAGCCATTTTTGATACGCCTTCGTTTTCCTTTTACAGGCTGCCTTGACTATGTCATTCCACCAATCTGTTTGTTTCATCCTACTTTTACACACTACTGTTCCAAGTCATTCTTTAGCCACTTCTAGTACTGTGTCCCTGTACCTTGTCCATTCCTTTTCCAATGACTGTAATTGACTACATTCAACTAACTGGTACCTTTCTGAGATCACTGTTATGACCTTGTGCCTGATTTACTTATCCTGAAGTTTCTCCACTCTTATCCTCCTACATATGGACCTGACCTCCTGCACTTTCGGCCTCACAATCCCAATTTCACTGCAGATTAAATAATGATCAGTGTCATCAAAGAATCCCCTGAATACAGGTGTGTCCCTAACAGCCATCCTGAATTCCTGATCTGTTATTATATAGTCAATGACAGATCTGGTTCCCCTGTCTTCCCAAGTATACCAGTGAATGTTCTTAAGTTTAAAAAAGGAGTTTGTGATTATTAAGCCCATACTGGCACAGAAATCCAAGAGTTGTTTCCCGTTCCTGTTGCCCTCCATATCCTCTCCAAATTTACCCATAACCTTTTCATACCCTTCTGTTCGATTTCCAATCCTGGCGTTAAAATCACCCGTGAGCAGAACACTGTCCTTGTCCTTCACTCTAACAACTACATCGCTGAGTGGCTCATAAAAACTATCCATCTTATCTTGATCTGTCCCTTCACAATGCGAATATACTGACACAATCCTAATTTTCTTGCTAGACACTATCAAATCTATCCACATCAGTCGTTCGTTTACATACCTCATTGCAACTACTCTGGGTTCCATTTCTTTCCTGATGTAAAGCCCTACACCCCATTGTGCTATTCCTGCTTTGACTCCTGACAGGTAGACCTTGTAGTCTCCCACTTCCTCTTCTTTCTCACCCCTTACCCGAATGTCACTAACAACTAAAACATCCAGCCCCATCTTACCTGCAGCCTCTGCCAGCTCTACCTTCTTCCCAGAGTAGCCCCCATTGATATTAATAGCTCCCCATCTCATTACCATTTGTTTGCCAAGTCGTATCTTAGGAGTCCCTGGTTTGTATGTTAGAGGTGGAACTCCGTCACGTCCAAAGGTCCGAGGTATTTTGCTCTGATTATTGCCAGCATCAAATTTAAAGTACCAGGGAAGCAGGTTGCTAGCCTTACTTGCCCCAAGTCCCATTGGGTTTTACCCCTAACGGCTGAGGGACTAACCGGTGGATTTGATAGTCTTTGCCATATGAGCACAAAGGTGACCATGACTCAGAATATGCCTCCGCTTTCATCTACAAAAGCAATCCTGAACGGGAAACGTAAGTACAAGGTCCGCAAATACAGTCGTGGACGACCAACACACATTCGTAAATCTGTTATCGCGTACGGCCACAGAAGTGTAAAACGCCACTGTAGGGCACTTAAGGCAATTAGTGCAGAAAGGGAGAGCATTATCGACACACGGCTTGCTATTAGCCTCCAGTGAGACAAACAGAATCAACTGACGTCAATTGAGACACAGACTACATTCACCTTGTCCCGCGCCTGTTAAAGGTGCACATAAACTCCTATACAAATTGTGATATTTATTTGTAGCGTCTGCTGTCCGGTAATTTCGAGTCCTGGTTGCTACACAGGCAACAGCACGTATTTTCAACAGAGGTGAACACTCCCCAAAACAGCGAAGTCAAAGAGATCAGAGCAACAGCAACGCTGGACAACATCCAAACTGCACACCACTCACAATTTCGTCAAGCTGAGCGCGTCTGCAGGATACCACCACCAACTACAACAACGACACTGAATCAAACTAATACCCTCCTATCAAACTGATAAACAAATCATGTGGAAACCAAACATGTAAGAACTGCAGTTGAATGTTGTGACCAGGGATACCAACCAATAAGACTTTGCCCTGTTGTGCCCGAGCCGCAATACACGACTCCCGTGATGAACACGAAGGCCACAGTTGCAGCAAGTCGCAGGGCCGACAGACAGCTCCTCGACCCAGTCCTGCACCGCGTGTTCACCACAGCCGTCGCTCTCTCGATAGCCTAGATCAGGGGCGGGCAGGAATCCTGCACATGTGCGGTGCACTTGCACGCGTGCAGTTAACAGGTGTTCTGCTTGCACACAGGGGCAAGCTGGCCTCCCGCTAGTCTCCCCCCCACCCCCCCCCCCCACCCCACAATACTTCCTGTCCGCTCCTTCCTCTGCAATGCGTTTTGTTTCCTAGCTTGCTATATTGGATGAAGGAATAAGATTAGTAGGAGTGCTTGAAAGATATCGTGATTTGAAAGAGTACCTATTACCTACGATACGTTTCATTTAATTATCACAGGTGGAGTGGAACAAAATAAGGTTAGTAGGAATGCTTGAATGATGTCGTGTTTTGAAAGAGTATCTGTTACCTACGATACGTTTTATTTAATTATCACAGGTGGAGTGGAACAAAATTTCTACATACAGACAAACGCAAACAGTTACTTAAATTTTCATCACTGATGTTTGCTCTTAACCGACACTTACTAATTCAGCAAATGGTTTTCCAGCTCTCGCTATATTAAGCGCAATCTTATAACTTGCAGGTACCGCTGGACTATTGTTGTTGTCGTCCTGAAAAATTGAAAACAGTGCTCCATAAAATGTTAAATCAGTTACATGAGAGACATGACGAAATGAAGTCTCAGATCTCTCGTGACCACAGCAATTACAACAGATTCATCTAGTATCGTCAGATCGCTCTTCTTAAGCTCAGTAAATTTCCCCATCTGCTCAGAATGCGACAATAAATTGTACTCGTCCTTGTGAAATTTATTATAATGGCCTTCAATACTAAACTTCCGCTGACCAGCGAGAATACTGCCACATATTAAACATTTCGAATTTTCAAGTTTTTGTACAAAGAAAAAATAATTCTCCCATTACTTTTTAAAGGATAGCAAACCTCCACTTCTTCGTTTCCTTGTTTCACTCTGCATTTTCCGGTTCTTGAAATACAACGTTCACTACGTAGTGGTCGTTACGCATCAACGTCCGCAGCTTAGCCTGGCACTACACTGCCGCAACCTGCCGGCTGTCACCAGTGCCCCACTCGACGATTGCACGCGAGCAGCACACGTGCAGCGCTGTGCGCTCATGAGCCGCGTGCGACGCTTGCCCGCCCCTGGCCTAGATGCCAGTTGCCGATAAACGCCCCTAGTGTGGTGGCCGCCAAGCAGAAGTGCGAATTAAAATTGCCGAAACGATGGACACTCGGCACACGTGCAGTAGAACTGCCACATGATGGATGACGTTTCAGTTTATTAGTTTCTTACTGATAATTATATTCGAAATACATTTTGCAGACTATTTTCGCACATACCACTGAATGAACCAGCAACACTATACCATTGCAGAACACGTAGTTCAGGAGATATGACGTCATTGAAAACTGCACTACGTGAAAATTAAACTGCAGGGCGAAATTGGCTATAGATGCAGTGAACCACGTGTAAAAATACATGCGAAATAATATAAATATATTTGAAAGATATTTGACAAGTGCATATGTGGGCAAGACAATTGGTAAAAAACTCGGCCGGCCTCGGTGGCCGTGCGGTTCTAGGCGCTCCAGTCCGGAGCCGCGCTGCTGCTACGGTCGCAGGTTCGACTCCTGCCTCGGGCATGGGTGTGTGTGATGTCCTTAGGTTAGTTAGGTTTAAGTAATTCTAAGTTCTAGGGGACTGATGACCACAGCAGTTGAGTCCCATAGTGCTCAGAGCCATTTGAACCATTAAAAAACTCGTCCTAAAGCGGTGGAACGATTTCCATAAAATTTGGTACACATATTAGTTACGACCTGGAAAGAAATACAGCAAGGGTAAGAAACACCAGTCTGTTATTCATGTAGGAGTGACAAAGTGGAGAGAGAAAAGGGGTAGGAGGAGATGGACAGCATAATATCCCTTCCCCAAGTTAACTGAAATAATCTAGTAATTCTCTCTTGAATGAATGTGTACTGTACTTGGTGACCGTACAGATAAAAAAATGAAAAAGAAAACAAGAATATTATGTATGTGTGTGAACTTAATTGTAGGACTTCTCCTAACAAAAATCTTGAAGATTTTCTGAAAATAATAGTAATAATTATTATTATTTTTGTATCTCCAGCATCAGAGATTCGTTGGAGGAAAAAACCTTCTTCTGAACCTAGGCGATGTCTATGCCGGGACTCCACAGCTGCGGCGATCAACGATTTAGTGCTGATGGTTCAGTGCAATCTTAACAATAAACGTTAGGGGAATGAAAATGGCAGCAGATCTTTAATCGTTGTAGCGAGAGTAAATGCACGTCCGGGCTACTGAATGTTACTTTTGAGGAAAGACGGCAATGTCGTTCGTCGCTGGTTTTCATCCGTGTTATTATAAATCCGATGGAGGCTCTTGAAATTATTTTCAACAAAAGATATAAATGATTATATTCACCGTTTATTCATCAAGATAAGCACTTTCGAATTAAAGTGGTTTTTAATCCTTCCACCTTTTCTATATAGTCATCCAACAATTACTATATCTCTGAGTGTCAATATTACCATTCTAGTATTTAACATATTAAACAATGTATAGCTTTTTTAATCTGTCCAGATTGTACGTAAAAAATACAATTATGCATTACATTTCAAAACATATGCGAAGTAAACATTCGGCCACTACCAGATTTTAAGAAAAATAAAAAAAATAAAAAAAATTCCACTGCTTTCACGTATTCACCACTTTCGCACATGTGTCCTAAGACAGACAATACAATGAAATATCTAATTCTCTCGACTTGATAATACAACACAGAGAGGGGGAAAGAGGAGATGGACACAGGTAGTGAGAGAGGAAGGAGATAGTGGAGGAGAGAGAAATGTACGTAAGGGTGAGGAGATGGACAGAAAAAGGGTAAGGAAGAGATGGATGACGAGTGGTGTGAGTGAAGAAATGACGGACAGGGAGAGGAAGAGAAGGAGATTGATAAGGAATGAGGGAGGAAGAGATGAACAAAAAGAGAGATGGGGGGGGCAGAAGATATGGACAGAAGAGGAAGAAACAGACGGACAGAAGCAGAGGAGGAACAGATGGACAGAGGCAGGAGGGTGGATCAGGTGGCTGGAGAGAGGTGAAGGAGGTGATGGACAGAAAGGGGCGTTGGGAGAAGGACAGAGAGTGGGGGTGGAGGAGGTGGACAGAGAGGGGGAGTAGAGAACGTGGACTGGGAGGAGTGGGGAGGGGAAGAGGAGAAGGACGGAGAGGGGGGGAGGAAATGGACTAACAGAAGACTGGAATAAATGCGTAACCAGACAAAACTGGTTACTGAGCTAGTACAAGTAAAGTTCTGCTACTTCTAAGTGGCTTCTGTCTCACTCCAAATCACCGTCCTCTATCAGAGCGTAGTCACACACTATGCAAAACATACTCTGAACTAATTTTCACTTTGTAGCAGAGTATGAGCCAAGATCTCAAAAAATACAAACAAGGCTGTCACGATCAACTTAACTAGTAGGCCCTATAAAACAGAAAATTACGCGAATATGGCACTACTGAGGTTGGAATGAACGCAAAATACAACTTGGAGAATAAAAAGAAACACTAAAATCTGCGGTGTAGCATCCTCGCTATAGCTTGAGACCACAAGACACGCGACCTTTTAAAACGGGTATAAATTTCTCTACTGAAAATAAATTTACCAACTGTTACTTTTTACTACATTCTCTACTTAACCAAAAGCCACTGCAGGAAATAAATATGTAAACTCCATTGCACTCTAGTGCACTGCAAACTATATGTTGTGTGGTAGCACGAGATTTAGAGACGTGACGCGGAGCTTCGGGCGGTGGAAAATTTCGTGAGGAA
Organism: Schistocerca serialis cubense; assembly: GCF_023864345.2. Lineage (NCBI taxonomy): Eukaryota > Metazoa > Arthropoda > Insecta > Orthoptera > Acrididae > Schistocerca > Schistocerca serialis. Next base: position 413,131,980 of record NC_064645.1, read on the forward strand.
TCTGCCTCACACAAGTATATGCACAAAGACTTACGTACAAACAAAAGATCAGAGTAATTTGCTACACACTATTGTACACAGAAAAAAACACACAGCTATAGTGCATTTATTCGTTGAAGTACATGATAAAAGAATAGAAAATAAACGAAATTACTCTCTATCAGGCACTTACTACAGCTACAGGCGTGTCCACTCGACGCGGCTTCTGCCTCTGGACTGTAAGGCCGTAGAGGTGCCTACGCTCTCAAGTGCCCACTTGATCTGTGACAAATGCCTTCGCTTCCTGGAAGTCAACAGAAACAACACGAGAAAATTATAATCACCTCTAAAAAACTTTGAATGTCCAATACGATGTATCGCGCCTCCTACTAAAGAATGTGTGCGCTATGCCCACCAATACAGGAAGATTGACTGGGCTTGTTACCAATCTCATAAATAGTAATATACGTACTTGTACCCCACGACAGAGCAATTTTAGCAGCGCTCTATTCAATTTTAAGTAACAAGAGACTTTCCCATTTCGTCTTACTGGCATCAAGCATTCGGTCGCTCATCCATAGGAGTTTGGGTTATTCGTCCTGCTCAGAACGGAGTGCAAAAATTTTCTACTGCATTCACTTTCTTTTCTCTGGGCGTCTTGAAGATGGGTCGCCTTTGCATGAGAGAAGATAGCAAGAGATGTTAATCATATTTCGGATCCCATTTCGTATTTAACTTATTCATTTGCACATCGAGAATAGAGACTTCTCTGTATCAATACTTGTCTTGTTACTTTCAAAATACAATATGGCCAAGTGGGGAACTTTTATTTTCTTTTCTTTTAGTTTTCAGAATGACTTCAGTCACAGACCTACCGTGTTTAGTGTTAATGCTGGTTTTTGAGAGTTTTTGAGAGTAACATTGCAGAAAAGGTTTTGTGCCTGTGATTTTAAACACTGAATAAAATTTGTGGTTATTGTAAACCTCATTTACATTTATGAATCAAATTTCCAACTGCTTCTTCCATGATTAGACGCTGCTTATTTAACGAATGTAATCAGTAGCACTCTTGAGTTCCAGTGTGATGGTGTTTTCACTGTGTGCAGTGGTCAAGTAATAAGTGCAGTGGTACATAAAATGCAAACGTGTCAAAAACATGATAACGAATGGCTAGCGTTAGCAAGCTTGCTACAGAGTTAAATATCAGCTCAGTTAGCAGCTCAGAAGCAGTTTAGTACTGAATACACTGTAAGGCGAAAGAAAGATTTACGCAAAGTGGTCACAAATTGATATTTGTACACATATGCACGGAAAATGCAAAACTGTAAATTTTGGCTGCTGAAGGATGAATATGTGTCGCAGTAGCGCAATTCCACCGCGTAACTCATAAAGTTTTCGCGAATTTCATTCCGTGTACTCGTTTGGACGGTAACTATGATTCGGAAACAGGCACGTGAACAATATACGAAGATGTCAGCAATTGATAGACAACGTGTAGTTAGGTCCAAAGAAGCTACTTGGAGTAATCGGAGAATCGCTCAAAATTGGAATAGGAGCAATGCCACAATTTGACGTTGTTGGCAGAAATGAGTGAGCCACGGCCGAATACAGCCTCAAGAAGGAAGCGGTCCACTTAGAGAGACGACAGAATGTGAGGAGCGAGTAGTCGTCAGAGAGGCACTCAGAGCTCAGGGTTCACCATTAAGATCAATCCTATGTGCATCTGGTGATTCAGTGACCACAAGGACCCTTTATAGATGGTCACGGAAAAGGAGCTCAGCTCAAGCTGGTATTTGAATCGATTACCATTGACTTCAGTACACCGACAAACCCGTTTGCAGTGGCGTCGCGCACATTCGGTCTGGAATCTCATTGACTGGAGTAGAACTGCCTACGGTTATGAGTACTGCTTCGATCCGAGCCCCGATAACCAGCGATGGGATACCAACCTAACTGTCACCCGCCGTATAGCCCGACAACCAGGAGTGATGGTCTCGGGTGGCATTTGTTTTCATTGCAGGACCCCTCTGGTTGTGTTACTGAGCGGAGCAGTGCAGTGGTAGCGCACTGGACTCGCATTCGGGAGGACGACGGTTCAAATGCTAGTGGAGCCAACCTGATCTAGGTTTTCCGTGATTTCCCTGAATCGCTTAATGCAAATGCCGGGATGGGTCCTTCGAAACGGTTAGGCCGCCTTCCTTCTCCATCCTCTCCTAATCCGAGCAGGTGCCCCGTCTCTAATGACCCCGTTGTCGAAGAGACGTTGAACACTACTCCCTCTGGTTGTCATCCGTGACGCCAGTAAGAGGAAACAGTGAAAGGAAAGAGGATAAAGAAAACTGAGAATGTGTGAGATGACGATCAGTTTGGCTTTAGGAAAGGCAAAGGTACCAGAGAAGCAGGTCTGACTTTACGGTTGGTAATGAAAGCTTAACTGAAGAAAAATCATACCCGTTTATAGAATTTGTCGATCTGAAAAAAGCGTTCGACAGTGTCAAGCTGTGCAAGATGTTCCAAATCGGGAGAAAAGTATGGTTAAGCTGTATATAAAAGGCAATGTCTTGACTAACTGACTGACCAACTGGATGACTCATCATCGCGCAGCCCAAACCGATAAGAATAGAAACTTGAAATTTGGAGAAGGTGTGGATGTTACACTGCAGGCACCGTTTCAAAATTGAATTTTGTTTTGAGAAATGTCGCTATTAAGGCAGTTCTGAAGCTAAACCTACGAAAATTGGTGTTTGGTTTCTCGGTCAGAAATAAAGAAAGGTGTCTTTAAGTTTTTTTGTAAATTTAACCCTATGGTGGAGAAATAGTGGGTGAAAGCCTTTTTTGAAAATAAATATTTTCTAAAGGACTACTAAAAGATTTTGAAGGCTACACCTGTGGCAACTGGCATTTGGCTTCTCTGTTAGAAAAGAAACAAAAAAAAAACCATTATGTGTTTCAGTGTTTCTGGAAATTCAACAATTGACAGGGTGAAATAGGGGATGAGGTATTTTATGAAAATATTTTATTATGAAAGCATTTTTAAAGCCAACCTTCGAACATTTCAATTTGGATCCTCAGCTGGAAACAAAAAATTACATGTTTTAGTGTTCTTGGAAATTCAACCCCTATGGGGGTGAAATTTTTTATTGAAATGTTTCATTCTGCAAGAATTTTTGGAGTTAATTGTATAAAAATTTCTTTTTGGCTTCTCTGCTAGAAATAAAACATATGAATGTCACCGTTTTTGGGTGTGAAATAGCATCGGACTGATTCACTGACTCATCAGTCCCCAACCCAAACAGCTAAGGATAAAACTTGAAGTTCTGAGAGGCTGTTGACTTATACTGTGAGCGTCGGTTAAGAAGGGACTGTCCGAAAGTCCGCTGCTAAGGAGGTGAAGTAGTGGATGAAAGGATTTTTGAAAGTATGTCGCTATTATCGAAATTTGGAAGCTAGAACTAAGAAAACTCATATATGGTTTGTGAGTCGGAAAACAACAGATACGTGTGTCAGCATTTTTGGAAATTCAACTACTAACGGGGAAAATAGTAGGTTAATATATTTTTGAAAATAAATAATTACTAAAGAAGTACTATACAATATTAAGGCTACATCTACTGAAATTCGTATCTGACTTCTCGGTTGGAAATAAATAAAATGTGTTTTAGGATTACTGTACATTCAACCCCTAATGGGGTGAAATAAAGGATGAAAATTTTTAAGAAAATATTTCGTTATATTGAGAAAATTTTAAAGTTAAATTTATGAAAATCGTTATCTAATTCCTAGTCACACATAAAGAAATATTTGTTAGGGAACGAAAGTTGCTGTGGAATTGTCTCCAAAGAAACGCAAAAGGCTTAATTAACAAAACCTTGGGACTCCAGCTACCTGAACCGCTTTTTGGTCTGAAATACAATATGGCCTTAATTAGCGTGAAAAGCTTAGAAAGAGTTTAAATTGTCAACAAGATACATCTCGATTAAATAAAAGGAAAAAATAACTCTGCAGACCATATATCCCTACACGAGCGAAGCAACGGGCAGTAAGCTAGTATACAATATACATGACAACCGAGAGGGAACAACTACAGCTGAAGGCTAAGAACGAAGTGCACGGGTTACATAGGCTGCAAGACAGGGATTTAGTCTTTCGGCCCTGCTGTTAAATCTATTGGTCCAAAAGCAATGGCGGACTTAAAGAAAGGTTCAAGAGTGGGATTAAATTTCAACGTAAAAGATATCAATCTTAAGATTCACTGATGCCATTGCTATTCTCAGTGAAAGTGAAGACCAGTCGAATAGAATTAACAGTCATACAAGTACAGAATATGGACTGAGAGTAAATTGAAGAAAACGAAAGTAATAAGAAGTAGCTGAAATGAGATCAGAGACAAAATGAACGTCATAACTGGTGATCGCGAAGTGCATTATGTTAAGGAAGTCTGTTACCTAGACAGCCATATAACTCTGGCGGACGGACCTACGATGATATAAGAAGCAGACTAGCACTGGCAGAAAGGGCATTCTTGGCCAACGGAAGTCCACTACTGTTAAACATGTCATAGTTTGAAGAAGAAATTTCTGAGAATGGATTTTTGAAGCGCAGCACCTATGGCATTGAGACATGGACTGAGGGAAAACCGGAAAAGAAGAGAATGGAAGCACCTGAAATGATGTACTACAGACGAATGCTGAAAATGAGGTAAGGAAAGGGGAGGTTCTCCACAGAATCTGAGAGCCAAGAGTTATATGGAAAACACTGACAAGAAGAAGGGACAGGGGACAGGATGGCAGGGCATCTGTCAAGACATCAGAGAATAAATTCCATGATACCAGAGGAAGTTGTAGAGGGTAAAAACTGTAGAGGAAGATAGACACTGGAATGCATCCAGCAAATAGTTGAGGACATATGTTGCAGCTGGTACTCTGAGATGAAGAGGTTGGCACAGGAGAGGAATTCGTTGCGAGCCGCATCAAACCTCATAGAAAAAAAAGTCTGCCGTTCTTGAGGTACACCATTTGTTCAAAAGAATCCGGACACCTGACTGAAAATGATTACAAGTTGGTGGCGCCCTCCATCGGTAATGCTGGAATTCAATATGGTGTTGGCCCATCTTTAGCCTTGATGAGAGCTTCCACTCTAGCGTGCATACGTCCAATCAAGTACTGGAAGGTTACTTGGGGAATGGCAGCCCATTCTTCACGGAGGGCTGCTCTGAGGAGAGGTATCGATGTAAGTCAGTGAGGCCTGACACGAAGTCGGTGCTCCAAAACATCTCAAAGGTTTTCTGTAGGATTCAGATCAGGACTCTGTGCAGGCCAGTCCGTTACAGGGATGTTATTGGCGTGTAACCGCTCCGTCAGCGTCCGTGCATTATGAACAGGTGATCGATTGTGTTGAATGATGCAATTGCCATCTCAGAATTGCTCTTCAACAGTGAGAAGCAAGAAGGTGCTTAAAACATCAGTGTAGGCCTGTTCTGTGATAGCGCCACGCAAAACAACAAGTGGTGCCAGCCTCCGCCCATGGAAAACATGACCACACCACAACACTTCCGCCTGCGAATTTTACTGTTGGCACTACACACGTTGGCAGATGACGTTCACCCGGTATTCGCCATGCTCACACCCTGCCATCGGATCGTCGCACTGTGTATCGTGATTCGTCACTCCATACAACTTTCTTCCACTGTTCAATCGTCCAATGTTTACGCTTCTTACACCAAGCGAGGCGTCGTTTGGCATTTACCGGTGTGATGTGTGGCATAGGAGCAGCCGCTCGACCCTGAAATACAAGTTTTCTCACGTCCCGCTTAACTGTCATAGTACTTGCAGTGGATCGTGATGCGGTATGGAATTCCTGTGTGATGGTCTGGATAGATGTCAGCCTATTTTGTCAATGTTTTATTAATGAACAGGGTTGTTACTTGTGTGTATTATGGATCGCTTGGCTGCTATGCTTTTTCACTGATGTCACAGTTTTTTATTATGTGCCTGTTGTGCTTATTTATTTAAATTATAATTGTCACCTGATTAATTGTGCTGACTGTGGTTATGTATGTAAGTTATACTTTGTGATTTATCTACTTGCGCCTTCATGTTTACTTATTAAGATTACATGTGAACATTTATTTGGTTATGGTGATATGATGATAATGACCTGTTTATTATGTAAGATACATATTTGCGGCTTTGCGTATGGATTGCATATTTACACATTTCTGTTTTAGTGTCATAACTACTCTTTAATTTGGTATATAGAAATGTTGATATACGGTGTACAAACATGGAGTTTAGGTCACACTATGGTATTAATTATAGATTGTTCGCTTGGCAGAGCCTCGTTGTAGGAATTGTGCTGCATCCACTTGTTGACTTTCTGTTCTCTACTGGTATATTTACTCGCTATTGCATGTTTTGCTTACGCTTAGTGCCTTATATTTTTAAGATAAGAAAATGAACTGCTATAATTCGACGAACGACATTAGTACAAGAAACTTCATAGAAGTCACATGAGCTGGAGGTTTTATGGAAGCTGTATAAATTTATGCTAATAGGAAGGAAGCTAACGACATGACATACCAACACTAGGTTTAGACCATTGACAGTTATTACACTGCATTCTTCGTGAGCAATTGAAATAGCAAGTGAAACTTGACACAAGAAATACTCCACATGTTTGCTTCTGTTTTGCCATGATTCTTAAAGTGGTGTACACACTGTGAATTATTACTATCATTCACACTCTGTACTCATACTTACTTACTGAGAGTTATTCAAACTAAATGCTGTTAGTGGTCATGTATGCATTTCTTTTATTTAATGATGGACAAGGTAACCAAAATGTATTTTAAAATTCGTAATGAGTAGAAGATTTGGGTCAGATGGATTACACAGAGGTTGTGTGTGGACATTGTGTCTTCGGATTGTATGGGATGATGAATTGAAGTTTGCACTAGGATTTTATCTGTACTTGTTCGAGGAGACTGACTAGAGGAAAGAGTTGTTATGGAAGTGAAATGATATTGGCGATAAGGTTTATATGTGTCGACGCATTGAAGAGGTATTATTGAGGTATTGAGATTGTGTGAAGTTGATGATTATTGGAGTTTTGGTGGACAAGAGATAAGGGAAATGATATTGATGATAAGGTTTATATGTATCGACGTAAGAGGTATTATTGAAGTATTAAGATTATGTGATGCTGATGGTTATTGGAGTTTTGGTGGATAATACGTAAAGCAAGTAAGGAGCATATTTTTTTTGTTCGTTTATATGGAACAAGGAGGATGAAGATGGCAGAGTAGAACACTCAAGTGTAAGGAAGATTGTCTACACACACACTTTGTTAAATCACTAAGCAGTATATACTTTTTTATTGGAGAGAGGAAGCATTTGCATATCTTGGCACACTGACAGTTGTTCAGAAACCGTACATTTTGATTTGGCTTGGCAAACATTGGTCTTGACATGATGACTATGACGTTGACTAACTATTATTGACTCTTATACACTGTGCCACTACTACTTGATACACATGCTGAACATCAAATTTTGACAGAATTGCATTTACACAGTTAACACTATTCAATTACACAGTAGTACTTAATGTGGATGAAAGATGAGTGAGTGTGTTTTGTGTGTTTTCCTTTCCTAATCCCAAATAATTGGTACCGACCTATCTCCTGGATATTATTTTACTTGTTTGTTGTGGCTTGCACTGACACCCATAAATATTATAGATTTACTGATATTTTTGTATTTGTAATAATTAATATGACAATTATCTGATGTCATTTGTGTGTTTATTATTATTTTTATGTTTAGTGTAAGAACATTGATAATAATTTTGTAAAAGCAATTGTGTGTGCATTCAAACCATTGTTCGTGCTTACATGTATTAACATTGGTGGGTGCCACTTCGAAATGTTTAATTTGTGCTAATGAACTCTGATGAACTGTCTGATTAGTGATAGTGAATATTATGGACTGTTACCTGCACTTGTTCAACATGATGGGTGCCATTTGGAAATGTTTAATTTCTGCTGATAAACTCTGATGAACTGTCTGATTAGTGATATTGAATATTATGGACTGTTACCTGCACTTGCTCAACATGATGGGTGCCACTTGGAAATGTTTAATTTCTGCTGATGAACTCTGATGAACTGTTTGATTAGTGATAGTGAATATTATGGACTGTTACCTGCACCCTCTCACCATTGCTGGGTGCCACTGATGGAACTGCTAATACTAATGATGTCACTTGTTGCTGTCTGCACCTGTCAAAATTACTGGGTGTCACTAATGGAACTGCTTCTACTGAAATGATGTCAGTTGTTGATGTCTGCACCTGTTAAACATTGCTGGGTGCCACTGATGGAGCTGCTTCTACTGACATAATGTCACTTGTTGGTGTCTGCACCTGTTCAACATTGCTGGGTGCCACTAATGGAACTGCTTATACTGAAATGATGTCGCTTGTTGGTGTCTGCACCTGTTCAACATTGCTGGGTGCCACTGATGAAACTGCTTCTATTGAAATGATGTCACTTGTTGGTGTCTGCACCTGCTCAACATTGCCGGATGCCACTGATGGAACTGATTCTACTGACATAATGTCACTTGTTGGTGTCTGCACCTGTTCAACATTGCTGGGTGCCACTTTTGGAGCTGTTTAAATACTGCTGAAGAAATGTTATGAGACTGCTATTTGCACCCGTTGACCATTGCCGGGTGCTACTGTTGGAACTGTGAACTACTCTGAGGAGTGCTACTTGTTTATTGAACTATTGAAAGAATTTTATGTGAATATTTGTATAAACTGTTTTTTTTGTGTATTTACTGTTTATGAAATGTTATGAGACTCTTACCTACACCTATTTGTCATTGCTGGTGCCATTGATTGAATGATACTTGTGTAAACTATTATGTAAAATCACATGTATGCAAGCATTTGTATTCCTTACTGTATTTTATATATTAGGTTATTGAAGGGTCAGTGCAAAGCCAAAATTTATTTAGTTATGTGATATTTACTTATTAATATTATCTTTTATTTTCGTCTGTATTTTTTTTTTGACGAATGTGGTGGTATTTTCACCACCAATGCTGGCAAAAATACCATCAAATTCTAGCCCGTGGAGGAGGGGCATATGGAAGGTGGCTACACTGATTCACAGCGCCAGAGATTGCGCCAAAGAGTTTTATTCCGCCACCTCCACTGGCAGTGCTGGTTCAGAAGTTGTGGTGGTTAGTGCTTTGCTGAGAGGATGTTGATAGCTGTACTAGTTGAGGCCATGTCGTGTGCAGTTATTTTGATGGGCTAGACAGCAGATGTTGTTCGAATAGAGATGTTGTAATGATCAGAGTGTATTTTTAGTCAATATATATGAAGTTAAAAAACAATTTTTTATTGTTTTTTTTAAATTTCCTAACTAACAATGCCTCTTGGTCACAGGTTCAGTCAACAAAGCATCTGGCTTGTGTTCATGTATTAGACTGTAATTCGGGTTTCTATGTGCAATTATAGTATTTCAGTTTTATTTAATTAATTCAGTGTAAATGCTATTTAAAATATCTTGTCTTATTGAGGAAGAACCGTGCCATATGTGTACGTTGAATCACACTTCTACACACACAGGACAGTTACACTTGTGCTTTGTTGTTCGTAGTTTTTGTTTCGTAGCTTTTATAGTTGCTAGGGACTTAATTAATTAATTGTGGTAACGGAAATTTCCTTTCATTCTTTGTTGTTATTCTATGCAGTCAGATTGCGTACTAATACTAGTCAGGGCCAACTGGTTATGAGACAGCGTAAGCAAACAGACAGCTACTAAATAAAAAAAATTAAAATTATTTGCATTTTATTTAATTAAGCCCCCATGCAACGTCTCTGTCAGGTGACACTTACCTAAGCGTCCTGACTGATCACCTAAATTCATTCGTAATCATCGTGCATTCCCACGGGCTTGGGCAATTCCAGCAGGACAATGCGACACCCCACAAATGAAGGATTGCTAGAGAGTTGCTCTATGAACATGTAACGCCGGAAATGCATATCCTCCTATTTCCATCTATTGTACTATAGATTTTTCCTTATTTTGTTACCCGAAGATATGACACTTCTGTGTCTTTATATATTGTAATTGTTTTACTATTTGTATATATATATTTATGCATTTATGTCGATGTATAATTGGTTTGTTTTGTGAATATTATTTGTATTTTTACGCTGGGTCTTGCCTAGGGAAAACTATGCTATCGAACGATTACATCGATAGGTCGTGTGGAGAATCAAAGTGTTTAGGATCTTTGGTAGTGTTAACTCTGACGCATAAAGCGGGGGCAGAGGGGGCAGAGGGGAGTCTGGCTGGAGTAGTGCAGTGGAGCAGGTGTGTTGTGTGACGCTCCCGCGAGTTGCCGCGCTTTCGGGATTTGGCAGCATGTAATTGCGCTCGAATTGCTATGATAGTTTTACTTCTGACAAACTTTCAGTTTTCACACTACACGTGTCACCTTCAGTTGCCACGCTTCTAGTGCTAATTATATGTGCAATAACCTTTCCTTTTCAGTTACTATAGTAATTGTCCATAGGACTGGCGACCGTAATTTTCCCCAAATCTCAAATATCTAATTACCGCTAGTTAATTGTTAACGTAACGGCCGCGCATTCACTTTCTTTATTAACTTTACCCCTTTTAATTAATTTAAATTAATTTCCACCAGTTTCATTTGCATTTTTCCTTTCATTTAGATGTAACCCTTTCCTCCCTCCTTACCGACAGATTAACTTCGGTGACGATTGCTTTTCCCAAATTTCCATTAGGTACACGCGGTTTAATTTTTCACTGTCACTAAGGTCGATAGGTGAGGGGGAGGTTACAAACACTCTTTTGAATTTAGACGCTTCCGCTGGCCACCAAACTCCCCAGACGTGAACATTATTGTGCATGTCTGGGATGCCTTGCAAGGTGCTGTTCAGAAGAGATCTCCACCCCACGTACTCTTAGGGATTTATGGACAGATCTGCAAGATTCATGGCTTCAATTTCCTCCAGGACCACTTCAGATGTTAGTCGAGTCCATGCCACGTCGTGTTGCGGCACTTCTACGTGATGGCGGGTTCCCTGCACGATATGAGGCAGGTATACCAGTTTCTTTGGCTCTTCAGTGTATTATGGTTTGCGAAATGTTCCTATAACTGGAAGACTTGCTGACGCAATGGTTAACACTCTGGATTCGTTTTATCAAGCAGAAATGTTTCTTCAAGTCATAGGTCGTTCCGATACTGCTGTACTGAGGTTTTCCGTGAATCACTTCGCGTTAATGGGAAGGTAGTTTCTTAAAAAAGAAGCCAAGGGCTATTTATTGTGCAATCCTCTTCAAGCTGAGCTACTGCAACATTACTCATAACATCGAACACAGATGACAGTCCCTTTTTCCTTCTTTTTCGCTTCATTATTTCTGACCCTATCGTTGTCAGCGCCACCACAAGTTCCTGTCTTCATGAAGACTTTATTTTCTTGATCGGACAAAGTGTTGTTTGGCGGTGTTATTTTTTCGTCTTGAGTCCTAGATGTTTCTGTCTCACTATTGGTATCTTCCTTAGGAAACTATGTTATTCAGGCGTCATATTTTATTACGATTACATTCAGTTTAGGCCTACAACTGGCACGCTGTTCTTCATTCTGGCGAGTATTTTTGTTAGCTCTGTATTCTCTCAGCGTGACGCCATGGCTTTTTATCCACTCCAGTGTCTGCTTCAGTCTAAAATCCGAACGCATTTTTTACAGCTATTAGTAACTTTTGAGAGTATGGTGAGCAATCCTTACCGATGTCTGTTATGAATGACTTTGTAACCAGTTTATAATTTCTGATGGTTTTCCACAAGCAGTATTGTTCACATGACGTTAGTCACTTTTTCTCTAGGCAGAATGGTGAAGATCCATGACGTGAGCGTCCACTTATCCATCCTGACTACATGACCATAGAAGGTAACCCCCCTCCCCTTCTTTCTCTTTATTGTAATGTCCTCAGAATGTTGGTAAAGTCCTTTGCTGTGTCTGATCCTATGTGCAGCATCTTATTTGATGAGGCGTACGATTTCTCTTAGATTCTTTCTTGCCTTTAGTCCAAGTTGCCCGTGTTCCCCTTCCTGACAATGTACAGCCGCTCTGAGGCATGTATAGTATTGGATGTCTCACTACGGTGCTGTAGTGTCGGAATTTTATATGGAGAGAGAGGGACGCCGAGCCATAAGTTATTTTATAGGGAAGGATTAAGATTGTTCATGGCTATGTCCATATTCATTTTAGGCGTTATTCATCTCCAAGATATGTGAAGGAGCTGTATTAGTTATCCAAATTGAATCGTGTCAGATGCATCGCTGACGCTTTTGACTCATCCGATCTTGGTGATCTTTAACCCTTCTTTAACTGCTAGATAGCTGAGGGAAGAGAGTTGGTAAGTAGCCCTTTGTACGCTGGATACACGAGGTCATCTGTGAAGTCTGGGTAACTGACTGCGAACAACTTGTCCGTTTTGGAATCGATTCTCAGTCCTGATTCATCTCTAAGGATCTATATTCATTCACAAAACACGGTCTCCAGCAGACAAATGAGGAACACTAGGGACAACGGTCTCCTAAGCTAACGCCACTTCTTATCTTAAAGTTCTGAATTTTACTTAGGATGTCGCTTTGACAAGCCGCTTTCTCAATGTTCACGGTCTTGTTACCTGGGGTCGTATAACTGACTTTACGTTTTATAGCACTTTCCAAAACGACGTCTGCTAAATGCTGGTATGATTCCTTTGACAACAGTCATTTCCTTAATCACCTTGGCATATCCCAGAAGTTTTGCCCAGTTTAATTCTCGTCTCACTGAAAAGATGAGTAAGATGGAAATTAGCGTCAGTGGTGTTGTGAAACAGCAGAAATCGTTAAAACTGAACAATTTCCCAGAGCTGGATGGAATCCCTATCATGTTCTGTACCCAATTTGACGCTGAACTGCTCGCTCTATTAGCTATTCAGTGAGGTGACAGAAATCATGGGACACCTCCCAATATCGTGTCGGAACTCCTTTTGCCCGGCATATTGCAGCAACTAAGCGTGGCACGGACTCAACATGTCGTTGGAAGTCCCCTGCAAAAACACTGAGCCATGCTGCCTCTACAGCCGCGGAACTGTTCCTGCTGCAGAGTTTTGTGCATGAACTGATCTCTCTAAGTTGTCCCATAAATGTTCTATGGAATTCATGTCCGGCTCTTTGGGTGGCCAGATCATTCGCCCAAGTTGTCCAGAATGCCCTTCAGACCAATCGCAGACAACCGTGTCCCGATATTCCGGGTAAACACAGCCCACACCATTATCGAGCCATCAACAGCTTGCGCAGTGCCTTGTTGACAACTTGAATCCATGGTTTCGTTGGGTGTGCGTCACACCCGAACCCTACCATCAGCTCTTGCCAGCTAAAATTGGGACTCATCTGTTCAGGCCACGATTTTTAAGTCGTCTAGGGTCCAACCGATACGATCACGGGCCCAGCAGAGTCACTGCAGGCGATGTTCAAATGGTTCAAATGGCTCTGAGCACTATGGGACTTAACATCTATGGTCATCAGTCCCCTAGAACTTAGAACTACTTAAACCTAACTAACCTAAAGACATCACACAACACCCAGCCATCACGAGGCGGAGAAAATCCCTGACCCCGCCGGGAATCGAACACGGGAACCCGGGCGTGGGAAGCGAGAACGCTACCGCACGACCACGAGATGCGGGCACAGGCGATGTCGTGCTGTTAGCAAAGGCACTCGCGTCGGTCGTCTGCTGCCATAGCCCATTAACGCCAAATTTCGCCGTACTGTACTAACGGATACGTTAGTCGCACGATACACATTGATAACTGCTGTTATTTCACGCAGTGTTGCTCGTCCTTCAACGCTGGCAACTCTACCGCAAACGCCACTGCTTTCAATCATTAAGAGAACTGCGTTATCCGTGGTGAGAGGTAATACCTAAAATTGGGTGTTCTCGGCACACTCTTGACACTGTGGGTCTTGGAATATTGATTTCCCAAAGGTTTCCGCAATGCAATGCCCCATGTGTCTGTTTCAAATTATCATTCTGTGTTCAAGGCTTGTTAATTCCCGTCATGCGGCCTTAATCTCATCGGAAACCATTTCCCATGAAACACCTGGGTACAGATGAGAGCAATGCACCACCTTTTAAACCTTCTGCACACGATACTACTGCCGTCTGTGTATGTGCCTATCACTTTCCCATGACTATGTCACCTCAGTGTAACCTATCTTAGATCCCTAGAACAGATAACTGGGCCCTATAGCAGGAAGAAAGCTCGGATCACACCAGTACCCAAGAAGGGTAGCAGAAGTGATCTAAGGACTATCGTCCAATATCGTTTACATCCATTTGTTACGGAATCTTAAACCATACTCTGAGCTCAAACATAATAAGGTGTCTCCAACAGAATGACCTCCTCCATGCCAACCAGGATGGATTTCGAGAACATCGACTATCTGAAACGCAACTCGCATTTTACTCGCATGACATAGTGAACCCTATGGATCAAGGCAGCCAGGTAGATGCAGTATTTCTCGATTTCCGAACAGCATTTGACTCAGTACCACAACTACACCTACTACGATCGCATTGAGTATCACGTGAAATTTGTGACTGGATTGATGATTTATTGATGGAGAGGACACATCAAGTTGTCTTGAATGGAGAGTCTTCGGCACATGTAGAGCTAGCTTCAGGTGTACTCCAGTGCAGTGTGGTGGGCCCCTTGCAATTCAAGTCGTGTATTAATGACTTTGGGAACACTATTAATAGTGCCATCAGATTTTTAGCAAATGAGGTAGTTACGTATACTGAAGTACAGTCTGAAAAAAATTGGACAAAATTTCACTGAGATCTTCAAAGTATTGGAAAGATTGGCAACTTGCTTCAAATGTTCAGAAATGTAAAATTATGGATTTTAACAATCGAAAAAAAGAGAAAAACGTTGTGTAATATGACTACAGTATCAGTGAGGCAAAAGTGGAATCGGTAAACTCATACAAATACTTCGGCGTAACACTTTGCAGGGACATGGAATGGAACTATCGCATAGGGTCAGTCGTCGATAAAAGAGGGAGCAGGCCTTAGATCATTCGACCTACAATGGAGATTGCTTGAGTCCCTTTGTGAAATACTGTTCAGGTGTGTGGGACCCGTAGCAGATGGAAATGACAAGGAATATTAAACGTATACAAAGAAGGGCAGTACGAATGTTCATAGGTTTGCTTCACCTGCAGGAGAATATTACAGAGACCAGAAAGGCCTGATCTGTCAGATTCTTGAAGACAGACGTGAACTATCCCGAGAAAATGTACTTACAAGGTTTCAGGAACCGCCTTTGAATGCCGACTCTGGGAATATGCTAAAAAATTCCCTATGTATCGCTATTGTGAGGACAAGATTACATTAATTACTGCATGCTCAGAGGCATTTAAACTATGCTCCATACATGAACGGAACAGGAAAAAGCTATAATAACGTACCTTCTGCCGTGACCTTCACAGTAATTTGCAGAGTACGGATGTGGATGTAGAAGACTGTTCAAGTCCGCGTCCGGTCATCCAGATTTTGGTTTTCCGCCATTTCCCTAAACCGCTCCAGGTAAATGTCAGTATTGTGCCTTCGGAAAGACACGCCCGGTTTGCTTCGCCATCCTTGAAACAATCCGCGCTCGTGCTGCGCCTCTAACGACGTCTTTGGCGACATTACATTAAATCCTAATCTTCCTCCCTTCTTGTTTGTCTTCAAAAACTACAACTCATGCTGTCTGCTCAGCCGCCCCCACCTCTCTTTGGCTGAACCAGTGCGCTCTCCAAAATCATAGTTAAGACAAACCAGCGTAGCTGGGTCAAGAGTGACTACATAGATAACTAGTAGTGGTTACCAAAATCACAGCAGAGTCTGCTCGTGAGTAACAGGCGCGAAATGTTTGATAACCTGAAAGTTGACAATTATAACAGATCCTTTCATATGGTCATGGACAGGGCGCTTTGTGAAACAAGTATCAACGTTATTTCTGATGTACATATCTGATTGGTAAATGTACTCACATTGTGTAGCTAAGATCGCTAGTATTTTGTACATATCTGTACAATGAGCTCGACTGCTATTTTTGGTTATTCTGAATATGGAAGTAATGAAAACACAAAAGACTATTAAAATTTTCTATTTCGTATGTGGAAAAATAAATTTTCTATCTAAAGTAAGTATACACAAAAAATATGCAGTAAGAATCATCCTATTAATACACAAGTAACCAAGGTCCTATTGCTGAAAATGTTTTATTTGAAATGCAACGTGTTTCATAGTATAACGTTTTCTATAAATTTAAATCAGGACTGTGTTGCAGGAGTCGGTGTTTATGCATAGTAAATCAGCTGAAATGTTCACCACCGTCGTGCCGTCTGCTGACAGAGCCCTGCTTATCTGCCTACATAGAATTTTAAAGAGGTCTCTTACTGCTTTAACACCGCCCTCAGCAGCTACGCAGCACACTCTACCGTCCATATATATCTCCGCCACACACTCGTGCTGACATAGCCCACTTGGTAAACGCAACTTCTGAGCCAAGTAATTCGTGTGTCCTCGTGACAAGTACCGCCACGTGCCATCTGTCGAGTCACGTGACAGTGAGCAC
The DNA here is from genome assembly GCF_023864345.2 of Schistocerca serialis cubense. Classification (NCBI taxonomy): domain Eukaryota; kingdom Metazoa; phylum Arthropoda; class Insecta; order Orthoptera; family Acrididae; genus Schistocerca; species Schistocerca serialis. Next base: position 413,148,676 of record NC_064645.1, read on the forward strand.
CTCTCACTGCTGTCTGCACCATCACTGGCTCTCTGAATCTTGTTCAGACAAGTTTTATTTGCTATGCCCAGCTTGACGACGTACGTTACTATTTCATTACTGCTGTCGGAACTTACTGCACCATCCAAGTACAAATAAAAAAAGGAAAAGTATTATACCATTAAATTATTTCAGGAAACGAATTTCATTCTCTAAATTCTTGTGCGTCGTGAGAGCCTATTTCCACTTAACAGGTATCATAAATACGTCTGACATTAGGTGCTTTTGTCAGATATATGAATCGCGTTTTCGAAAGTGTACTAAAACAATTATCAACCATCCACTGCTCACTGTAACCTATAAAATGCACCAAATCGACGTTGCCACGTTCTTCGTTTCCTTGAGGATATATTTTTAACGATCGCCAATTCTTGAGCTCCACCCTCACATCTATCTACATCACCAGATGTTATGCCATTCCTCCACCTCAATCCCCTCTTACATTTTTTTCTTTCCTAGATACTGCCTGTTCACCACCGAATTACAGAAATCCGAAACTTCCATATTTTTCTACCATCCATTCTCACAGAACATTGTTTTGTCACCGACTGAGTGTTTACAATTCTTACTATGAGCTTCTTGATAGTTGTATAGGGAACATAGTAGACTAAGTTTCGACAAGAAACAATATCTAGAAATGTACCGTTTGGTTGTAAAATGAGTTTGATGATCTGCTACTTCACGGTACGCACCTGTTTCGAGTATTCGGCGTCAGGTTCTCTTCTACATAACCAAGTAAATCCTCTTCAGAGACATCGTCCATGCCGTCAACTGCTCGAAACATGCACCACGCCCTACGGACGCAGGACCGGATGGCGGTGTGGTGGAGGGGGGGGGGGGGGGAGGAAGAGAACTATATCAAGCTATAGAGACATACACCTAGCACCTAGACTTCCACGCGGCCTGGGGTAGTAACAAGGCTTATTGATAGGCAAATGCTTCAAGTCGGCATGAACATTATTGCGGACGAGCTTCACACCTTTTGATTGATCTGAAGCCTTTGGATCGCATTTTCGGCGCTATTTGTGCGCCATATCTGCCCACGAGCCACCGGTTCGTAATTTATGGGAATTATACGTAGATATCCGATGCCGCACAGCCGCAAAAACTTACCACGGATTTGTCGAATTCGTGTCACGCAGAGTCACTGTTGTTCTACGTTACAAAGGCGGAAAAATATGGTAACAATGTTTTGGCTCATCATTATGTATTCCATTCGATGTCTTCTCATACAGTTTTGTCGTCTTCATTCCCTTGCACCCGTGAAGGTATTACCCCAGCACGTATTCCGCAATCCTGACAACATCCTCCAGACAGTGGTTTCAACATGTTACGTTCCTCGATGATCCCGTGGATCACCTACGCATTTTTCGAATTCTAAGAGGGGGCCGTCAGGGCCGGGAGACTTGTTTGCCACATCTTTACGAATCACTTTCTGTTGCGAAATGCCTTCCAGCAACATCGACTCCTTTGCCGCGGCAATGGAGCCGTAAATCGTCTGAGAAACAATGTCATCGGGTCAGAAGTTTAAGACGAATAAAGCTAGGAATAATAGTTGTGGAATACGCTGCCTGTGTTGTGTTGTGAGGAGAGGCGACGACCGCCCTCCGTGTCGACTGAGTGAACCAGCGCTCCTCGGCGTCGTTTACATTCACGAAGTACGTGGAGCATAGAGCAGAGTTCACTTGCTATCGAACCTACCAGCTCCTCTATGCTGCGCCGCGTGTGAGCAATGATCTGAGTCTTAGCACTGTGAATCACCGTTTGTCATTCTGGTGATGGCGCCATAACATCACAGTCCTGCAGTACCTTGAAGTAGAAATCAAGCGTATGTCAGAGCCAGTCTGAGTAGTCTTGACCACAGTTTATCAGTGTTCGTCTCATGGCCGGTTTGGCAGGCTGGCGCAGTCCAACAACCAGCGGATCGTCGTAGGATATACACGGGGTGCAGATTTCACACGAATGCCAGATGTCCCAATGGCTTGGCAAAAATTCGGGGAAGCCAGTTGAGCAACATTTAACTTCCAAGGACTGCAGATTCTCCAAAGTGAATGTCAACGAATGCCGATGGCACACATGTAAACCGAGTGGTCCACGAAGGTGACAGGGTACAGTTCTGCATCCTGCATGTCAGCGGCGAGAGTACGTGGAACATAACTCCGGTCATTGCGACGGGAAGAGTGACTCGTGGAGTGTGTGAATAAATGTCGATGGCAGTAAATATTGTGCCAAGTGTCCACCATTGGAAGGTCAGATTATCGTCCCGGATTTCCGACGCGAATTATGTTGTGGGAGCTGGTCTTTCGGTGCTAGGAAGTAACTGAAGTCATACCTGGGCATTAAATGGTCGTGGCGGCCTTGGAAGAACGGCATGGTCTGTTCAGCGAAGCAACATGAACGTTTATGACTTCTGTTCGGCAAGAAGATGCGTAGATATTGATGAGCCTTATGCCCAGCACTGTGAGTGCCATTCCTCCTCCCTGAGGAGATATGAATGTTGTCCGCCTCTGTTTCTTCCCGTAGAACTCCAGCGACGTCGTTGCCTGTGTGAGAGGTGAGGGTCACGCTTGCGCCATAGCCATATGTGCCAACGAAGTCGTTGACATATGCTTCCTGGAGAAAGGCTATATCGTTCGCAGCAGCGTTCAGCGTGTCCTTAAGGGGGCACGGTGACGAAATTGACCAAAAATGTAAATTTTCGATTTATATTCTGTTTGTTCGTACACCTCATGGACAATAAGTTCCCAAAGTTTCAATGTTGAAATCGCATCCGAAGTGCCTGAAAATTGATTAAACGTTTGATGTGGCCTCCCTGCCACACCCACATTTTGAAGCAGCACTTCAATACCAGCTCAGTGAACAACTAATCTGTGTATTACTTTCAATCAAACGTGTGCGGGATACATCTAGAAGGCTGTGATACATTTTGGTTTTATAGATCATCTTTGGCGGGTCCTGCACTTCTCAAAAAGTGTGTTCATGGCAAAACCCAAAATCCAAATGAGTCTCTAAATTCAGTGATATGGAAACGATGCCCTAAAAACACATTTGCAAAATGGTTCGAATGGCTCTGAGCACTATGGACATAACTTCTGAGGTCATCAGTCGCCTAGAACTTAGAACTAATTAATCCTAACTAACCTAAGGACATACCACACATCCATGCCCGAGGCAGGATTCGAACCTGCGACCGTAGCGGTCACGCCATTCCAGACTGAAGCGCCTTTAACCGCACGGCCACACCGGCCGGCAACACATTTGCAGCTGCTACAGTTATCACAGTTGCAACGTATGATGCAGTTATTGTATTTCCTGATGGGAATGTCGGGAGGATGAAGGTATTAGAAAGAATGAGCTTCAAGACAGGAAATTTTACTCAAGACATCCTGAGA